>NC_092111.1:32315017-32686799 GCF_045679555.1 Salvelinus alpinus | reverse complement strand
CCAGGTAGATCTACTTTCTCTATTACATTATGACAGACCAGCTAGATATACTGTCTCTATTATATTATGACAGACCAGCTAGATCTAATGTCTCTATTTTATTATGACAGACCAGCTAGATCTACTGTCTCTATTATATTATGACAGACCAGCTAGATATACTGTCTCTATTATATAATGACAGACCAGCTATATCTAATGTCTCTATTATATTATGACAGACCAGCTAGATCTACAGTATCTATTATAGTATGACAGGCCAGCTAGATCTACTGTCTCTATTATATTATGACAGACCAGCTAGATCTAATGTCTCTATTACATTATGACAGACCAGCTAGATCTACTGTCTCTATTATATTATGACAGACCAGCTAGATCTACTGTCTCTATTATATAATGACAGACCAGCTAGATCTACTGCCTCTATTATATTATGACAGACCAGCTAGATCTAATGTCTCTATTTTATTATGACAGACCAGCTAGATCTACTGTCTCTATTATATTATGACAGACCAGCTAGATATACTGTCTCTATTATATTATGACAGACCAGCTAGATCTAATGTATCTATTATATTATGACAGACCAGCTAGATCTACAGGATCTATTATAGTATGACAGGCCAGCTAGATCTACTGTCTCTATTATATTATGACAGACCAGCTAGATCTAATGTCTCTATTACATTATGACAGACCAGCTAGATTGAATGTCTCTATTATATTATGACAGACCAGCTAGATATACTGTCTCAATTATATTATGACAGACCAGCTAGATCTAATGTCTCTATTACATTATGACAGACCAGCTAGATCTACTGTCTCTATTATATAATGACAGACCAGCTAGATCTACTGCCTCTATTATATTATGACAGACCAGCTAGATCTAATGTCTCTATTTTATTATGACAGACCAGCTAGATCTACTGTCTCTATTATATTATGACAGACCAGCTAGATATACTGTCTCTATTATATTATGACAGACCAGCTAGATCTAATGTCTCTATTATATTATGACAGACCAGCTAGATCTACAGTATCTATTATAGTATGACAGGCCAGCTAGATCTACTGTCTCTATTATATTATGACAGACCAGCTAGATCTAATGTCTCTATTACATTATGACAGACCAGCTAGATCTAATGTCTCTATTATATTATGACAGACCAGCTAGATCTACTGTCTCTATTATATTATGACAGACCAGCTAGATATACTGTCTCTATTATATAATGACAGACCAGCTAGATCTAATGTCTCTATTATATTATGACAGACCAGCTAGATCTACAGTATCTATTATAGTATGACAGGCCAGCTAGATCTACTGTCTCTATTATATTATGACAGACCAGCTAGATCGAATGTCTCTATTACATTATGACAGACCAGCTAGATCTAATGTCTCTATTATATTATGACAGACCAGCTAGATCTACTGTCTCTATTATATTATGACAGACCAGCTAGATCTAATGTCTCTATTACATTATGACAGACCAGCTAGATCTACTGTCTCTATTATATAATGACAGACCAGCTAGATCTACTGCCTCTATTATATTATGACAGACCAGCTAGATCTAATGTCTCTATTTTATTATGACAGACCAGCTAGATCTAATGTATCTATTATATTATGACAGACCAGCTAGATCTACAGTATCTATTATAGTATGACAGGCCAGCTAGATCTACTGTCTCTATTATATTACGACAGACCAGCTAGATCTAATGTCTCTATTACATTATGACAGACCAGCTAGATTGAATGTCTCTATTACATTATGACAGACCAGATAGATCTAGTGTCTCTATTATATTATGACAGACCAGCTAGATCTAATGTCTCTATTATATTATGACAGACCAGCTAGATATACTGTCTCTATTATATTTTGACAGACCAGCTAGATCTAATGTCTCTATTATATTATGACAGACCAGCTAGATCTACTGTCTCTATTATATAATGACAGACCAGCTAGATCTACTGCCTCTATTATATTATGACAGACCAGCTAGATCTACTGTCTCTATTATATTATGACAGACCAGCTAGATATATTGTCTCTGTTATATTATGACAGACCAGCTAGATATACTGTCTCTATTACATTATGACAGACCAGCTAGATCTAATGTCTCTATTATATTATGACAGACCAGCAAGATCTACTGTCTCTATTATATTATGACAGACCAGCTAGATATACTGTCTCTATTATATTATGACAGACCAGCTAGATCTACTTTCTCTATTATACAATGACAGACCAGCTAGATCTACTGTCTCTATTATATAATGACAGACCAGCTAGATCTACTGTCTCTATTATATTATGACAGACCAGCTAGATCTACTGCCTCTATTATATTATGACAGACCAGCTAGATCTACAGTATCTATTATATTATGACAGGCCAGCTAGATCTACTGTCTCTATTATATTATGACAGACCAGCTAGATCTAATGTCTCTATTATATTATGACAGACCAGCTAGATATACTGTCTCTATTATATTATGACAGACCAGCTAGATCTAATGTCTCTATTACATTATGACAGACCAGCTAGATCTACTGTCTCTATTATATAATGACAGACCAGCTAGATCTACTGCCTCTATTATATTATGACAGACCAGCTAGATCTAATGTCTCTATTTTATTATGACAGACCAGCTAGATCTACTGTCTCTATTATATTATGACAGACCAGCTAGATATACTGTCTCTATTATATTATGACAGACCAGCTAGATCTAATGTATCTATTATATTATGACAGACCAGCTAGATCTACAGGATCTATTATAGTATGACAGGCCAGCTAGATCTACTGTCTCTATTATATTATGACAGACCAGCTAGATCTAATGTCTCTATTACATTATGACAGACCAGCTAGATTGAATGTCTCTATTATATTATGACAGACCAGCTAGATATACTGTCTCAATTATATTATGACAGACCAGCTAGATCTAATGTCTCTATTATATTATGACAGACCAGCTAGATCTACTGTCTCTATTATATTATGACAGACCAGCTAGATCTACTGCCTCTATTATATTATGACAGACCAGCTAGATCTAATGTCTCTATTTTATTATGACAGACCAGCTAGATCTACTGTCTCTATTATATTATGACAGACCAGCTAGATATACTGTCTCTATTATATTATGACAGACCAGCTAGATCTAATGTATCTATTATATTATGACAGACCAGCTAGATCTACAGTATCTATTATAGTATGACAGGCCAGCTAGATCTACTGTCTCTATTATATTATGACAGACCAGCTAGATCTAATGTCTCTATTACATTATGACAGACCAGCTAGATTGAATGTCTCTATTACATTATGACAGACCAGATAGATCTAGTGTCTCTATTATATTATGACAGACCAGCTAGATATACTGTCTCTATTATATAATGACAGACCAGCTAGATCTACTTCCTCTATTATATTATGACACACCAGCTAGATCTACTGTCTCTATTATATTATGACAGACCAGCTAGATCTACTGTCTCTATTATATTATGACAGACCAGCTAGATATACTGTCTCTATTATATTATGACAGACCAGCTAGATCTAATGTCTCTATTTTATTATGACAGACCAGCTAGATCTACTGTCTCTATTATATTATGACAGACCAGCTAGATATACTGTCTCTATTATATTATGACAGACCAGCTAGATCTAATGTCTCTATTATATTATGACAGACCAGCTAGATCTACAGTATCTATTATAGTATGACAGGCCAGCTAGATCTACTGTCTCTATTATATTATGACAGACCAGCTAGATCGAATGTCTCTATTACATTATGACAGACCAGCTAGATCTAATGTCTCTATTATATTATGACAGACCAGCTAGATCTACTGTCTCTATTATATTATGACAGACCAGCTAGATCTAATGTCTCTATTACATTATGACAGACCAGCTAGATCTACTGTCTCTATTATATAATGACAGACCAGCTAGATCTACTGCCTCTATTATATTATGACAGACCAGCTAGATCTAATGTCTCTATTTTATTATGACAGACCAGCTAGATCTAATGTATCTATTATATTATGACAGACCAGCTAGATCTACAGTATCTATTATAGTATGACAGGCCAGCTAGATCTACTGTCTCTATTATATTACGACAGACCAGCTAGATCTAATGTCTCTATTACATTATGACAGACCAGCTAGATTGAATGTCTCTATTACATTATGACAGACCAGATAGATCTAGTGTCTCTATTATATTATGACAGACCAGCTAGATCTAATGTCTCTATTATATTATGACAGACCAGCTAGATATACTGTCTCTATTATATTTTGACAGACCAGCTAGATCTAATGTCTCTATTATATTATGACAGACCAGCTAGATCTACTGTCTCTATTATATAATGACAGACCAGCTAGATCTACTGCCTCTATTATATTATGACAGACCAGCTAGATCTACTGTCTCTATTATATTATGACAGACCAGCTAGATATACTGTCTCTATTATATAATGACAGACTAGCTAGATCTACTTCCTCTATTATATTATGACACACCAGCTAGATCTAATGTCTCTATTATATTATGACAGACCAGCTAGATCTACTGTCTCTATTATATTATGACAGACCAGCTAGATATACTGTCTCTATTATATTATGACAGACCAGCTAGATCTAATGTCTCTATTTTATTATGACAGACCAGCTAGATCTACTGTCTCTATTATATTATGACAGACCAGCTAGATATACTGTCTCTATTATATAATGACAGACCAGCTAGATCTACTGTCTCTATTATATAATGACAGACCAGCTAGATCTACTGTCTCTATTATATTATGACAGACCAGCTAGATCTACTGCCTCTATTATATTATGACAGACCAGCTAGATCTACAGTATCTATTATATTATGACAGGCCAGCTAGATCTACTGTCTCTATTATATTATGACAGACCAGCTAGATCTAATGTCTCTATTACATTATGACAGACCAGCTAGATCTACTGTCTCTATTATATAATGACAGACCAGCTAGATCTACTGCCTCTATTATATTATGACAGACCAGCTAGATCTAATGTCTCTATTTTATTATGACAGACCAGCTAGATCTACTGTCTCTATTATATTATGACAGACCAGCTAGATATACTGTCTCTATTATATTATGACAGACCAGCTAGATCTAATGTATCTATTAAATTATGACAGACCAGCTAGATCTACAGTATCTATTATAGTATGACAGGCCAGCTAGATCTACTGTCTCTATTATATTATGACAGACCAGCTAGATCTAATGTCTCTATTACATTATGACAGACCAGCTAGATTGAATGTCTCTATTATATTATGACAGACCAGCTAGATATACTGTCTCAATTATATTATGACAGACCAGCTAGATCTAATGTCTCTATTACATTATGACAGACCAGCTAGATCTACTGTCTCTATTATATAATGACAGACCAGCTAGATCTACTGCCTCTATTATATTATGACAGACCAGCTAGATCTAATGTCTCTATTTTATTATGACAGACCAGCTAGATCTACTGTCTCTATTATATTATGACAGACCAGCTAGATATACTGTCTCTATTATATTATGACAGACCAGCTAGATCTAATGTATCTATTATATTATGACAGACCAGCTAGATCTACAGTATCTATTATAGTATGACAGGCCAGCTAGATCTACAGTCTCTATTATATTATGACAGACCAGCTAGATCTAATGTCTCTATTATATTATGACAGACCAGCTAGATATACTGTCTCTATTATATAATGACAGACTAGCTAGATCTACTTCCTCTATTATATTATGACAGACCAGCTAGATCTAATGTCTCTATTATATTATGACAGACCAGCTAGATCTACTGTCTCTATTACATTATGACAGACCAGCTAGATATACTGTCTCTATTATATTATGACAGACCAGCTAGATCTAATGTCTCTATTTTATTATGACAGACCAGCTAGATCTACTGTCTCTATTATATTATGACAGACCAGCTAGATATACTGTCTCTATTATATAATGACAGACCAGCTATATCTAATGTCTCTATTATATTATGACAGACCAGCTAGATCTACAGTATCTATTATAGTATGACAGGCCAGCTAGATCTACTGTCTCTATTATATTATGACAGACCAGCTAGATCTAATGTCTCTATTACATTATGACAGACCAGCTAGATCTACTGTCTCTATTATATTATGACAGACCAGCTAGATCTAATGTCTCTATTATATTATGACAGACCAGCAAGATCTACTGTCTCTATTATATTATGACAGACCAGCTAGATATACTGTCTCTATTATATTATGACAGACCAGCTAGATCTAATGTCTCTATTACATTATGACAGACCAGCTAGATCTACTGTCTCTATTATATAATGACAGACCAGCTAGATATACTGTCTCTATTATATTATGACAGACCAGCTAGATCTACAGTATCTATTATATTATGACAGGCCAGCTAGATCTACTGTCTCTATTATATTATGACAGACCAGCTAGATCTAATGTCTCTATTACATTATGACAGACCAGCTTGATCGAATGTCTCTATTACATTATGACAGACCAGCTAGATCTAATGTCTCTATTATATTATGACAGACCAGCTAGATATACTGTCTCTATTATATTATGACAGACCAGCTAGATCTAATGTCTCTATTACATTATGACAGACCAGCTAGATCTACTGTCTCTATTATATAATGACAGACCAGCTAGATCTACTGCCTCTATTATATTATGACAGACCAGCTAGATCTAATGTCTCTATTTTATTATGACAGACCAGCTAGATCTACTGTCTCTATTATATTATGACAGACCAGCTAGATATACTGTCTCTATTATATTATGACAGACCAGCTAGATCTAATGTATCTATTATATTATGACAGACCAGCTAGATCTACAGGATCTATTAAGGTATGACAGGCCAGCTAGATCTACTGTCTCTATTATATTATGACAGACCAGCTAGATATACTGTCTAAATTATATTATGACAGACCAGCTAGATCTAATGTCTCTATTACATTATGACAGACCAGCTAGATCTACTGTCTCTATTATATAATGACAGACCAGCTAGATCTACTGCCTCTATTATATTATGACAGACCAGCTAGATCTAATGTCTCTATTTTATTATGACAGACCAGCTAGATCTACTGTCTCTATTATATTATGACAGACCAGCTAGATATACTGTCTCTATTATATTATGACAGACCAGCTAGATCTAATGTATCTATTATATTATGACAGACCAGCTAGATCTACAGTATCTATTATAGTATGACAGGCCAGCTAGATCTACTGTCTCTATTATATTATGACAGACCAGCTAGGTCTAATGTCTCTATTACATTATGACAGACCAGCTAGATTGAATGTCTCTATTACATTATGACAGACCAGATAGATCTAGTGTCTCTATTATATTATGACAGACCAGCTAGATATACTGTCTCTATTATATAATGACAGACTAGCTAGATCTACTTCCTCTATTATATTATGACACACCAGCTAGATCTAATGTCTCTATTATATTATGACAGACCAGCTAGATCTACTGTCTCTATTATATTATGACAGACCATCTAGATATACTGTCTCTATTATATTATGACAGACCAGCTAAATCTAATGTCTCTATTTTATTATGACAGACCAGCTAGATCTACTGTCTCTATTATATTATGACAGACCAGCTAGATATACTGTCTCTATTATATAATGACAGACCAGCTAGATCTAATGTCTCTATTATATTATGACAGACCAGCTAGATCTACAGTATCTATTATAGTATGACAGGCCAGCTAGATCTACTGTCTCTATTATATTATGACAGACCAGCTAGATCGAATGTCTCTATTACATTATGACAGACCAGCTAGATCTAATGTCTCTATTATATTATGACAGACCAGCTAGATATACTGTCTCTATTATATTATGACAGACCAGCTAGATCTAATGTCTCTATTACATTATGACAGACCAGCTAGATCTACTGTCTCTATTATATAATGACAGACCAGCTAGATCTACTGCCTCTATTATATTATGACAGACCAGCTAGATCTAATGTCTCTATTTTATTATGACAGACCAGCTAGATCTACTGTCTCTATTATATTATGACAGACCAGCTAGATATACTGTCTCTATTATATTATGACAGACCAGCTAGATCTAATGTATCTATTATATTATGACAGACCAGCTAGATCTACAGTATCTATTATAGTATGACAGGCCAGCTAGATCTACTGTCTCTATTATATTACGACAGACCAGCTAGATCTAATGTCTCTATTTTATTATGACAGACCAGCTAGATCTACAGTATCTATTATAGTATGACAGGCCAGCTAGATCTACTGTCTCTATTATATTATGACAGACCAGCTAGATCTAATGTCTCTATTACATTATGACAGACCAGCTAGATCTACTGTCTCTATTATATAATGACAGACCAGCTAGATCTACTGCCTCTATTATATTATGACAGACCAGCTAGATCTAATGTCTCTATTTTATTATGACAGACCAGCTAGATCTACTGTCTCTATTATATTATGACAGACCAGCTAGATATACTGTCTCTATTATATTATGACAGACCAGCTAGATCTAATGTATCTATTATATTATGACAGACCAGCTAGATCTACAGTATCTATTATAGTATGACAGGCCAGCTAGATCTACTGTCTCTATTATATTACGACAGACCAGCTAGATCTAATGTCTCTATTACATTATGACAGACCAGCTAGATTGAATGTCTCTATTACATTATGACAGACCAGATAGATCTAGTGTCTCTATTATATTATGACAGACCAGCTAGATCTAATGTCTCTATTATATTATGACAGACCAGCTAGATATACTGTCTCTATTATATTTTGACAGACCAGCTAGATCTAATGTCTCTATTATATTATGACAGACCAGCTAGATCTACTGTCTCTATTATATAATGACAGACCAGCTAGATCTACTGCCTCTATTATATCATGACAGACCAGCTAGATCTACTGTCTCTATTATATTATGACAGACCAGCTAGATATATTGTCTCTGTTATATTATGACATACCAGCTAGATATACTGTCTCTATTACATTATGACAGACCAGCTAGATCTAATGTCTCTATTATAT
This sequence comes from Salvelinus alpinus, assembly GCF_045679555.1. Taxonomy (NCBI): domain Eukaryota; kingdom Metazoa; phylum Chordata; class Actinopteri; order Salmoniformes; family Salmonidae; genus Salvelinus; species Salvelinus alpinus. The sequence goes on along the minus strand of NC_092111.1, from coordinate 32,677,484 downwards.
TATGACAGACCAGCAAGATCTACTGTCTCTATTATATTATGACAGACCAGCTAGATATACTGTCTCTATTATATTATGACAGACCAGCTAGATCTACTTTCTCTATTATACAATGACAGACCAGCTAGATCTACTGTCTCTATTATATAATGACAGACCAGCTAGATCTACTGTCTCTATTATATTATGACAGACCAGCTAGATCTACTGCCTCTATTATATTATGACAGACCAGCTAGATCTACAGTATCTATTATATTATGACAGGCCAGCTAGATCTACTGTCTCTATTATATTATGACAGACCAGCTAGATCTAATGTCTCTATTATATTATGACAGACCAGCTAGATATACTGTCTCTATTATATTATGACAGACCAGCTAGATCTAATGTCTCTATTACATTATGACAGACCAGCTAGATCTACTGTCTCTATTATATAATGACAGACCAGCTAGATCTACTGCCTCTATTATATTATGACAGACCAGCTAGATCTAATGTCTCTATTTTATTATGACAGACCAGCTAGATCTACTGTCTCTATTATATTATGACAGACCAGCTAGATATACTGTCTCTATTATATTATGACAGACCAGCTAGATCTAATGTATCTATTAAATTATGACAGACCAGCTAGATCTACAGTATCTATTATAGTATGACAGGCCAGCTAGATCTACTGTCTCTGTTATATTATGACAGACCAGCTAGATCTAATGTCTCTATTACATTATGACAGACCAGCTAGATTGAATGTCTCTATTATATTATGACAGACCAGCTAGATATACTGTCTCAATTATGTTATGACAGACCAGCTAGATCTAATGTCTCTATTACATTATGACAGACCAGCTAGATCTACTGTCTCTATTATATAATGACAGACCAGCTAGATCTACTGCCTCTATTGTATTATGACAGACCAGCTAGATCTAATGTCTCTATTTTATTATGACAGACCAGCTAGATCTACTGTCTCTATTATATTATGACAGACCAGCTAGATATACTGTCTCTATTATATTATGACAGACCAGCTAGATCTAATGTATCTATTATATTATGACAGACCAGCTAGATCTACAGTATCTATTATAGTATGACAGGCCAGCTAGATCTACAGTCTCTATTATATTATGACAGACCAGCTAGATCTAATGTCTCTATTACATTATGACAGACCAGCTAGATTGAATGTCTCTATTACATTATGACAGACCAGATAGATCTAGTGTCTCTATTATATTATGACAGACCAGCTAGATATACTGTCTCTATTATATAATGACAGACTAGCTAGATCTACTTCCTCTATTATATTATGACAGACCAGCTAGATCTAATGTCTCTATTATATTATGACAGACCAGCTAGATCTACTGTCTCTATTATATTATGACAGACCAGCTAGATATACTGTCTCTATTATATTATGACAGACCAGCTAGATCTAATGTCTCTATTTTATTATGACAGACCAGCTAGATCTACTGTCTCTATTATATTATGACAGACCAGCTAGATATACTGTCTCTATTATATAATGACAGACCAGCTAGATCTAATGTCTCTATTATATTATGACAGACCAGCTAGATCTACAGTATCTATTATAGTATGACAGGCCAGCTAGATCTACTGTCTCTATTATATTATGACAGACCAGCTAGATCGAATGTCTCTATTACATTATGACAGACCAGCTGGATCTAATGTCTCTATTATATTATGACAGACCAGCTAGATATACTGTCTCTATTATATTATGACAGACCAGCTAGATCTAATGTCTCTATTACATTATGACAGACCAGCTAGATCTAATGTCTCTATTACATTATGACAGACCAGCTAGATTGAATGTCTCTATTACATTATGACAGACCAGATAGATCTAGTGTCTCTATTATATTATGACAGACCAGCTAGATCTAATGTCTCTATTATATTATGACAGACCAGCTAGATATACTGTCTCTATTATATTATGACAGACCAGCTAGATCTAATGTCTCTATTACATTATGACAGACCAGCTAGATCTACTGTCTCTATTATATAATGACAGACCAGCTAGATCTACTGCCTCTATTATATTATGACAGACCAGCTAGATCTAATGTCTCTATTTTATTATGACAGACCAGCTAGATCTACTGTCTCTATTATATTATGACAGACCAGCTAGATATACTGTCTCTATTATATTATGACAGACCAGCTAGATCTAATGTATCTATTATATTATGACAGACCAGCTAGATCTACAGGATCTATTAAGGTATGACAGACCAGCTAGATCTACAGGATCTATTATATTATGACAGACCAGCTAGATCTACTGTCTCTATTATATAATGACAGACCAGCTAGATCTACTGCCTCTATTATATTATGACAGACCAGCTAGATCTAATGTCTCTATTTTATTATGACAGACCAGCTAGATCTACTGTCTCTATTATATTATGACAGACCAGCTAGATATACTGTCTCTATTATATTATGACAGACCAGCTAGATCTAATGTATCTATTATATTATGACAGACCAGCTAGATCTAATGTATCTATTATATTATGACAGACCAGCTAGATCTACAGGATCTATTAAGGTATGACAGGCCAGCTAGATCTACTGTCTCTATTATATTATGACAGACCAGCTAGATCTAATGTCTCTATTATATTATGACAGACCAGCTAGATATACTGTCTCTATTATATTATGACAGACCAGCTAGATCTAATGTCTCTATTACATTATGACAGACCAGCTAGATCTACTGTCTCTATTATATAATGACAGACCAGCTAGATCTACTGCCTCTATTATATTATGACAGACCAGCTAGATCTAATGTCTCTATTTTATTATGACAGACCAGCTAGATCTACTGTCTCTATTATATTATGACAGACCAGCTAGATATACTGTCTCTATTATATTATGACAGACCAGCTAGATCTAATGTATCTATTAAATTATGACAGACCAGCTAGATCTACAGTATCTATTATAGTATGACAGGCCAGCTAGATCTACTGTCTCTGTTATATTATGACAGACCAGCTAGATCTAATGTCTCTATTACATTATGACAGACCAGCTAGATTGAATGTCTCTATTATATTATGACAGACCAGCTAGATATACTGTCTCAATTATGTTATGACAGACCAGCTAGATCTAATGTCTCTATTACATTATGACAGACCAGCTAGATCTACTGTCTCTATTATATAATGACAGACCAGCTAGATCTACTGCCTCTATTGTATTATGACAGACCAGCTAGATCTAATGTCTCTATTTTATTATGACAGACCAGCTAGATCTACTGTCTCTATTATATTATGACAGACCAGCTAGATATACTGTCTCTATTATATTATGACAGACCAGCTAGATCTAATGTATCTATTATATTATGACAGACCAGCTAGATCTACAGTATCTATTATAGTATGACAGGCCAGCTAGATCTACAGTCTCTATTATATTATGACAGACCAGCTAGATCTAATGTCTCTATTACCTTATGACAGACCAGCTAGATTGAATGTCTCTATTACATTATGACAGACCAGATAGATCTAGTGTCTCTATTATATTATGACAGACCAGCTAGATATACTGTCTCTATTATATAATGACAGACTAGCTAGATCTACTTCCTCTATTATATTATGACACACCAGCTAGATCTAATGTCTCTATTATATTATGACAGACCAGCTAGATCTACTGTCTCTATTATATTATGACAGACCAGCTAGATATACTGTCTCTATTATATTATGACAGACCAGCTAGATCTAATGTCTCTATTTTATTATGACAGACCAGCTAGATCTACTGTCTCTATTATATTATGACAGACCAGCTAGATATACTGTCTCTATTATATAATGACAGACCAGCTAGATCTAATGTCTCTATTATATTATGACAGACCAGCTAGATCTACAGTATCTATTATAGTATGACAGGCCAGCTAGATCTACTGTCTCTATTATATTATGACAGACCAGCTAGATCGAATGTCTCTATTACATTATGACAGACCAGCTGGATCTAATGTCTCTATTATATTATGACAGACCAGCTAGATATACTGTCTCTATTATATTATGACAGACCAGCTAGATCTAATGTCTCTATTACATTATGACAGACCAGCTAGATCTAATGTCTCTATTACATTATGACAGACCAGCTAGATTGAATGTCTCTATTACATTATGACAGACCAGATAGATCTAGTGTCTCTATTATATTATGACAGACCAGCTAGATCTAATGTCTCTATTATATTATGACAGACCAGCTAGATATACTGTCTCTATTATATTTTGACAGACCAGCTAGATCTAATGTCTCTATTACATTATGACAGACCAGCTAGATCTACTGTCTCTATTATATAATGACAGACCAGCTAGATCTACTGCCTCTATTATATTATGACAGACCAGCTAGATCTAATGTCTCTATTTTATTATGACAGACCAGCTAGATCTACTGTCTCTATTATATTATGACAGACCAGCTAGATATACTGTCTCTATTATATTATGACAGACCAGCTAGATCTAATGTATCTATTATATTATGACAGACCAGCTAGATCTACAGGATCTATTAAGGTATGACAGACCAGCTAGATCTACAGGATCTATTATATTATGACAGACCAGCTAGATCTACTGTCTCTATTATATAATGACAGACCAGCTAGATCTACTGCCTCTATTATATTATGACAGACCAGCTAGATCTAATGTCTCTATTTTATTATGACAGACCAGCTAGATCTACTGTCTCTATTATATTATGACAGACCAGCTAGATATACTGTCTCTATTATATTATGACAGACCAGCTAGATCTAATGTATCTATTATATTATGACAGACCAGCTAGATCTAATGTATCTATTATATTATGACAGACCAGCTAGATCTACAGGATCTATTAAGGTATGACAGGCCAGCTAGATCTACTGTCTCTATTATATTATGACAGACCAGCTAGATCTAATGTCTCTATTACATTATGACAGACCAGCTAGATCTACTGTCTCTATTATATAATGACAGACCAGCTAGATCTACTGCCTCTATTATATTATGACAGACCAGCTAGATCTAATGTCTCTATTTTATTATGACAGACCAGCTAGATCTACTGTCTCTATTATATTATGACAGACCAGCTAGATATACTGTCTCTATTATATTATGACAGACCAGCTAGATCTAATGTATCTATTATATTATGACAGACCAGCTAGATCTACAGTATCTATTATAGTATGACAGGCCAGCTAGATCTACTGTCTCTATTATATTATGACAGACCAGCTAGATCTAATGTCTCTATTACATTATGACAGACCAGCTAGATTGAATGTCTCTATTACATTATGACAGACCAGATAGATCTAGTGTCTCTATTATATTATGACAGACCAGCTAGATATACTGTCTCTATTATATAATGACAGACCAGCTAGATCGAATGTCTCTATTACATTATGACAGACCAGCTGGATCTAATGTCTCTATTATATTATGACAGACCAGCTAGATATACTGTCTCTATTATATTATGACAGACCAGCTAGATCTAATGTCTCTATTACATTATGACAGACCAGCTAGATCTACTGTCTCTATTATATAATGACAGACCAGCTAGATCTACTGCCTCTATTATATTATGACAGACCAGCTAGATCTAATGTCTCTATATTTATTATGACAGACCAGCTAGATCTACTGTCTCTATTATATTATGACAGACCAGATAGATATACTGTCTCTATTATATTATGACAGACCAGCTAGATCTAATGTATCTATTATATTATGACAGACCAGCTAGATCTACAGTATATATTATAGTATGACAGGCCAGCTAGATCTACTGTCTCTATTATATTATGACAGACCAGCTAGATCTAATGTCTCTATTACATTATGACAGACCAGCTAGATTGAATGTCTCTATTACATTATGACAGACCAGATAGATCTAGTGTCTCTATTATATTATGACAGACCAGCTAGATCTAATGTCTCTATTATATTATGACAGACCAGCTAGATATACTGTCTCTATTATATTTTGACAGACCAGCTAGATCTAATGTCTCTATTATATTATGACAGACCAGCTAGATCTACTGTCTCTATTATATAATGACAGACCAGCTAGATCTACTGCCTCTATTATATTATGACAGACCAGCTAGATCTAATGTCTCTATTTTATTATGACAGACCAGCTAGATCTACTGTCTCTATTATATTATGACAGACCAGATAGATATACTGTCTCTATTATATTATGACAGACCAGCTAGATCTAATGTATCTATTATATTATGACAGACCAGCTAGATCTACAGTATCTATTATAGTATGACAGGCCAGCTAGATCTACTGTCTCTATTATATTATGACAGACCAGCTAGATCTAATGTCTCTATTACATTATGACAGACCAGCTAGATTGAATGTCTCTATTACATTATGACAGACCAGATAGATCTAGTGTCTCTATTATATTATGACAGACCAGCTAGATCTAATGTCTCTATTATATTATGACAGACCAGCTAGATATACTGTCTCTATTATATTTTGACAGACCAGCTAGATCTAATGTCTCTATTATATTATGACAGACCAGCTAGATCTACTGTCTCTATTATATAATGACAGACCAGCTAGATCTACTGCCTCTATTATATTATGACAGACCAGCTAGATCTAATGTCTCTATTTTATTATGACAGACCAGCTAGATCTACTGTCTCTATTATATTATGACAGACCAGCTAGATATACTGTCTCTATTATATTATGACAGACCAGCTAGATCTAATGTATCTATTAGATTATGACAGACCAGCTAGATCTACAGGATATATTAAGGTATGACAGGCCAGCTAGATATACTGTCTAAATTATATTATGACAGACCAGCTAGATCTAATGTCTCTATTACATTATGACAGACCAGCTAGATCTACTGTCTCTATTATATAATGACAGACCAGCTAGATCTACTGCCTCTATTATATTATGACAGACCAGCTAGATCTAATGTCTCTATTTTATTATGACAGACCAGCTAGATCTACTGTCTCTATTATATTATGACAGACCAGCTAGATATACTGTCTCTATTATATTATGACAGACCAGCTAGATCTAATGTATCTATTATATTATGACAGACCAGCTAGATCTACAGTATATATTATAGTATGACAGGCCAGCTAGATCTACTGTCTCTATTATATTATGACAGACCAGCTAGATCTAATGTCTCTATTACATTATGACAGACCAGCTAGATTGAATGTCTCTATTACATTATGACAGACCAGATAGATCTAGTGTCTCTATTATATTATGACAGACCAGCTAGATATACTGTCTCTATTATATAATGACAGACCAGCTAGATCTACTGCCTCTATTATATTATGACAGACCAGCTAGATCTAATGTCTCTATTTTATTATGACAGACCAGCTAGATCTACTGTCTCTATTATATTATGACAGACCAGCTAGATATACTGTCTCTATTATATTATGACAGACCAGCTAGATCTAATGTATCTATTATATTATGACAGACCAGCTAGATCTACAGGATCTATTAAGGTATGACAGGCCAGCTAGATCTACTGTCTCTATTATATTATGACAGACCAGCTAGATATACTGTCTAAATTATATTATGACAGACCAGCTAGATCTAATGTCTCTATTACATTATGACAGACCAGCTAGATCTACTGTCTCTATTATATAATGACAGACCAGCTAGATCTACTGCCTCTATTATATTATGACAGACCAGCTAGATCTAATGTCTCTATTATATTATGACAGACCAGCTAGATATACTGTCTCTATTATATTATGACAGACCAGCTAGATATACTGTCTCTATTATATTATGACAGACCAGCTAGATCTAATGTATCTATTATATTATGACAGACCAGCTAGATCTACAGTATCTATTATAGTATGACAGGCCAGCTAGATCTACTGTCTCTATTATATTATGACAGACCAGCTAGATCTAATGTCTCTATTACATTATGACAGACCAGCTAGATTGAATGTCTCTATTACATTATGACAGACCAGCTAGATCTAGTGTCTCTATTATATTATGACAGACCAGCTAGATAAACTGTCTCTATTATATAATGACAGACCAGCTAGATCTACTTCCTCTATTATATTATGACACACCAGCTAGATCTAATGTCTCTATTATATTATGACAGACCAGCTAGATCTACTGTCTCTATTATATTATGACAGACCAGCTAGATATACTGTCTCTATTATATTATGACAGACCAGCTAGATCTAATGTCTCTATTTTATTATGACAGACCAGCTAGATCTACTGTCTCTATTATATTATGACAGACCAGCTAGATATACTGTCTCTATTATATTATGACAGACCAGCTAGATCTAATGTCTCTATTATATTATGACAGACCAGCTAGATCTAATGTCTCTATTTTATTATGACAGACCAGCTAGATCTACTGTCTCTATTATATTATGACAGACCAGCTAGATATACTGTCTCTATTATATTATGACAGACCAGCTAGATCTAATGTATCTATTATATTATGACAGACCAGCTAGATCTAATGTCTCTATTATATTATGACAGACCAGCTAGATCTAATGTCTCTATTATATTATGACAGACCAGCTAGATCTAATGTCTCTATAACATTATGACAGACCAGCTAGATCTAATGTCTCTATTATATTATGACAGACCAGCTAGATCTAATGTCTCTATTATATTATGACAGACCAGCTAGATCTACTGTCTCTATTATATTATGACAGACCAGCTAGCTATACTGTCTCTATTATATTATGACAGACCAGCTAGATCTAATGTCTCTATTATATTATGACAGACCAGCTAGATCTAATGTCTCTATTATATTATGACAGACCAGCTAGATCTACTGCCTCTATTATATTATGACAGACCAGCTAGATCTACTGTCTCTATTATATTATGACAGACCAGCTAGATATATTGTCTCTGTTATATTATGACATACCAGCTAGATATACTGTCTCTATTACATTATGACAGACCAGCTAGATCTAATGTCTCTATTATATTATGACAGACCAGCTAGATCTAATGTCTCTATTTTATTATGACAGACCAGCTAGATCTACTGTCTCTATTATATTATGACAGACCAGCTAGATATACTGTCTCTATTATATTATGACAGACCAGCTAGATCTAATGTATCTATTATATTATGACAGACCAGCTAGATCTACAGGATCTATTATATTATGACAGGCCAGCTAGATCTACTGTCTCTATTATATTATGACAGACCAGCTAGATATACTGTCTAAATTATATTATGACAGACCAGCTAGATCTAATGTCTCTATTACATTATGACAGACCAGCTAGATCTACTGTCTCTATTATATAATGACAGACCAGCTAGATCTACTGCCTCTATTATATTATGACAGACCAGCTAGATCTAATGTCTCTATTTTATTATGACAGACCAGCTAGATCTACTGTCTCTATTATATTATGACAGACCAGCTAGATATACTGTCTCTATTATATTATGACAGACCAGCTAGATCTAATGTATCTATTATATTATGACAGACCAGCTAGATCTACAGTATCTATTATAGTATGACAGGCCAGCTAGATCTACTGTCTCTATTATATTATGACAGACCAGCTAGATCTAATGTCTCTATTACATTATGACAGACCAGCTAGATTGAATGTCTCTATTACATTATGACAGACCAGATAGATCTGGTGTCTCTATTATATTATGACAGACCAGCTAGATCTACTGTCTCTATTATATTATGACAGACCAGCTAGATCTACTGTCTCTATTATATTATGACAGACCAGCTAGATCTAATGTCTCTATTATATTATGACAGACCAGCTAGATCTACTGTCTCTATTATATTATGACAGACCAGCTAGATATACTGTCTCTATTATATTATGACAGACCAGCTAGATCTAATGTCTCTATTTTATTATGACAGACCAGCTAGATCTACTGTCTCTATTATATTATGACAGACCAGCTAGATATACTGTCTCTATTATATAATGACAGACCAGCTAGATCTAATGTCTCTATTATATTATGACAGACCAGCTAGATCTACAGTATCTATTATAGTATGACAGGCCAGCTAGATCTACTGTCTCTATTATATTATGACAGACCAGCTAGATCGAATGTCTCTATTACATTATGACAGACCAGCTAGATCTACTGCCTCTATTATATTATGACAGACCAGCTAGATCTAATGTCTCTATTTTATTATGACAGACCAGCTAGATCTACCTTCTCTATTATATAATGACAGACCAGCTAGATCTACTGCCTCTATTATATTATGACAGACCAGCTAGATCTAATGTCTCTATTTTATTATGACAGACCAGCTAGATCTACTGTCTCTATTATATTATGACAGACCAGCTAGATATACTGTCTCTATTATATTATGACAGACCAGCTAGATCTAATGTATCTATTATATTATGACAGACCAGCTAGATCTAATGTATCTATTATAGTATGACAGACCAGCTAGATCTAATGTCTCTATTATATTACGACAGACCAGCTAGATCTAATGTCTCTATTACATTATGACAGACCAGCTAGATCTAATGTCTCTATTACATTATGACAGACCAGCTAGATCTAATGTCTCTATTATATTATGACAGACCAGCTAGATCTAATGTCTCTATTATATTATGACAGACCAGCTAGATATACTGTCTCTATTATATTTTGACAGACCAGCTAGATCTAATGTCTCTATTATATTATGACAGACCAGCTAGATCTACTGTCTCTATTATATAATGACAGACCAGCTAGATCTACTGCCTCTATTATATTATGACAGACCAGCTAGATCTAATGTATCTATTATATTATGACAGACCAGCTAGATCTACAGTATCTATTATAGTATGACAGACCAGCTAGATCTACTGTCTCTATTATATTATGACAGACCAGCTAGATCTAATGTCTCTATTACATTATGACAGACCAGCTAGATTGAATGTCTCTATTACATTATGACAGACCAGATAGATCTAGTGTCTCTATTATATTATGACAGACCAGCTAGATATACTGTCTCTATTATATAATGACAGACCAGCTAGATCTACTGCCTCTATTATATTATGACAGACCAGCTAGATCTAATGTCTCTATTTTATTATGACAGACCAGCTAGATCTACTGTCTCTATTATATTATGACAGACCAGCTAGATATACTGTCTCTATTATATTATGACAGACCAGCTAGATCTAATGTATCTATTATATTATGACAGACCAGCTAGATCTACTGTCTCTATTATATTATGACAGACCAGCTAGATATACTGTCTCTATTATATTATGACAGACCAGCTAGATCTAATGTCTCTATTATATTATGACAGACCAGCTAGATCTACTGTCTCTATTATATAATGACAGACCAGCTAGATCTACTGCCTCTATTATATTATGACAGACCAGCTAGATCTAATGTCTCTATTTTATTATGACAGACCAGCTAGATCTACTGTCTCTATTATATTATGACAGACCAGCTAGATATACTGTCTCTATTATATTATGACAGACCAGCTAGATCTAATGTATCTATTATATTATGACAGACCAGCTAGATCTACAGTATCTATTATAGTATGACAGGCCAGCTAGATCTACTGTCTCTATTATATTATGACAGACCAGCTAGATCTAATGTCTCTATTACATTATGACAGACCAGCTAGATTGAATGTCTCTATTACATTATGACAGACCAGATAGATCTAGTGTCTCTATTATATTATGACAGACCAGCTAGATATACTGTCTCTATTATATAATGACAGACTAGCTAGATCTACTTCCTCTATTATATTATGACACACCAGCTAGATCTAATGTCTCTATTATATTATGACAGACCAGCTAGATCTACTGTCTCTATTATATTATGACAGACCAGCTAGATATACTGTCTCTATTATATTATGACAGACCAGCTAGATCTAATGTCTCTATTTTATTATGACAGACCAGCTAGATCTACTGTCTCTATTATATTATGACAGACCAGCTAGATATACTGTCTCTATTATATAATGACAGACCAGCTAGATCTAATGTCTCTATTATATTATGACAGACCAGCTAGATCTACAGTATCTATTATAGTATGACAGGCCAGCTAGATCTACTGTCTCTATTATATTATGACAGACCAGCTAGATCGAATGTCTCTATTACATTATGACAGACCAGCTAGATCTACTGCCTCTATTATATTATGACAGACCAGCTAGATCTAATGTCTCTATTTTATTATGACAGACCATCACAGTCGGTGTTCCAATTCATCCCAAAGGTGTTCGATGGGGTTGAGGTCAGGACTCTGTGCAGGCCCGTCAAGTTCTTCCACACGGATCTCAACAAACCATTTCTGTATGGACCTTGCTTTGTGTACAGGGGCATTTTCATGCTGAAACAGGAAAGGGCCTTCCCCAAACTGTTGCCACAAATTGGGAAGCACAGAATCGTCTAGAATGTCATTGTATGCTGTAGCGTTAAGATTTCCCTTCACTGGAACTAAAGGGCCTAGCCAGAACCATGAAAACAGCCCCAGACCATTAACAGCCCTCCTCCACCAAACTTTACACTTGGCACTATGCAGGTAGCGTTCTCCTGGCGTCCGCCAAACCCAGATTCGTCCGTTGGACAGTTAGATGGTGAAGCGTGATTCATCACTCCAGAGAACGCATTTCCACTGCTCCAAAGCTTTACACCAGTCCAGCCGTCACTTTGCATTTTGCATCGTGATCTTAGGCTTGTGTGCAGCTGCTCCTCCATGGAAACCAATTTCATGAAGCTCCTGACGAACAGTTATTGTGCTGATGTTGCTTCCAGAGGCAGTTTGAAACTCGGTAGTGAGGGTTGCAACCGAGGACAGACGGAATTTTAGCACTCGGCGGTCCTGTTCCGTGAGCTTGTGTGGCCTACCACATCGCGGCTGAGCCGTTGTTCCTAGACGTTTCCACTTAACAATTACAGCACTTACAGTTGACCGGGGAAGCTCTAGCAGGGCAGACGTTTGACTGACTTGTTGGAAAGGTGGCATCCTATGACGGTGCCACGTTGAAATTCACTGATCTCTTCAGTAAGGCCATTCTACTGCCAATGTTTGTCTGTGGAGATTGCATGGTGGTGTGCTTGATTTTATACACCTGTCAGCCACGGGTGTGGCTGAAATAGCCGGATTGCCTAATTTTGAAGGGACCACTCTTTTATTGTTCATATGGAGCCCAGCTCCATATCAACAATAGAGGGAGGTAGTTAAGCTTAGCCTAGATGTCATCTCAGAGATGGATGTGGTGGACTGGAGGTAGGTGTAGTGGTGTAGTGGTGATGAATGTATGTTTCTAGCTTTGAGAGGCAGCTAGCTAGAGCAGTGAGAGAGAGCACAGACCATCACCTCCCCATAAACCTTCAGTCAATCTCCTCGCCTCCAGCAGTCATTTCAGTCAGAGGTGTGTGTGTGTGTGTGTGTGTGTGTGTGTGTGTGTGTGTGTGTGTGTGTGTGTGTGTGTGTGTGTGTGTGTGTGTGTGTGTGTGTGTGTGTGTGTGTGTGTGTGTGTGTGTGTGTGTGTGTGTGTGTGTGTGTGTGTGTGTGTGTGTGTGTGTGTGTGTGTGTGTGTGTGTGTGTGTGTGTGTGTACTCTGCCTGACACTGACAGAATCTGCTCGTTATTGAACAAAAGTCACCTAACCTTCAGTCAGTCTCCTCTCCTCCAGCACAGAGATCACCAGACATTCTCATTCCAGGCAGGTTTTCTCCTTCCCTCCTACATTCGCTTTTTCCACCCCTCCCTCCCTCTCCATCATTCTTTTTCTCACATGAAGTATACACCCACTCTACCTCTCTCTACCTCCTCTACTTCTCTCTACCCCTCTCTACCTTTCTCTACCTCCTCTGCCTCTATCTCCTCTACCCCTCTCTACCTCCTCTACTTCTACCTCTCTCTACCTCTACCTCCTCTACTTCTCTCTACCTCTCTCTACCTCCTACCTCCTCTACCTCTACCTCCTTTACTTCTCTCTACCACTCTACCTCTCTCTACCACTCTCTACCTCTCTCTACCTCCTACCTCCTCTACCTCTCTCTACCTCCTACCTCCTCTACCTCCTTTACTTCTCTCTACCACTCTACCTCTCTCTACCTCCTCTACCTCCTCTACTTCTCTCTACCACTCTACCTCCTCTACCTCCTCTACCTCTACCTCCTACCTCCTCTACTTCTCTCTACCACTCTACCTCCTCTACCTCCTCTACCTCTACCTCCTCTACTTCTCTCTACCTCTACTTCCTCTACTTCTCTCTACCACTCTCTACCTCTACCTGTCTCTACCACTCTACCTCTCTCTACCCCTCTCTACCACTCTCTACCTCTACCTCTCCCTACACCTCTCTACCACTCTCTACCACTCTCTACCTCTCTCTACCTCTACCTCTCTCGACCTTTCTCTACCTTCATATATCTATACCCTCTTTCTCTCGCTCTTTCTCTCTTTTTATCCACCCCTTTACACCCCCTCTCTCTACCTCTCTCTGAACCTCTCCCTGTTCCTGCCCTTTTGTGATGTCAGACAAGCTATTTTTATCCCATCTGCCTGTTTGCCTTGCCTCCTTCCACCCTTCCACCCTGACAAGGTTTCCCTATCCGGTGTGTATGTATATACAGTACCAGTCAAATATTTTGTTACACCTACTCAGGGTTTTTCAGGGTTTTTCTTTATGTTGAAGACATCAAAACTATGAAATAACACACATGGAATCATGTAGTAAACAAAAAAGTACAAAATAAATCAGATTCTTCAAAGTAGCCACCCTTTGACAGCTTGGCACACTCTTGGCATTCTCTCAGCCAGCTTCCCCTGGAATGCTTTTCCAACAGTCTTGAAGGAGTTCCCACATATGCTGAGCACTTGTTGCTGGCTTTTCCTTCACTCTGCGGTCCAACTCATCCCAAACCATCTCAATTGGGTTGAGGTCGGGTGATTGTGGAGGCCAGGTTATCTTATGCAGCACTCCATCACTCTCCTTCCTGGTCAAATAGCCCTTACACAGCCTGGAGGTGTATTGGGTCATTGTCCTGTTAAAAAACAAATGATAGTCCCACTATCGCTGCAGAATGCTGTGGTAGCCATGCTGGTTAAGTATGCCTTGAATTCTAAATGAATCACAGACAGCGTCATCAGCAAGCACCCCCACCATCACACCTCCTCCTCCATGCTTCACGGTGGGAACCACACATGCAGAGATCATCCGTTCACCTACTCTGCTTCTCCCAAAGGCACGGCGGTTAGAACCAAACCTTTCAAAATTGGTCTCATCAGACCAAAGGACAGATTTCCACTGGTCTAATGTCCATTGCTTGTGTTTCTTTTCCCAAGCAAGTCTCTTCTTATTGGTGTCCTTTAGTAGTGGTTTCTTTGTAGCAATTTGACCATTCACGCAGTTTCCTCTGAACAGTTGATGTTGAGATGTGTCTGTTATGTGATCTCTGTGAAGCATTTATGTGGGCTGCAATTTGTGAGGTTGGTAGCTCTATTGAACTTATCCTCTGCAGCAGAGGTATCTCTGGGTCTTCCTTTCCTGTGGCAGTCCTCATGAGAGCCAGTTTCATCATAGCACTTAATGGTTTTTGTGACTGCACTTGAAGAAACGTTCAGTTCTTGAACTTTTCCGTATTGACTGACCTTCATGTCTTTAAAGTAATGATGGATTGTAATTTTTCTTTGCTTTTTTGAGCTGTTCTTGCCATATTATGGAATTGATATTTTGCCTAATAGGGCTATCTTCTGGATACCACCCCTACCTTGTCACAACACAACTGATTGGCTCAAACGCATTATGAAGGAAAGAAATTCCACAAATTATCTTTTAACAAGGCACACCTTCTAATTTAAATGCATTCCAGGTGACTACTGCACCTTATGAAGCTGGTTGAGAGAATGCCAAGCTTGTGCAAAGCTGTCATCAAGGTAAAGGGTGGCTACTTTGAAGAATCTCAAATCTTAAAATAAATGTTTACTTGTTTAACACTTTTTTGGTTTCATAGTTTTGATGTCTTTACTATTATTCTACAATGTGAAAATAGTACAAATTAATAAAAACCCTTGAATGAGTAGGTGTGTCCAAACTTTTCACTGGTACTGTATGTGACAATAAAATATCCCATCCACCCTCCTTTCAGATACGGGGAGAATGGAGTGATTGAGGCAAAAGAGGGAGGGGAGTGGGGGCATTGCTGTATACCGTGGATATACAAGGATATACAAGGATATAGCATTGCTCCTTGTTAGAGCAGGCAGTCTCCACACGCTGAGAAGGCCAACGCTGTGCACACAAATAACGGCTGGGGAAATCAACAGACATTTACATCAAGCAATCGGCAGCTAGCTATTTGAACAGGGATGTAGATGGCTTTACATTTAGATGTCACGTTGTGGTAGGTTTTGGATATGATGTCTGGTGGCACATAGCAATATGACAGAGGAGGACATTTAAATGGATGAAGATTCTGATATTGATTGAATCAGAAGGCTGTGTTGTCTAACATGGGGAGAATAGAGAGTAGCTGTACATGTACAACATGGGCTCATGAATGATTGAGTAGACATGGGCAGGGTGTGTGTCGTAATTGCCCTTAACATGAATAGATATCTGCAACCGACACTGCTTTGCTTTAGGACTATAGGTCTGCGTCACAAATTACACCCTATTCCCTACTCAGTGCTCTAATGTTGACCACAGCCATATGAACCCTGTTCAACAGTAGTGCACTGAAATTGGGTGTCATTTGTGATGTGGACTAGGACACCGATGAGCCCAGATGCTTCGTTACAAAGGGTCCTAAAAGCTGTGAAGGGTTATTTTCTTCACCCTGAAGACGTGAATCTGTGTGTGTGAAAGATGTGTACTCTGTTTGACACTGCTTTCAGTGTGTGTGTGTGTGTGTGTGTGTGTCTGTGTGTGTGTGTGTGTGTGTGTGTGTGTGTGTGTGTGTGTGTGTGTGTGTGTGTTTTCTCCTTTCCAGTCATATCAGTCAGAGATGTGGTTTGTGTGTACTCTGTTTGATACTGAACAGTCACCTGACCTGAGGCCATGATGTTTCTCCTCAGTTCACTGCGTCTTCCAAATGGCGTCCTGTTCCCTAAATAGAGCACATATATAAACTCAGCAAAAAAGAAACGTCCTCTCACTGTCAACTGCGTTTATTTTCAGCAAACTTAACATGTGTAAATATGTTCATAC
This sequence comes from Salvelinus alpinus, assembly GCF_045679555.1. NCBI lineage: Eukaryota > Metazoa > Chordata > Actinopteri > Salmoniformes > Salmonidae > Salvelinus > Salvelinus alpinus. Next base: position 32,659,990 of record NC_092111.1, on the reverse strand, counting down.
AAATAACAAGATTCAACAACTGAGACATAAACTGAACAAGTTCCACAGACATGTGACTAACATAAATGGAAATATGTGTACCTGAACAAAGGAGGGGTCAAAATCAAAAGTAACAGTCAGTATCTGGTGTGGCCACAAGTACTGCAGTGCATCTCCTCCTCATGGACTGCACCAGATTTGCCAGTTCTTGCTGTGAGATGTTACCCCACTCTTCTACCAAGAGGGGAATGGCCCGAGCCCTCCAATCCAACAGGTCCCATACGTGCTCAATGGGATTGAGATCCGGGCTCTTTGCTGGCCATGGCAGAACACTGACATTCATGTCTTGCAGGAAATCACGCACAGAACGAGCAGTATGGCTGGTGGTATTGTCATGCTGGATGGTCATGTCAGGATGAGCCTGCAGGAAGGGTACCGCATGAGAGACGAGGATGTCTTCCCTGTAACGCACAGCGTTGAGATTGCCTGCAATGACAACAAGCTCAGTGTGACACACCGCCCCAGACCATGACAGACCCTCCACCTCCAAATCGATCCCGCTCCAGAGTTCAGACCTCGGTGTAACGCTCATTCCTTTGACGATAAACGCAAATCTGACCATCACCCCTGGTGAGACAATACCGCGACTCATCAGTGAAGAGCACTTTTTGCCAGTCCTGTCTGGTCCAGCGACAGTGGGTTTGTGCCCATAGGCGACTTGTTGCCTGGTGAGGACCTGCCTTACAACAGGCCTACAAGCCCTCAGTCCAGCCTCTCTCAGCCTATTGCGGACAGTCTGAGCACTGATGGAGGGATTGTGCGTTCCTGGTGTAACTTGGGCAGTTGTTGTTGCCATCCTGTATCTGTCCCGCAGGTGTGATGTTCGGATGTACCGATCCTGTGCAGGTGTTGTTACACGTGGTCTGCCACTGCGAAGACGATCAGCTGTCCGTCCTGTCTTCCTATATTAGGCGTCTCGCAGTACGGACATTGCAATTTATTGCCCTGGCCACATCTGCAGTCCTCATGCCTCCTTGCAGCATGCTTAAGGCACATACATGCAGATGAGCAGGTACCCTGGGCATCTTTCTTTTGGTGTTATTCAGAATCAGTATAAAGGCCTCTTCAGTGTCCTAAGTTTTCATAACTGTGACCTTTATTGCCTACCGTCTGTAAGCTGTTAGTGTCTTAACGACCGTTCCACAGATGCATGTTCATTAATTGTTTATGGTTCATTGAACAAGCATGGGAAACAGTGTTTAAGCCCTTTACAATGAAGATCTGTGAAGTTATTTGGATTTTTATGAATTATCTTTGAAAGACAGGGTCCTGAAAAAGGGACGGTTCTTTTTTTTCTGAGTTTATATACTCTGCTCAAAAAAATAAAGGGAACACATAATCAACACAATGTAACTCCAAGTCAATCACACTTCTGTGAAATCAAACTGTCCACTTAGGAACCAACACTGATTGACAATAAATTTCACATGCTTTTGTGCAAATGGAATAGACAACAGGTGGAAATTAGAGGCAATTAGCATGACACCCCCAATAAAGGAGTGGTTCTGCAGGTGGTGACCACAGACCACTTCTCAGTTCCTATGCTTCCTGGCTGATGTTTTGGTCACTTTTGAATGCTGGCGGTGCTTTCACTCTAGTGGTAACATGAGACGGAGTCTACAACCCACACAAGTGGCTCAGGTAGTGCAGCTCATCCAGGATGGCACATCAATGCGAGCTGTGGCAAGAAGGTTTGCTGTGTCTGTCAGCGTAGTGTCCAGAGCATGGAGGCGCTACCAGGAGACAGGCCAGTACATCAGGAGACGTGGAGGAGGCCGTAGGAGGGCAACAACCCAGCAGCAGGACCGCTACCTCCGCCTTTGTGCAAGGAGGAGCACTGCCAGAGCCCTGCAAAATTACCTCCAGCAGGCCACAAATGTGCATGTGTCTGCTCAAACGGTCAGAAACAGACTCCATGAGGGTGGTATGAGGGCCCGACGTCCACAGGTGGGGGTTGTGCTTACAGCCCAACACCGTGCAGGACGTTTGGCATTAGCCAGAGAACACCAAGATTGGCAAATTCGCCACTGGTGCCCTGTGCTCTTCACAGATGAAAGAAGGTTCACACTGAGCACATGAGCACATGTGACAGACGTGACAGAGTCTGGAGACGCCGTGGAGAACGTTCTGCTGCCTGCAACATCCTCCAGCATGACCGGTTTGGCGGTGGGTCAGTCATGGTGTGGGGTGGCATTTCTTTGGGGGGCCGCACAGCCCTCCATGTGCTCGCCAGAGGTAGCCTGACAGCCATTAGGGACCGAGATGAGATCCTCAGACCCCTTGTGAGACCATATGTTGGTGAGGTTGGCCCTGGGTTCCTCCTAATGCAAGACAATGCTAGACCTTATGTGGCTGGAGTGTGTCAGCAGGTTTATACTTTTATACTTCTTATGGCCAGGTGGTACGGTAGCGTTCCACCTGGCCAACATCCGGTGAAATTGCAGAGCGCGAAATTCAAGAATACCAAATTCAAATATTTAACATTCTTGAAAATATATGTGTTATACATCAAAATAAAGCTTAACTTTTTGATAATCCAGCCACTGTGTCAGATTTAAAAAAGGCTTTACGGCGAAAGCAAACCATGCGATTATCTGAGGACAGCGCCCCGCATACAAACACATGAAAATCATAATTCAACCAGGCAGGTGCGCCACCAAAGTCCGTAATAGCGATATAATTCATGCCTTACCTTTGAAGATCTTCTTCTGTTGGCACTCCAAAATGTGGCAGAAACATCACAAATGGTCCTTTTGTTCGATAATGTCCTTCTTTATGTCCCAAAAATGTCAATTTATTTGGCGCGTTTGATTCAGAAATACACCGGTTTCAACTTACCCAACATGCCTACAAAGTATCTAATAAGTTACCTGTTAACTTGGTCCAAACATTTCAAACAGTGTTCCTAATCCAACCTCAGGTACCCTAAAACATAAATAATCGATACAATTTAAGACGGAATAAACTGTTTCCAATACCGGATAAAAACAACGTGAAGCATGCTCCAGTTCACGTGCATCAAAACAGTAGAGTCCACCTGGAGTGACGCTTACAATGAATAGCACTACTTCTTCATTTCTCAAAAGAAAAACATCAAACAATTTCTAAAGACTGTTGACATCTAGTGGAAGCCATAGGAACTGCAACCAGGTTCCTAATAATAAGGGTATCCCAAAGAAAACAAATGGAAAATCCTATGACCTCAAAACAATTTCACTGGATGGTTTGTCCTCAGGGGTTTCGCCTGCCATATCAGTTCTGTTATACTCACAGACATTATTTTAACCGTTTTAGAAACTGGAGTGTTTTCTATCCAAATCTACCAATTATATGCATATCCTAGCTTCTGGGCCTGAGTAACAGGCAGTTTACTTTGGGCACGCTTTTCATCCAGAGGTGAAAATACTGCCCCCTACCCAAGAGAGGTTAACCTTTATTTAACTAGGCATGTCAGTTAAGAACAAATTCTTATTTAAATGACGGCCTACAAAACGTTGTGTGTGTGAAACAGATGGTAAGCTATAGTACATGATCTGTTCTGTTGCCACGATCAGCTGATTCTTGACGAATACCTTTTTTGACAGTTTCTCTGCATGGACACCTTCCCTTTAAAAATGTTTTCTCTGCATGGACACCCTCCCTTTAAAAATGTTTTATCTGCATGGACACCCTCCCTTTAAAAATGTTTTATCTGCATGGACACCCTCCCTATACAACAATCTCTGCATGGACACCCTCCCTATAAAACAATCTCTGCATCGACACCCTCCCTATAAAACAATCTCTGCATGGACACCCTCCCTATAAAACAATCTCTGCATGCATTAAAAATGCCAACATCATGCAGCAGCAATAAACAGAACCTCGCTGAAGCGTAAGGAATGATCTCTCTGGAGAGCCACACACACACACACACACAGATGCCAGGATGCATTGACATATATGCTTGCTCCTAGTAGAGAGACTCTCTAACATGTCTCTAGGGGACAAAGAGAGAGAGGGAAAGGGCAGGCCGGTAACACTGCTGCACTGAGAAAGATTCACACGCCTTTACACTGAAAGAACCAGAAATGCCATCTGAGCCTGTTTTCATAGTGTCTCACAGTAGGAGTGCTGATCTAGGATCAGTTTAGCCTTTTAGATTATAATGAATAAGATCAAATAGACAGGAGGTACCTGATTCTAGATCAGCTCTCCTACTCTGAGACGCTTTAAGAATACTGGCCCAGTACTTTATCTTGTGTTAGAACAGTGAGGTTGGATCAGGAATAATGTAGGGGAAAATAATTGAAAGTGCACTCGTGCAGTGACTTACCTACAACATCTAAAGTATATGCCAGTGCCACAACTCATTCTATTCATCAGCATTTCAGAGTTTTCCAGGTACAAAGAAAAAACATGCATTTTTATGTCTCTCTCTCTCTATCTCGTTCTCTCTCTCTCGTTCGTTCATTGTAATTTTCTCAGAAATAGGGGGATGAATTCTGAATGGGAATGATAATGTGCACCTTCAGAACTGGGTCATGTTCATTAGGGCAGATACTTTTTAAAAATGTTTTGTAACCGAAGACATAACTGAGCCTTTCCTATTGGACAAGTCCAGGTAGTCCCTCCCTGTTTCAGTCCGTTTTCTTCGGTATGGTGCTTAATGAACAGGACCCCGAAGTCTGTCAGGCTCACCTCTGTCAAGGTGCTTTGTGAGCAACACTGCCTGACTGGTTGGTCTTTGAGCGGAGTCTAATAAATTATTCATAATGAGCGCCATGTTGTGAAGGGACCATGTGTTCCTATTAAATGGGATGAATATTCGAGCCGTTAATTAGTGTGAGTGGAGCCGCATGGACAGAACAGAATTGTTTTCCTGCTCAAGACGTGTCATTAAATACTGAATATTAATGACCGTCCCATGGGACTGGGGCTGCCTCTCTAATGGCACCCTATTCCCTAAATAGAGGACTAGTTTTGACCAGAGCCTTATGGGATGGGTCCGTTTGGGAGGGTGAATGAGTCACCAACCACAGATATCTGAAGTAGATAGACTAGTTCTCAACAACTGATGTCATTTTGAATTGAAACCAGTAAGTACTAACAATTTGGTTAAATGAGTCACTCATTGCCTTTCCTGTAGGGATTGAAGTTGTTCCTGTATTATTATGGCAAAGTCCCTGCTTGACTTTTAACACACACAAACAGTCTTGTACAGCTAACCTTGTGGGGACACACAATTCAGTCCTATTTAAAATACAATTTTCCCTAATCCGTACTCTTACCCTAACCTTTTAACCCTAACCTTAACCCAAAAACCTAAACCTAACCCTAGCTCCTAACTCTAACCCGAAAACTAACCCTAGTGCTGAACCCTAACCCTTAACATAATTCTAACACTAATTCTAACCTTAATCCTAAACTCCTAAAAATTTACCCATTTTTGTTCATTTTACTTTTTAAAATGTATTTTTATTTCACCTTTATTTAACCAGGTAGGCAAGTTGAGAACAAGTCCCCCCCCCCCCCCCCCCCACCACCACACACTCACACTCACACAGTCCTTGTCAAAGTTCATCAATGTCACCCCTGTCACTCCTGTCCTGGGCCACACCAAATGGCCATGGTTAATCCACTGGTGTGACAGAATGACAGATCACTTGTAATTACAATTGGAGAATGAATACGAGACTTAATTATGAGCCTGTATGCAGACTCAGAGACTGGCAGATGTGTGTGTGTGTGCGTGCGTGCGTGCGTGCGTGCGTGCGTGCGTGCGTGCGTGCGTGTGTGTGTGTGTGTGTGTGTGTGTTTATGCGAGCGTGTGAGAGAATTTTTGATGGAGAACTGTGAGATTGTAATTAAAAGCGGGGATGGGAGGGTTCTACGACACGAGTGATACATCTGGTCTGTCCCTGATTACGGTAGGTCACTATACAGCTCTCTCTGTCTCCCTGTCTGCCTGTCTGTGTCCCTGCCAGTCAGTCAGTCTTGGAGGAGGACATTCAACCCAGACCTGAGGGAAACACTTAGACGGCAAAGCCCACACTGAGGGGAGTAAATATGGCCTCTTGATGGTGGCGTCTCCCCCTTCCTCCTGGAGGAGAACATAAAAACCTACCGGACATCTTTAGGGCAGACAGACAGGAGAGAAACAGGAGACATTGGTGTCTCAAAAGTATCCTCCCATCATACATGACTCTGTTCCTCCAGAGAGGAGAGAGAATAGGATGAAACATTTAGGTTTTGTCCCTGTTTTCTTCCCCCTGAAGGCCGAAAGGTGATAAAAGAGTGTGGAGGAGAGGAGTTTAGTACCTCCACTAGGATATGAAAATAGGCCATTGGAAAGAATGTCACTTTATAGTATTGGCATCTATCCCTGTTGGCTATCTTTCTCCCCCTGTTGACTGGCTGGTGGATGGGGTGTTAAGTGAGAGTGGAGAGAGGAAAGGGCCATCATTAGTGACAGGCTTCTGAGTGTCCCCAGACACACTCTAATTCTGACCTCTGCTTTTTGGGGGTCACTGGCCGCTGAGGAGAACTAGGATTAACAACAATAATGTATGGCGAGACCAACAGCCTAATAGAGAGAGTTTGAGATGGGAAGAGTTCAGGGATGTGTTTAGTACAGCATTATTACCTTTCCTATTTCAACATGTTTTCCCTAATGAACATGAGCCTGATGAATACTGTCTACTAAATAGAAGGGAGTAGGGGAGGTCGTACCTCTCAAAACATCTAAACAACAAAAGGTTACGTAATCCTGCTACAGAGGTAACAGAGATGGGTTCAAACGTTCACCGCTCCAGATAACTACCCAGTCGTACTGTATCTGGAAACATGACAGTGCAGTTATTATCTTGCCGTTTTCCCCCTCCCTGTCTTTTTTTTTTTTTTTTCGAGGTCATTGTTATGCCAAGTTCTACTCAGAGCCCTGTGATTACCACAGTGGAACATATTTGCATCCCAGAAGATAAACCTGGATTAAAGAGTGTAATCAGCTGGAAAATTATGTTGTTGTTTTTTTTTTTGGGGGGGGGGGGGTCAGGATTTGGTGAAGCCACCGGCTTATCGAATCTGGAATTATAAATGGGATAATTCCTTTAATTCCTCTTTGTGGCCCTCACTCACAGTATGATGGATGCCCAAATAGTGGATTTGAAGTAGGGCCGTTTCCACTTGTTTCTCTGTGAGCTAATGCCGATTTTTTTGTTGTTGAGAGGATTACCCCCCCCACCCCCCAAAAAAACAACAACCTTGAAGCCTTAGTCTGAAGGTTTTTGGGTGCTGTGTTGTCTCTTCTTGTTTCATATTTGTATTCCTTTCGTGATGTCTTGTCTTCCCTCTATCCATTTTTTATTTCTTACCCCTGGCAGTCTTTCTTTGGGAAGATTTCACTAAGCTTTTCGGATCAGAATCCTGCACTATAATCGCCTCTATCCACAGACAACAACAACAACAACACACACACACACACACACACACACACACACACACACACACACACACACACACACACACACACACACACACACACACAGACGTGTATACTCTACCTCCCTCGCTCTCTCTCTCCCTCCTTTGTCTCTCTCTATTTCAATTCAATTCAAAGGGCTTTATTGGCATGTGAAACATATGTTTACATTGCCAAAGCAAGTGAAATAGATAATAAACAAAAGTGAAATAAGCAGTCATAAATTAACAGTAGACATTACACTCACACAAGTAAAAAAAATATACAGTGGCAAGAAAATGTATATGAACCCTTTGGAAATACCTGGATTTCTGCATAAATTGGTCATAAAATTTGATCTGATCTTCATCTAGGTCACAACAAGACAAACACAGTCTGTTAAAACGAATAACATACAAACAATTATACGTTTTCATGTCTTTATTGAACACACCGTGTAGGGTGTAAAAAGTATGTGAACCCTTAACTGGTTGACCCTCCTTTGGCAGCAATAACCTCAACCAAATGTTTTCTGTAGTTGCGGATCAGACCTGCACAAAGGTCAGGAGGTATTTTGGCCCATTCCTCTTTACAAAACTGTTTCAGTTCAGCAATATTCTTGGGATGTCTGGTGTGAACTGCTCTCTTGAGGTCATGCCACAGCATCTCAATCGGGTTGAGGTCAGGACTCTGACTGGGCCACTCCAGAAGGTGTATTTTCTTCTGTTGAAGCCATTCTGTTGTTGATTTACTTCTATGTTTTGAGTCGTTGTCATGTTGCATCATTCTGTTGAGCTTCAATTGGTGGACAGATAGCCTAACATTCTGTTGCAAAATGTCTCGATAAACTTGAGAATTCATTTTTCCATCAATAATAGCAAGCTGTCCAGGCTCTGATGCAGCAAAGCAGCCCCAAACCATGATGCTCCCTCCACCATACTTTACAGTTGGGATGAGGTTTTGATGTTGGTGTGCTGTGCCTTTTTTTCTCCACACATAGTGTTGTGTGTTCCTTCCAAACAACTCAACTGTAGTTTCATCTGTCCACAGAATATTTTACCAGTAGCGCTGTGGAACATCCAGGTGCTCTTTTGCAAACTTCAGACGTGCAGCAATATTTTTGGGGGACAGCAGTGGCTTCTTCCGTTGTGTCCTCCCATGAACACCATTCTTCTTTGATGTTTTACGTATCGTAGACTCGTCAACAGAGATGTTAGCATGTTCCAGAGATTTCTGTAAGTCTTTAGCTGACTCTAGGATTCTTCTTAACCTCATTGAGCATTCTGCGCTGTGCTCTTGTAGTCATCTTTGCAGTACGGCCACTCCCAGGGAGAGTAACAACAGTGCTGAACGTTCCACTGGATGTCATAAGGTGAATGCACCAATTTGTAAGTCGCTCTGGATAAGAGCGTCTGCTAAATGACTTAAATGTAAATGTATAGACCATTTGTCTTACCATGGACTGATGAACATCAAGGCTTTTAGAGATACTTTTGTAATCCTTTCCAGCTTTATGCAAGATAACAATTCTTAATCTTAGGTCTTCTGAGATCTATTTTGTTCGACGCATGGCTCACATCAGGCAATGCTTCTTGTGAATAGCAAACTAACATTTTGTGAGTGTTTTTTATAGGGCAAGGCAGCTCTAACCAACATCTCCAATTTTATTTTTTTATTTTTTATTTCACCTTTATTTAACCAGGTAGGCCAGTTGCGAACACGTTCACATTACAACCTCGACCTGGCCAAGATAAAGCAAAGCAGTGCGACACAAAGCACACAGAGTTACACATGGAATAAACAAACGTACAGTCAATAACACAATAGAAAAGTCTATATACATGGTGTGCAAATGAAGTAAGATTAGGGGGGTAAGGCAATAAATAGGCCATAGTGGCGAAATAATTACCATTTAGCAAATAAACACTGGAGTGATAGATGTGCAGAAGATGAATGTGCAAGTAGAGATACTGGGGTGCAAAGGAGCAACAACAAAAAAACAATATGGGGATGAGGTAGTTGGATGGGCTAATTACAGATGGACTATGTACAGGTGCAGGGTACAGTGAGGGAGATATGAGTCTCCAGCTTCAGTGATTTTTGCAATTCATTCCAGTCATTGGCAGCAGAGAACTGGAAGGAAAGGTGACCAAAGGAGGAGTTGGCTTTGGGGGTGACCAGTGAAATATACCTGCTGGAGCACGTGCTACGAGTGGGTGCTGCTATGGTGACCAGTGAGCTGACTATCGGTAGGATAGTCAGTTTTACGAGGGTATGTTTGGCAGCATGAGTGAAGGATGCTTTGTTGCGAAATAGGAAGCCAATTCTAGATGTAATTTTGGATTGGAGATGCTTAATGTGGGTCTGGAAGGAGAGTTTACAGTCTAACCAGACACCTAGGTATTTGTAGTTGCCACATATTCTAAGTCAGAACCGTCCAGAGTAGTGATGCTAGACAGGCGGGCAGGTGCAGGCAGCGATCGGTAGAAGAGCATGCATTTAGTTTTACTAGCATTTAAGAGCAGCTGGAGGCCACGGAAGGAGAGTTGTATGGCATTGAAGCTCGTCTGGAGGTTTGTTAACACAGTGTCCAAAGAAGGGCCTTTTGGAGAAGTCATTAGTCAAGGGGTTCACATACTTTTTCCAACCTACACTGTGAATGTTTAAATGATGTATTCAATATAGACAAGAAAAATACAATAATTTGTGTGTTATTAGTTTAAGAACGCTATGTCTGTCTATTGTTGTGACTTAAATGATGATTAAATCAAATTTGATGACCAATTTATGCAGAAACCAGACAATTCTAAAGGGTTCACATACTTTGTCTTGCCACTGTATATGTATCTCTCCCTCCCCTCCATGTGTGGATCATTCTTCATTACTTGTTTGCACTTCATTGATGATTCCCGACATATTGAACCCTCAGCCTGTTAGGAAGAGAGGTTACATCTAAATACCCACAACACTCTCTTCATTCACTAAGGATGGAACCCACGCCACCCATCGAAACAGACAGTCCCCTCCATCACAGTACAATGTTAAAATTACAGTATGTGTCTGTCATAAATCACCACATGGGTTACAGAGGATGTGATTATTGTTTGTTCTAGAATCACAACAGCATGAGGGTGTGATTATTGTTTGTTCTAGAATCACAACAGCATGAGGGTGTGATTATTGTTTGTTCTAGAATCACAACAGCATGAGGGTGTGATTATAGTTTGTTCTAGAATCACAACAGCATGAGGGTGTGATTATTGTTTGTTCTAGAATCACAACAGCATGAGGGTGTGATTATTGTTTGTTCTAGAATCACAACAGCATGAGGGTGTGATTATAGTTTGTTCTAGAATCACAACAGCATGAGGGTGTGATTATAGTTGGTTCTAGAATCACAACAGCATGAGGGTGTGACTATAGTTGGTTCTAGAATCACAACAGCATGAGGGTGTGATTATAGTTTGTTCTAGAATCACAACAGCATGAGGGTGTGATTATAGTTTGTTCTAGAATCACAACAGCATGAGGGTGTGACTATAGTTGGTTCTAGAATCACAACAGCATGAGGGTGTGATTATAGTTTGTTCTAGAATCACAACAGCATGAGGGTGTGATTATAGTTTGTTCTAGAATCACAACAGCATGAGGGTGTGATTATAGTTTGTTCTAGAATCACAACAGCATGAGGGTGTGATTATAGTTTGTTCTAGAATCACAACAGCATGAGGGTGTGATTATAGTTTGTTCTAGAATCACAACAGCATGAGGGTGTGATTATAGTTTGTTCTAGAATCACAACAGCATGAGGGTGCAACTTCATTAACAAAAGGCTGAGATAATCTTACTGGTGAATAGATACACAGGCTAGCTTCCTTTCCTTATCTCCTTTCCATAATGATGACATTCTGTGCTGTACTGTGAATGAAACATACAGTAGTCCACTGTAGTTATTTACTGTAGTAATATATCATATGAAACTGTAGTTATGTACTGTAGTTATATATATGAAACATACAGTCATGTACTGTAGTTATATATAATAGGAAGCGTACTGTACAGTAGTCTACTGTGGTTATATACTGTATTTATATATAATATGAAACATACTGGAGCGTAGTCTACTGTAGTTATACTGTATTTATATATAATATGAAACATACTGGAGCGTAGTCTACTGTAGTTATATACTGTATTTATATATAATATGAAACATACTGGAGCGTAGTCTACTGTAGTTATATACTGTATTTATATATAATATGAAACATACTGGAGCGTAGTCTACTGTAGTTATATACTGTAATTATAATATGCAGAACAGGAGGTCATCTAGTGGTTCTGATAGGAAGCCATTCAGCAGTATGTGGCTATAGCCAGGAGTGAAGGATACAACAGTATCCTGTGCCCTCTGACTTTCTACCTCTGATGTAGTGGCATGCCTCGTGATTCTCTCCCACAGTCTAACAATACGAGTAGATAAGCAAGTGTTAGGGATGCGTTGAGTGAATGTTCTCCACTGATGCATGCAGAGTATTACAGGAGGCTAGGCAGTATAAAATTAGCCCCCTTCATTCTGCCCTTTCCCCCTGAGGGAAGATTCACTGGACTGTATTACAAAATGTGCACTGATAAAACCTTCTATGATTTATCTACTGGGAAGTGGCTCTCCATCCCCTTACCAGCACACATTATGTGCTCATCTGACCCCATAAACTGGCAATGGAGTTATTCACCATTAGTGACTCAATCCGACGCCCTTGTGTGCCCGTTTGTGTGAGTGGCACACATGCTTCTGTGTGTGCGTTATTTAAGTAGTAAGGCCCGAGGGGGTGTGGTATATGGCAAATATATCACAGCTAAGGGGTGTTCTTATGCATAACGCAATGCAGAGTGCCTGGATACAGCCCTTAGCCGTGGTAAATTATCCATATACCACAAACCCCAAGGTGCCTTATTGCTATTAAAAACTTGTTAACAACATAATTAGAACAGTAAACAAGTAATTTTGCATCATACCTTTGGTATTCTATCTGATATCCCACTGCTTTCAGCCAATCAGCATCCAGGAGTCAAACTAGCCGGGTTTATAGTTGCCATCCGCACCATTAGTTCCCAGGGGCTCTTTACTGTAGCAGCAAGAGAATGTTGAAAATAGAATGTTTTCTGGCCTCCCGAGTGGCGCAGCGGTTTAAGTCACTGCATCTTTGTGCAAGAGGCATCACTACAGTCCCTGGTTCGAATCCAGGCTGTATCACATCCGGTCGTGATTGGGAGTCCCATAGAGCGGCACACAATTGGCCCAGCGTCGTCCGGGTTTGGCCGGGGTAGGCCGTCATTGACTTGCCTGGTTAAATAAAGTAAATACAATTCTCTAGTGTTTTGTGCTCTGTTTAAATGACTGTTTCCCAGAGGTTCTTTGGCTCTCTCTCTCTCCCTCATGAGCTCTGCAAACGTCCTCAAGAGCAAACTTTTTGAGGAGATGGGATGTTTGCCCAAAAGCTCCGAACAGTGATGTGTAAGTGTTTGATATGTATTCAGATAACTGTATGTGTGCGAGTAAATAATTGTTTTCCTCCATCTAATGTGCCTTTGCACAATGGCATATTTATATCACATCATGAGACTGTTTCCTAGACACAGATTCATCCTAGTCCTAAAAAGAAGAACCTCCATTGAGAATGCTTTTGGACCAGGTCTAAGATTAATCTGTCTGGGAAACCGGACCCAAATGTGTAGCCTCGATTTCCTTCTCTACCTATCCAGACATCCAAGTTCGTACCACCTCTACACTCGTCTAAATCCCCCTCTTTCTTCTCCTCCCAGGTGATGCAGGTGGTAAGAGAGCAGATCATGCGAGCGCTGACACAGAAGCCTAATTCCCTGGACCAGTTGAAGAGTCGCCTGCAGAACCTGAGTTATACTGAGATCCTGAAGATACGCCAGTCTGAGAGGATGAACCAAGAAGACTTCCAGTCACGCCCCATCCTGTGAGTCAATTTGTGTGTGTGTGTGTGTGTGTGTGTGTGTGTGTGTGTGTGTGTGTGTGTGTGTGTGTGTGTGTGTGTGTGTGTGTGTGTGTGTGTGTGTGTGTGTGTGTGTGTGTGTGTGTGTGTGTGTGTGTGTGTGTGTGTGTGTGTGTGTGTGATATTACCTCCTGAGAAAGGAAGGAATCAGTGATATTCATTAGGTAACCAATCCTTCGTTAAAAAGAGGACTAAAACATGAAGCCTGTGAGATTGAAGAAAGAAAATAACTGCTAATATTCTTGACATGGATCTTCTCATGATGCCCCATTCTTTAACCAGTCCAAATAAAGACCAAAATAAAGGGAACGAGAGAAAATATGACTATGGAAGAAAGGAAACAAAGGGAACGAGAGACAATATGATTGTGGAAGAAAGGAAACAAAGGGAACGAGAGACAATATGACTGTGGAAGAAAGGAAACAAAGGGAACGAGAGACAATATGACTGTGGAAGAAAGGAAACAAAGGGAACGAGAGACAATATGGCTGTGGAAGAAAGGAAACAAAGGGAACGAAAGACAATATGACTGTGGAAGAAAGGAAACAAAGGGAACGAGAGACAATATGATTGTGGAAGAAAGGAAATAAAGGGAACGAGAGACAATATGACTGTGGAAGAAAGGAAACAAAGGGAACGAGAGACAATATGACTGTGGAAGAAAGGAAACAAAGGGAACGAGAGACAATATGGCTGTGGAAGAAAGGAAACAAAGGGAACGAAAGACAATATGACTGTGGAAGAAAGGAAACAAAGGGAACGAGAGACAATATGACTGTGGAAGAAAGGAAACAAAGGGAACGAGAGACAATATGACTGTGGAAGAAAGGAAACAAAGGGAACGAGAGACAATATGGCTGTGGAAGAAAGGAAACAAAGGGAACGAGAGACAATATGACTGTGGAAGAAAGGAAACAAAGGGAACGAGAGACAATATGGCTGTGGAAGAAAGGAAACAAAGGGAACGAGAGACAATATGACTATGGAAGAAAGGAAACAAAGGGAACGAGAGACAATATGACTGTGGAAGAAAGGAAACAAAGGGAACGAGAGACAATATGACTGTGGAAGAAAGGAAACAAAGGGAACGAGAGACAATATGACTGTGGAAGAAAGGAAACAAAGGGAACGAGAGACAATATGGCTGTGGAAGAAAGGAAACAAAGGGAACGAGAGACAATATGGCTGTGGAAGAAAGGAAACAAAGGGAACGAGAGACAATATGGCTGTGGAAGAAAGGAAACAAAGGGAACGAAAGACAATATGACTGTGGAAGAAAGGAAACAAAGGGAACGAGAGACAATATGACTGTGGAAGAAAGGAAACAAAGGGAACGAGAGACAATATGACTGTGGAAGAAAGGAAACACTTTCGTTAACACACATTTAATAGACCTCCATCACTCCTTTATTTCATCCCCTTTTTCATAAAAAAATAAATAAACTAAATTCAGCTATTGACATATGCTGCATCGGACCCATTCATTCGGTTCCCCTCATGATTGAAAATCTGCATTATAATCTTATTTGCCTACAAATGGTATTCAGCGTCAATACCCACCCCATTAAGGTCTTATTAGGCTGCAGCAGTGGTCAACAACCTTTTCTGAGTCTATATTCCTTTCTGAGTCAATATTCCTTTCTGAGTCAATATTCCTTTCTGAGTCAATATTCCTTTCTGAGTCAAAATGCAAGCTGAGATCTACCACTCAGATTTTTTTTTTTAACATGACTTATACCTATGCAACATTAACCAATTAAAAACAGTTCTGTAGCAGTGAGGTTTGTGCAGTAGGCTCTAGGCTCAATGTATTATCACTGCATATTGGCTACGCTTGAATTGTCCTGACAATGTTGTTCTTCTCAGAGATAAGGGGACACAGTCTTCCAGCTGATGGTCAGTCTGAGTGGAGGGAGCAGCAGTGAAGCCTCCTCAAATTAGACTAGCTAATTTTAAACAGGATCTTATAAAGAATTAATATGACATGCAGAGGAAACTTTTGAGAGAAAGTGTTAGTCCACATCTTAATGTATAGAAGGGGAAAAAAGTCATTCATAATTTATTCTCAAATCCTCTATAGAATTTTCATTCAATATTCCACACTTCTATATAAACTGCATTTCCATGTGTGTTTGCATTCCACTCCCATCTCAGTGGGCCCTGCCACTTCATACTCTGTCCAACTACATTCCTCTCCCATCTCAGTGGGCCCTGCCACTTCATACTCTGTCCAACTACATTCCTCTCCCATCTCAGTGGGCCCTGCCACTTCATACTCTGTCCAACTACATTCCACTCCCATCTCAGTGGGCCCTGCCACTTCATACTCTGTCCAACTACATTCCTCTCCCATCTCAGTGGGCCCTGCCACTTCATACTCTGTCCAACTACATTCCACTCCCATCTCAGTGGGCCCTGCCACTTCATACTCTGTCCAACTGCATTCCTCTCCCATCTCAGTGGGCCCTGCCACTTCATACTCTGTCCAACTACATTCCACTCCCATCTCAGTGGGCCCTGCCACTTCAAACTCTGTCCAACTACATTCCACTCCCATCTCAGTGGGCCCTGCCACTTCATACTCTGTCCAACTACATTCCACTCCCATCTCAGTGGGCCCTGCCACTTCATACTCTGTCCAACTACATTCCACTCCCATCTCAGTGGGCCCTGCCACTTCATACTCTGTCCAACTACATTCCACTCCCATCTCAGTGGGCCCTGCCACTTCATACTCTGTCCAACTACATTCCACTCCCATCTCAGTGGGCCCTGCCACTTCATACTCTGTCCAACTACATTCCACTCCCATCTCAGTGGGCCCTGCCACTTCATACTCTGTCCAACTACATTCCTCTCCCATCTCAGTGGGCCCTGCCACTTCATACTCTGTCCAACTACATTCCTCTCCCATCTCAGTGGGCCCTGCCACTTCATACTCTGTCCAACTACATTCCTCTCCCATCTCAGTGGGCCCTGCCACTTCATACTCTGTCCAACTACATTCCACTCCCATCTCAGTGGGCCCTGCCACTTCATACTCTGTCCAACTACATTCCACTCCCATCTCAGTGGGCCCTGCCACTTCATACTCTGTCCAACTACATTCCTCTCCCATCTCAGTGGGCCCTGCCACTTCATACTCTGTCCAACTACATTCCTCTCCCATCTCAGTGGGCCCTGCCACTTCATACTCTGTCCAACTACATTCCACTCCCATCTCAGTGGGCCCTGCCACTTCATACTCTGTCCAACTACATTCCTCTCCCATCTCAGTGGGCCCTGCCACTCCATACTCTGTCCAACTACATTCCACTCCCATCTCAGTGGGCCCTGCCACTTCATACTCTGTCCAACTACATTCCTCTCCCATCTCAGTGGGCCCTGCCACTTCATACTCTGTCCAACTACATTCCTCTCCCATCTCAGTGGGCCCTGCCACTTCATACTCTGTCCAACTACATTCCTCTCCCATCTCAGTGGGCCCTGCCACTTCATACTCTGTCCAACTACATTCCTCTCCCATCTCAGTGGGCCCTGCCACTTCATACTCTGTCCAACTACATTCCACTCCCATCTCAGTGGGCCCTGCCACTTCATACTCTGTCCAACTACATTCCTCTCCAATCTCAGTGGGCCCTGCCACTTCATACTCTGTCCAACTACATTCCTCTCCCATCTCAGTGGGCCCTGCCACTTCATACTCTGTCCAACTACATTCCACTCCCATCTCAGTGGGCCCTGCCACTTCATACTCTGTCCAACTACATTCCACTCCCATCTCAGTGGGCCCTGCCACTTCATACTCTGTCCAACTACATTCCTCTCCCATCTCAGTGGGCCCTGCCACTTCATACTCTGTCTAACTACATTCCACTCCCATCTCAGTGGGCCCTGCCACTTCATACTCTGTCCAACTACATTCCTCTCCCATCTCAGTGGGCCCTGCCACTTCATACTCTGTCCAACTACATTCCACTCCCATCTCAGTGGGCCCTGCCACTTCATACTCTGTCCAACTACATTCCTCTCCCATCTCAGTGGGCCCTGCCACTTCATACTCTGTCTAACTACATTCCACTCCCATCTCAGTGGGCCCTGCCACTTCATACTCTGTCCAACTACATTCCTCTCCCATCTCAGTGGGCCCTGCCACTTCATACTCTGTCCAACTACATTCCTCTCCCATCTCAGTGGGCCCTGCCACTTCATACTCTGTCCAACTACATTCCTCTCCCATCTCAGTGGGCCTTGCCACTTCATACTCTGTCCAACTATATTCCAGAGTATTATCTTTGAAAGAGCTCATTTTAGTTAACTCAGTTGCAGATGATTTTCAGAGGCAAGGAGAGAATGACTTTGAGCTGTAATGAATCGGATTTATGAGATGGCCGACACAGACCCTGCCACAGATAATGACAATCTCACTATGGGTGTCCAGCCATCTAGATAATTCCCAACCAAATGCTATACAGAAAATGAACTATCTGTCATTACATGTATGGGACCTGAATCCATTCCTTAGCATCCCCCTCTCCCTGACAGTTCGTTATCGGAGTAGGGTGAAGTTGACCCTAGACTCTGATCTTGAGCCAGTTTAGCATCTTCCCCACTAATGGTTAAGGTTTGAATTGGTGGAGGAGAGATTATCCTAGATATGTACCTAGGGGAAACGTCACCCCTGGTCCACTGATGATCTGAAAGCACAGAGCTGCAGTGAAAATAACGCCTCGGGAAAGGCACAGAGAAAGTGACGTAATGAGAAAGAGAAAATCTGATTGGACCGCCCTCTAATTGTCTGTTCGCTCCACAGCAGCCCTCTCATTGGTTGTCAGATCAATCCACAGCAGCCCTCTTATTGGCTGTCAGCTTCACAGCAGCGTCCTGATTGGCTGGTGAGCTGTAGGACTGTGTGGGCACTGCATGTTTCCCCAGTCAATAGGTTGTATGTATAATTAATGTTGGCTAGCTGTTAGGGGCTGTGTTCATATCTTTCATACCAGAGACAGAACACGCTGAGAAACCTACATGTTAGTCCACATGACAGGGATCACAGCAGGGCACTGTGCAGCGCCCTCCTCGGTAATGAGTCTGGGGGATTGGATGGGGTGGAGAGGGGGGCTCTCTCTCTCTCACACACACACACACGCACACACACAGTCTGTGGCCAGTCAGTCTAACAGTGGCAAATTTAGAGGGTGTCCACTACATTTATAAGGTGTCCACTACATTTATAAGGTGTCCACTACATTTAGAAGGTGTCCACTACATTTAGAAGGTGTCCACTACATTTAGAAGGTGTCCACTACATTTAGAAGGTGTCCACTAAATTTAGAGGGTGTCCACTAAATTTAGAGGGTGTCCACTAAATTTAGAGGGTGTCCACTACATTTAGAGGGTGTCCACTACATTTAGAGGATGTCCACTAAATTTAGAAGGTGTCCACTACATTTAGAAGGTGTCCACTACATTTAGAAGGTGTCCACTACATTTAGAGGGTGTCCACTACATTTAGAAGGTGTCCACTACATTTAGAAGGTGTCCACTACATTTAGAAGGTGTCCACTACATTTAGAAGGTGTCCACTACATTTAGAGGATGTCCACTACATTTAGAAGGTGTCCACTACATTTAGAAGGTGTCCACTACATTTAGAAGGTGTCCACTACATTTAGAGGATGTCCACTAAATTTAGAAGGTGTCCACTACATTTAGAAGGTGTTCACTACATTTAGAAGGTGTCCACTACATTTAGAGGATGTCCACTAAATTTAGAAGGTGTCCACTACATTTAGAAGGTGTCCACTACATTTAGAAGGTGTTCACTACATTTAGAGGATGTCCACTAAATTTAGAAGGTGTCCACTACATTTAGAGGGTGTCCACTACATTTAGAAGGTGTCCACTACATTTAGAGGGTGTCCACTAAATTTAGAAGGTGTCCACTACATTTAGAGGGTGTCCACTACATTTAGAAGGTGTCCACTACATTTAGAGGGTGTCCACTAAATTTAGAAGGTGTCCACTACATTTAGAAGGTGTCCACTACATTTAGAAGGTGTCCACTACATTTAGAAGGTGTCCACTAAATTTAGTTGTTTCCGCTACATTTAGAAGGTGTCCACTACATTTAGAAGGTGTCCGCTACATTTAGAAGGTGTCCTCTACATTTAGAAGGTGTCCACTACATTTAGAAGGTGTCCACTACATTTAGAAGGTGTTCACTACATTTAGAAGGTGTTCACTACATTTAGAAGGTGTTCGCTACATTTAGAAGGTGTCCGCTACATTTAGAAGGTGTCCGCTACATTTAGAAGGTGTCCGCTACATTTAGAAGGTGTCCGCTACATTTAGAAGGTGTCCGCTACATTTAGAAGGTGTCCGCTACATTTAGAAGGTGTCCGCTACATTTAGAAGGTGTCCACTACATTTAGAAGGTGTCCACTACATTTAGAAGGTGTCCACTACATTTAGAAGGTGTCCACTACATTTAGAAGGTGTCCACTACATTTAGAAGGTGTCCACTACATTTAGAAGGTGTCCACTACATTTAGAAGGTGTCCACTACATTTAGAAGGTGTCCACTACATTTAGAAGGTGTCCACTACATTTAGAAGGTGTCCACTACATTTAGAAGGTGTCCACTACATTTAGAAGGTGTCCACTACATTTAGAAGGTGTCCACTACATTTAGAAGGTGTCCACTACATTTAGAAGGTGTTCACTACATTTAGAAGGTGTCCACTACATTTAGAAGGTGTCCACTACATTTAGAAGGTGTCCACTACATTTAGAAGGTGTCCACTACATTTAGTTGTTCCCGCTACATTTAGAAGGTGTTCACCACAGGGATTGAACACACAATCTTCTGATCCAGAGTCATTGGAGTCAGACCTACTAAATGGTAATAACGCTCACTGTGATTGATATTTGAGTTGCCAACAAGCGTTGATAAAATAAACCAACCAAGTAATTTTTGTTGAAAATTAAACCCATTTGCAACCAAGCTTTAACTTCCGAATGATGTCTTGAGATGTTGCTTCAATATATCCACATAATTTTCCTACCTCATGATGCCATCTATTTTGTGAAGTGCACCAGTCCCTCCTGCAGCAAAGCACCCCCACAACATGATGCTGCCACCCATTTACATTTACATTTAAGTCATTTAGCAGACGCTCTTATTCAGAGCGACTTACAAATTGGTGCATTCACCTTATGATATCCAGTGGAACAACCACTTTACAATAGTGCATCTAACTCTTTTAAGGGGGGGGGGGGGTTAGAAGGATTACTTTATCCTATCCTAGGTATTCCTTAAAGAGGTGGGGTTTCAGGTGTCTCCGGAAGGTGGTGATTGACTCCGCTGACCTGGCGTCGTGAGGGAGTTTGTTCCACCATTGGGGTGCCAGAGCAGCGAACAGTTTTGACTGGGCTGAGCGGGAACTGTACTTCCTCAGAGGTAGGGAGGCGAGCAGGCCAGAGGTGGATGAACGCAGTGCCCTTGTTTGGGTGTAGGGCCTGATCAGAGCCTGAAGGTACGGAGGTGCCGTTCCCCTCACAGCTCCGTAGGCAAGCACCATGGTCTTGTAGCGGATGCGAGCTTCAACTGGAAGCCAGTGGAGAGAGCGGAGGAGCGGGGTGACGTGAGAGAACTTGGGAAGGTTGAACACCAGACGGGCTGCGGCGTTCTGGATGAGTTGTAGGGGTTTAATGGCACAGGCAGGGAGCCCAGCCAACAGCGAGTTGCAGTAATCCAGACGGGAGATGACAAGTGCCTGGATTAGGACCTGCGCCGCTTCCTGTGTGAGGCAGGGTCGTACTCTGCGAATGTTGTAGAGCATGAACCTACAGGAACGTGCTCCACCCCCGTGCTTCACGGTTGGGATGGTGTTCTTCGGCTTGCAAGCCTCCCCCTTGTTCCTCCAAACACAACAATGGTCATTATGGCCAAACAGTTCTATTTTTCCTTCATCAGACCAGAGGACATTTCTCCAAAAAGTACGATCTTTGTCCCCATGTGCAGTTGCAAACCGTAGTCTGGCTTTTTTATGGTGGTTTTGGAGCAGTGGCTTCTTCCTTGCTGATCGGCCTTTCAGGTTATGTCGATATAGGACTCGTTTTACTGTGGATATAGATACTTTTGTACCTGTTTCCTCCAGCATCTTCACAAGGTCCTTTGCTGTTGTTCTGGAATTGATTTGCACTTTTCACACCAAAGTACGTTCATCTCTAGGAGACAGAACGCGTCTCCTTCCTAAGCGGTATGACGGCTGCGTGGTCCCATGGTGTTTATACTTCTTGGCTGAGGTCTTGGCTGATTTATTTTGATGTACCCATGTTGTCAAGCAGAGGCACTGAGTTTAAAGGTAGGCCTTGAAATACATCCACAGGTACACCTCCAATTGACTCAAATTATGTCAATTAGCCTATCAGAAGCTTCTAAAGCCATGACATAATTTTCTAAAATTGTCCATGCTGTTTAAAGGCACAGTCAACTTAGTGTATGTAAACTTCTGACCCACTGGAATTGTGATACAGTGAATTATAAGTGAAATAATCTGTCTGTAAACAATTTTGGGAAAATTACTTGTCTCATGCACAAAATAGATGTCCTAACCGACTTGCCAAAACTATAGTTTGTTAACAAGACATTTGTGGAGTGGTTGAAAAACAAGTTTTTAATGACTAAGTGTATGTAAACTTCCTATTTCAACTGTATCTTGCCTTTTTTAACTTGTCATTGTATTCGTAATGAGCACCAATCTGGTTTTAGACCGGGACATAGCACTGTTTCAGCAGCTACACTTGTCTTTGAGGATGTCGATGTTGTTTAAATTATACACGTCATTGTGCTGCCTTATTTCTTGACCTGTCGAAGGAGAGATAATGGTCTACGTTTGATACGGTTGGCCATGTCTTACTCGTTCAAAGGTTGTCTGAAATAGGCCTAAATCAGGTATCTTGCAATTGGTTCAAGAACTATCTAACGGACAAACCACTGTGTGCTTACTGACAGTATCAAATTTAGTTTCCTCAATATCACGAAAGGTGCGCCGCAGGGGTTTATTTTGTGCCTCGTTCTCTTCACTATTTATAGAAGTAACGTTGGTCTATCTGTTAGAACATGTAACATAGAAGTAACGTTGGTCTATCTGTTAGAACATGTAACATAGAAGTAACGTTGGTCTGTCTGTTACAACATGTAACATTCATCTCTTTGTAACTGACAAAAAACAGCTGAGAATTGAGCTTGGTTTCTTCTATAGAAATAAATCCTGCCTGACTTTGGAAAGTAGAAGGAAGATTGTTCAAGCAACACTTCTCCCAGTAGTTGATTATGGTGATATAATTTTAAAACCTTTCACTCAACACTGCGTTTTATCGTTGGGGGACAATTTTCATTCACTGCATATTGTATAGTTCTGTTGGCTGGGAGTCTCTGATCCAGCATTGGCTACTTCAGAGTCTTCCCTACTAACACAACTCGCGTATTAATTGGAGATCCAGCAATTTTCAGACTGGCTGGTTCTGGAGGACCCGCTGGTCTCCACTGACCTGGGGAAAATGCTTTTAGTTGTTAGGCCACCAGCTCATGGAATAGCCTTCAGCCACCTTGAAATTAGACTCGCTGGTCTCCATTGGACAGTTTACATGGAGTTTAAGGGAGGTGACGTGTGAGAGTTGTGTTTGTTTTGATTCATCTCGTTGTATATATTGTATTGATATTATTATCGTACATGATGTGTGTTACATGTTGTGTTCATGTTCCCAGGTCTCCCTTCTAAGTTAGACCCTGGTCTCAATGCTGATCTACTCTTTATTAATACAAGTAAAAAAAAAAAAATCTCAACTAACAAAAAACTGTTCAGTTATGTTGACGCAACCCGTCTCTCAGAGTGTCTGTGTGTGACTGGATGGTTCTTTGTTACTGATTGACTGGTTTCTGTTCTCTGTGTGTGACTGGCTGACTTTCTTGGTCTCTATGTGACTGAATGGTTCTTGGTCTTGTCTGTGTGACTGACTGACTGGTTCTTGGTCTGTCTGTGTGACTGACTGACTGACTGGTTCTTGGTCTGTCTGTGTGACTGACGGACTGGTTCTTGGTCTCTCTGTCTCTGTGACTGACTGTTTCTCTCTCTGGTCCGTAGGGAGCTGCGGGAGAAGATCCAGCCAGAGATCATGGAGCTTATCAAACAACAGAGGCTCAACCGTCTATGTGACGGAACCTGTTTCAGGAAGATCAGCAGCCGCCGGAGGCAAGGTGGGACACACACACACACACACACACACACACACACACACACACACACACACACACACACACACACACACACACACACACACACACACACACAGTTTGGCCTGTGTACATTATTCGCTGCCCTATACACCAAACAACCTCATATCTCACCCAGTGTCACACTCCCACACACTATCCTACACAGGTGCCCTGCCTCTGTCTCTCTCTCGCTTTCTCTACCTCTCTCTCTCAGGCCCGGCTCACCAACCCCCATCACACCATTTAAAACACTCTTTGTCTCTCTCAGGCCAGCTCACTAACCCCCACCACACCATTAAAACACTCTCTCTCTAGCCTCCCTGGTGGCAAAGTGGTCTAAGCTGTGCCACCAGAGATTCTGGGTTCAAACCCAGGCTCTGTCGCAGCCGGGCGCGACCGGGAGGACCATGGGGCGGCGTACAATTGGCCCAGCGTCGTCCGGGTTAGGGAGGGTTTGACCGGCAGGGATATCCTTGTCTCATCCCGCACTAGCGACTCCTGTGGCGGGCCGGGCGCAGTGCATGCTGACCAGGTCGCCAGGTGTACGGTGTTTCCTCCGACACATTGGTGCGGCTGGCTTCCGGGTTGGATGTGCATTGTGTCAAGAAGCAGTGCGGCTTGGTTGGGTTGTGTTTCGGAGGACGCATGGCTTTCGACCTTCGCCTCTCCCGAGTCCGTACGGGAGTTGCAGCGATGAGACAAGACTGTAACTACCACCTATCTCAGGCCAGCTCACCAACTCTCACCTGACCATTAAAACACTCTCTCTCTCTGTCTTTCTCAGGCCAGCTCACCAACTCTCACCTGACCATTAAAACACTCTCTCTCTCCTTTATTTCCACCCATCCCTCCCTCCCACACTGTCCCTCGTCTATGTTCAGTCCACTCTATCAATCTGCTCTCTTCTCCTCCTCCACCACACCACCACCTCTTTCTCTCTGTCTGTCTCTGTCTCGCTCTCTCTGTCCTCTGCAGCATTCCTCTCTAAGTGGGCAGTCTCCTTTGGCTTTGTTGGAGCCACAGTGGTAACCTTGGAGGCTGTTCAAAAGCCTGGGTTGCTGTGTTAGGCTGCGTTTCCACAGATAGTTTTTCTACTACTAATTGGTCTTTTGATCAATCACATCAGATCTTTTTCAGAGCTAATCGGATTGGTCAAAAGACCAATTAGTGAAAAAAATATCAGAATTGGGCAGCCTTTGTCACACACCCACACGCGCACACACACCATGCCAAACCGATACTCCTCCAAAAATGAGCCAATACATGTATACCCCAGGTGTCTGGAACTAACTGAGACAGTCTATTGCTTCCAAGACTGGCTAATATCTGAGCTGTGTGGCCCTCGACTTACCCTTGTTGTCTGGAACAGCTTCTCTCCCCAGCTCTACAGTTCCGCTGAGTCTCATTGCTCTGAAGTGCGTGAATCAATTTCAGTAATGGAGGAACGGCCTTAATTCAATTCCCGGCACGGTCTCTAAAGCTCTTCCCTGGTCATGTCAGTGTTCTGGAATGGACATGAGGTCGGTTAGCGTGACTCTTCAGAACCGTTGAACCCAAATTAGTCAGCGCTACGGATGTATTTAAGGGAATTGTGGTTGTTGTGACTTTTTTTGTCGTGGGTGTTTGTTGGCGTCGAGGGCATTAAGGTTGAGTTCAGGACAGAAAGGATCTCTTCTTTGCTTGCTTTCGCCTCAGGTGAAAGACGGTTACAGAATACATCCTTTTCAATGTAACGTCCCAGGTCCCATAACATTTTACACAGCTTTTATTAACAGTCAAATAAATAAACCTTCTTTCAGTAGAAGCATAGGGTGTGCCAGTGTCCTAAAGTGTACCCTATTCCCTATAGTGCACTACTTTTGACTAGAGTCCTATGGGACCTGGTCAAAAGTAGTGCACTACATAGGGAATAGGGTGCCATTTGGGACCATATCTCCCTGTCCTTGATTTAACTGTGGCTGTGGAATGGAAGCCTGTTCATCCTTTCCCTGTAAAGGACTGTGGAGCTGCACGATGGATAAAACTTTTACACTTCCGATTGGAGTGTTTGGGGAGTGTTGAGTCTAATATCCTTTTCATACTGGCTGGGGCCTCGGCATGGCAGGAAGAGGGGAGAGAGAGGAGGAGACCGCAGGGAAAGGCCTTATTGCTTAGCACCGCTATAATGTGGCGCTTTTCACAGCCGGAGCAGATTTAATCTCACCACCCGAGACCAGACTGTCTCTCTCTGTCCTCTTCAGTCTCTCTGTCCTCTTCAGTCTCTCTGTCCTCTTCCGTCTCTCTCTCTCACTCTCTGTCTCTCTGTGTGTTTCTCTCTCTCACACACACACACAGGTGTGGGTAGGTAGTGTGGTAGTGTGTGTATGTGAGGAGCGCTGGAAGCTGGCTCAGCACAGTATTTAAAAGGCATTCTCTCTGTCGTCCCAGGGCCTAAAGGCTGTTGGCTGTCTGCCACCACACTGTAGAGTACCTGAGTGAGCACAACTGAAGAATTATCATTTCTACTTCAACCGCCTCTATCCTCCCATCTAAACACACTTCCACCCGGGACTCTCCAAGTGCTTCCTCTCAAATCATATTTCCACATCAACTATTCATCTAACAGCTCTTAAGTGGCGATTGGCTTCTCCCTTCTATCACTGAATGTGAGGCTGGACCCTGTTTGGGAAACTCTCCTTAAAGCTGAGTACCTACCTGACAGACAGCAGGACAGTATTAGTGAAACTCTCCTTAAAGCTGAGTACCTACCTGACAGAGAGCAGGACAGTATTAGTGAAACTCTCCTTAAAGCTGAGTACCTACCTGACAGACAGCAGGACAGTATTAGTGAAACTCTCCTTAAAGCTGAGTACCTACCTGACAGAGAGCAGGACAGTATTAGTGAAACTCTCCTTAAAGCTGAGTACCTACCTGACAGACAGCAGGACAGTATTAGTGAAACTCTCCTTAAAGCTGAGTACCTACCTGACAGACAGCAGGACAGTATTAGTGAAACTCTCCTTAAAGCTGAGTACCTACCTGACAGACAGCAGGACAGTATTAGTGAAACTCTCCTTAAAGCTGAGTACCTACCTGACAGAGAGCAGGACAGTATTAGTGAAACTCTCCTTAAAGCTGAGTACCTACCTGACAGACAGCAGGACAGTATTAGTGAAACTCTCCTTAAAGCTGAGTACCTACCTGACAGACAGCAGGACAGTATTAGTGAAACTCTCCTTAAAGCTGAGTACCTACCTGACAGACACCAAATACTTATATGTCTACATACAAGTCAGCACAAGCAATATGGATACACATACCATTATGTTGTATGCATGTTAAAAACGACATGTTATGTGTACCAAAAATGCATCTAAAAGCCTTTAAACTTTATTTTCTTAGTCAGTTAGCTGAGAAATGAATGATGAATGGGAGTGAATTGGAGATGAGCGTCAGATGGCTGTGTTGTATCTCCAACAGCTGAGGAAACAGAAACAAAACAACAGCCCATAAAATAAGACAATTTGAGCAGCATTCTGTCTGGAGGCTAGATATCTTCCTCCCTTCCATTCCTTCTCACTCTCTCTCTACTCCTTACTCCCTTCCTCGCATCCCCCACCTTCCTTCTCCATCCCTCACTCCCTCACTCTCCTTCTCCCTCTCCACCTCCCTCCCTCTCTCCCTACCCCTCCACCTCTCTCCCTCTCCTCTCCTTCTCCACTCCCTCTCCATCCCCCTCTCTCCCTCTCCACCCTCCCTCCCTCCCTCCCTCTCTCTCTCCCTCCCTCCCTGTCCCTCAGTTCCCTAAGCAGTCAGTCTCACTCCTCACAGCTCCACTACACTAGACACGACACAGCCACTCCATACAGACCAGCACCAGCCAGCCTCCCTGTCGCCTGTCACCTGCTGCCAAATGTCTATTCTCAGCTATTAGGATTTTGACTGTGCCGCCCATGCGTGGGCCAGCCAACCCTCCCCAGCCTAGCTCTGCTCTGCCAGGGACGTGCCAAGGCGGGGCAAGAGCTGGCACGGTGGGTAGAGAATAAAGTGAAAGGTCTTGCTCTATGGGAGGCCTGCCCACAGTGCTCAGGCGTGCCAGCCGGCCCCAGCTGCCCAGCAGGCGATAGCACCCCAGTGCCAGGGCTTCAGTAACGCTAGCCACCTCAGGCACATGATAGCATCACTCACCTGACCGGCTTCAGGTGCCACTTTCACTGTCTGTGTCTAACTGTCCATATGGGATAGTGTTAGGGTTTTGGTGTTAGGTGTTGCAGCCTTTAGAAAACAGCATCAATATGATTTGGGTGGTTTTGGTCTATACAGTACATACAGAATCTAGATGTATTAGTGTTTGTTTCACAGGTTTGTAGGTTTTCTATGCTGGTCCTTTCCTCCCTCATCATACACTGATTTGCTTTTGATTTTATCCATTGATCTAGGCATTAAACCCTGATTTTCTCTCTCTCTCTCCATAGATAAGTTCTGGTACTGTCGACTGTCTCCGAACCATAAAGTCCTGCACTACGGAGATCTGGAGGAGAGCACTCGGGGAGAGGTGTCCCATGACTCTCTACAGGAGAAATGTGAGTAGTAGCAACACCAGTACTGCTCTGGGTCAAACAAACGTTTTTCTTTAAAAAGAGACAACTGACACTTGCTAAATGATCGTTTACTGGCAGGGTGCCTAAAGATGGTTCTTGTTGACATTGTTAGTAGTTGATGCAGCATGTCAACAGAACTGTGATATGTGGTTTTCTAACCTAGCTATCTTAAGATGAATTCACTAACTGTAAGTCACTCTGGATAAGAGCATCTGCTTAATGACTAAAATGTACTGTAAACTAACTGATGATGAGGATGATAAAATGATGTTTTCCTTGATGTTGACGTTCCTCTCCTCCTCTTCCTCCTCCTCCCATAGTACCCGTGGCCGATATCAAAGCGGTGGTCACTGGTAAGGACTGTCCTCACATGAAGGAGAAGGGAGCTCTGAAGCAGAACAAGGTGAGTGTATCTACAGTATGTCAGTGTATCTGTGTCTTAAATAACAGTATATTATCTGTCAGTGTATCTGTGTCTTATATAACAGTATATTATCTGTCAGTGTATCTGTGTCTTATATAACAGTATCTGTCAGTGTATCTGTGTCTTATATAACAGTATCTGTCAGTGTATCTGTGTCTTATATAACAGTATATTATCTGTCAGCGTATCTGTGTCTTATATAACAGTATCTGTCAGTGTATCTGTGTCTTATATAACAGTATCTGTCAGCGTATCTGTGTCTTATATAACAGTATCTGTCAGTGTATCTGTGTCTTATATAACAGTATCTGTCAGTGTATCTGTGTCTTATATAACAGTATCTGTCAGTGTATCTGTGTCTTATATAACAGTATATTATCTGTCAGTGTATCTGTGTCTTATATAACAGTATCTGTCAGTGTATCTGTGTCTTATATAACAGTATCTGTCAGTGTATCTGTGTCTTATATAACAGTATATGTCAGTGTGCCTGTGTCTTATAAACTCAGCAAAAAAAGAAATGTCCTCTCACTGTCAACTGCGTTTATTTTCAGCAAACTTAACATGTGTAAATATTTGTATGAACATAACAAGATTCAACAACTGAGACATAAACTGAACAAGTTCCACAGACATCTGACTAACAGAAATGGAATCATGTGTCCTTGAACAAAGGGGTGGTCAAAAAAAAAGTTACAGTCAGTATCTGGTGTGGCCACCAGCTGCATTAAGTACTGCAGTGCATCATCTCCTCATGGACTGCACCAGATTTGCCATCTCACTTAGGTAACATCTCACTTAGGACACTAAAGAGGCCTTTCTACTGACTCTGAAAAACACCAAAATAATCTCCTCATGGACTGCACCAGATTTGCCAAATTTGCCAGATGTTACCTAAGTGAGATGTTACCCCACTCTTTCACCAAGGCACCTGCAAGTTCCCGGACATTTATGGGGGGAATGGCCCTAGCTCTCACCCTCCGATCCAACAGGTCCCAGACGTGCTCAATGGGATTGAGATCCAGGCTCTTCGCTGGACATGGAAAAACACTGACATTCCTGTCTTGCAGGAAATCATGCACAGAACGAGCAGTATGGCTGGTGGCATTGTCCTGCTGGAGGGTCATGTCAGGATGAGCCTGCAGGAAGGGTACCACCTGAGGGAGGAGGATGTCTTCCCTGTAACGCACAGCGTTGAGATTGCCTGCAATGACAACAAGCTCAGTCCAATGATGCTGTGACATACCGCCCCAGACCATGACGGACCCTCCACCTCCAAATCGATCCCGCTCCAGAGTACAGGCCTTGGTGTAACGCTCATTCCTTCGACGATAAACGTGAATCCGACCATCACTCCTGGTGAGACAAAACCTTGACTCGTCAGTGAAGACCACTTTTTGCCAGTCCTGTCTGGTTCAGCGACGGTGGGTTTGTGCCCATAGGCGACTTGTTGCCTGGTGAGGACCTGCCTTACAACAGGCCTACAAGCCCTCAGTTCAGCCTCTCTCAGCCTATTGCGGACAGTCTGAGCACTGATGGAGGGATTGTGTGTTCCTGGTGTAACTCGGGCAGTTGTTGTTGCCACCCTGTACCTGTCCTGCAGGTGTGATGTTCGGATGTACCGATCCAGTACAGGTGTTGTTACACGTGGTCTGCCACTGCGAGGACGATCAGCTGTCCGTCCTGTCGCCCTGGCCACATCGGTAGTCCTCATTTATTTTTTATTTATATTTAACCTTTATTTAACTTGCCAAGTCAGTTAAGAACAAATTCTTATTTACAATGATTTTTACCTTGTCAGCTCGGGGATTCAATCTAGCAACCTTTCAGTTACCGGCCCAACGCTTTAACCACTAGGTTACCTGCCGCCTCATGCCTCCTTGCAGCATGCCTAGGTTCACGCAGATGATCAGGGACCCTGGGAATCTTTCTTTTGGTGTTTTTCAGAGTCAGTAGAAAGGCCTCTTTAGTGTCCTAAGTTTTCAGAACTGTGACCTTAATTGCCTACCGTCTGTAAGCTGTTAGTGTCTTAACGACCGTTCCACAGGTGCATGTTCATTAATTGTTTATGGTTCATTGAACAAGCATGGGAAACAGTGTTTAAACCCTTTACAATGAAGATCTGTGAAGTTATTTGGATTTTTACAAATTATCTTTGAAAGACAGGGTCCTGAAAAAGGGACATTTATTTTTTAGCTGAGTATATAATAGTATCTGTCAGTGTGTCTATGTTAGTTTGGCTGTGTCTTATGACATTATAAACTGGGTGGCTCAAGCCCTGAACGCTGATTGGCTAACAGCCGTGGCATATCAGACCTTATACCACGGGTATGACAAAACATGTATTCGTTTATAATAGCAATAAGGCACCTCCAGGGTCTGCGTTGCGTCGTGCCTAAGAACAGCCCTTAGCCGTGGTATATTGGCCATATGCCACACCCCCTCGGGCCTTATTGCTTAAATATAGTGTCTGTCAGTGTATCTGTGTCTTATATGATCAAATAATAGCCAGCACAATATCAAGTTATATTAACCCACAGTTAAGGTGGCTGTTGACATGTCAGCCTAGTTAAACCCAAATCCCTCTATATATTCTATGTATAGACATCTTAACAAAGATTAAATGATTGTTAGCCCTTCCTTTGAGCAGGTACGTAGGCCCAGGCCCGGCCTCTGTAGGTTCTCAGTAGTGATTAGAAACCCATACATTCTGCTAACACTGAATGATTAGGTAGGTCCTGTAAATATATTCTGCTAACACTGAATGATTAGGTAGGTCCTGTAAATATATTCTGCTAACGCTGAATGATTAGGTAGGTCCTGTAAATATATTCTGCTAACACTGAATGATTAGGTAGGTCCTGTAAATATATTCTGCTAACACTGAATGATTAGGTAGGTCCTGTAAATATATTCTGCTAACGCTGAATGATTAGGTAGGTCCTGTAAATATATTATGCTAACACTGAATGATTAGGTAGGTCCTGTAAATATATTATGCTAACACTGAATGATTAGGTAGGTCCTGTAAATATATTCTGCTAACGCTGAATGATTAGGTAGGTCCTGTAAATATATTCTGCTAACGCTGAATGATTAGGTAGGTCCTGTAAATATATTCTGCTAACGCTGAATGATTAGGTAGGTCCTGTAAATATATTCTGCTAACGCTGAATGATTAGGTAGGTCCTGTAAATATATTATGCTAACACTGAATGATTAGGTAGGTCCTGTAAATATATTCTGCTAACGCTGAATGATTAGGTAGGTCCTGTCAATATATTCTGCTAACGCTGAATGATTAGGTAGGTCCTGTAAATATATTCTGCTAACGCTGAATGATTAGGTAGGTCCTGTAAATATATTCTGCTAACGCTGAATGATTAGGTAGGTCCTGTCAATATATTCTGCTAACGCTGAATGATTAGGTAGGTCCTGTCAATATATTCTGCTAACGCTGAATGATTAGGTAGGTCCTGTAAATATATTCTGCTAACGCTGAATGATTAGGTAGGTCCTGTCAATATATTCTGCTAACGCTGAATGATTAGGTAGGTCCTGTAAATATATTCTGCTAACGCTGAATGATTAGGTAGGTCCTGTAAATATATTATGCTAACACTGAATGATTAGGTAGGTCCTGTAAATATATTCTGCTAACGCTGAATGATTAGGTAGGTCCTGTCAATATATTCTGCTAACGCTGAATGATTAGGTAGGTCCTGTAAATATATTCTGCTAACGCTGAATGATTAGGTAGGTCCTGTCAATATATTCTGCTAACGCTGAATGATTAGGTAGGTCCTGTCAATATATTCTGCTAACGCTGAATGATTAGGTAGGTCCTGTAAATATATTCTGCTAACGCTGAATGATTAGGTAGGTCCTGTAAATATATTCTGCTAACGCTGAATGATTAGGTAGGTCCTGTCAATATATTCTGCTAACGCTGAATGATTAGGTAGGTCCTGTAAATATATTCTGCTAACGCTGAATGATTAGGTTGGTCCTGTCAATATATTCTGCTAACGCTGAATGATTAGGTAGGTCCTGTAAATATATTCTGCTAACGCTGAATGATTAGGTAGGTCCTGTCAATATATTCTGCTAACGCTGAATGATTAGGTAGGTCCTGTCAATATATTCTGCTAACGCTGAATGATTAGGTAGGTCCTGTCAATATATTCTGCTAACGCTGAATGATTAGGTAGGTCCTGTCAATATATTCTGCTAACGCTGAATGATTAGGTAGGTCCTGTAAATATATTCTGCTAACGCTGAATGATTAGGTAGGTCCTGTAAATATATTCTGCTAACGCTGAATGATTAGGTAGGTCCTGTCAATATATTCTGCTAACGCTGAATGATTAGGTAGGTCCTGTAAATATATTCTGCTAACGCTGAATGATTAGGTTGGTCCTGTCAATATATTCTGCTAACGCTGAATGATTAGGTAGGTCCTGTAAATATATTCTGCTAACGCTGAATGATTAGGTAGGTCCTGTCAATATATTCTGCTAACGCTGAATGATTAGGTAGGTCCTGTCAATATATTCTGCTAACGCTGAATGATTAGGTAGGTCCTGTCAATATATTCTGCTAACGCTGAATGATTAGGTAGGTCCTGTCAATATATTCTGCTAACGCTGAATGATTAGGTAGGTCCTGTCAATATATTCTGATAACGCTGAATGATTAGGTTGGTCCTGCAAATATATTCTTGAAGACAAAGGAGCACCGATCCTCTCTCACCTGGACCTTTATTACTTTGTTGGCGAATATGGTGTCTGGAAGAATGGGCCTACAGGTCTGTGGGCTGGCTGACTGACTGGCTGGCTGTCTGACTGGCAGGCTGTGTCCTAGGCCAAGTTTAGGCTGTGTGAATGGGAACACGAGCGGAGCCCCTCTCTGGGCCCGGGCAGGGCAGTCACAGACCTAGGCTGCATTTCAATATCTAGTGTTGGACAACCGTATGTCTCAAAGTGCCTTTCTGTCCCCTAACCGTCCCCCTGCTCGATATGCTCCGTCCCCTGGCACCCAGCAGGTGGCGCCGGCACACACGATAGCCAAGCCATCTGGTGTTGGAGTGGCTGGGGAGGGAACGTGTTAGAGAGTCAAAGTGGGAGGGACACACACACTGGAGGAGAGGAGAGGAGGGGCTCATTAGCATGTTAGTGACAGTGCTACGTTTGAAGTCCCTCCTTTTCTCTCTCTCTCCCCCTCCTTCTCTTCCTCTCCCTCTCCCCTTCCTATTGCTCCCCCTCTCTCTACCTCTCTCTCGCTACAGGAGGTTCTGGAGCTGGCCTTCTCCGTCCTCTATGAGTCAGACGAGTATTTAAACTTCATCGCTCCGGACAAGCATGAGGTAAGCACTAGACAGCTGGCACGGTCACCCAGCCAATGACAGCTTTCACAGATGGACTGAGAGGAAGTCAGTGGAGGTCGTCCATTCTCTAGCATGACATGGGACACTTTATGTTAATACACTGCTATGAGTGTGTGGGGGGGTGTGTGCAGGGGCGGGCGCGTCATCTGTCTGTCTGTATGTATTTATCCTCTCCTGTCTCTTCCTAGTACTGTGTGTGGACGGACGGTCTGAACGCCCTCCTGGGGAAGGAGATGACCAGTGACTTCACGAAGTCAGACATGGACACCCTACTCTCCATGGAGATGAAGCTCCGCCTCCTCGACCTGGAGAACATCCAGATCCCAGAGGCCCCTCCCCCCATTCCCAAAGAACCTAGCAACTATGACTTTGTTTATGACTGCAACTAACTAACCAACCATTCAAAATAACTTAGTAACTGGACTGGACCAACCAACTCTCTTTTTTCTAAAACGGCAACTGGAAAAAATGAAAAATAAAAAAATTACGATGAAATGATGAGCGACAGAAAAAGGATTCTATTGAACAATTTTCCTTCCTTCTTGCTAAACTTCCTTTTTTAATTAAAGGGTGCGTTTTAATAGGTTTGCAGCACTTAATGACTTTTTGCGGCCCACTGACTGAACCATCCCATCACCATGGAGATCAAACCAGGAAGCATCCATATGGGTCCTTTGGGTCCTCAACCAGACATGCTCTTCTAACGGGCTCAATGGTCTCTAAACGTTGTTGTTTGGTCGTCACTCTCCAAGATGTCGTCACAGTGTTCTTCTCACCGTAAAACCTGCTCACTCTTCACTCCTTCACTGAAGCATATGTCATTTGCTTGGGGTTTGTTGTAGAAAAGCTCTTTGATAAACGCTTGGTTGTTTTGTTTTGTTGACTTTCGTCAGGCCATTGGATGTGAGGAGATGAGCTCATTTCATAAAGAGACTGTAAAGAGGTGTTGAGGGATGTTAAGTTTTTATCTCTCCAACAATCTGAGTGTGTCCAAAATGGCACCCTATTCTCTATATAGTGCATTCCTTTTGACCAGGATTAAAAGTACTGCACTATATAGGGAATAAAGTAGTGTACTATGTAGGGAATAGGGTGCTATTTCAGACACAGAATCTGTTTTACATTTATGTGGCAGGTAATGTTTCTGAGAGGAAGAAAGGATCAAGTGTATTTAAGATGATGAAGTGTATATTTAGAGTTTTTCTCCCAGGTATCTTACTCCATACTTCACATACTGTCTCTAGACTGTTACAATAAGTGTGTTGTTCTAAAACCTGGCACTGTAATACAGGAAACTGCCTCTGAAGTTCCTGAAGCCTTCTATCCCCATATCACGGCTGCTTTGAGCATACTGTGTACTCACACACTTGCTTAGCCCAAACAAACACACAACTTTAATAGCTACATGCTTGCTGAGACGTACACTTGTCTCTTTCCTCCATCTTGATACCGTTCGATCAGGCTCGATTGCGACTGCTGTAACATTCCGAAGCAATATTGAGCAAAAAAAATTACATAAATAAAGATCTTCGTTATGCTGATGGTGTAATGTAGTGATATTTGTGCTGCTGCCAAGTAGACAGTATTGGGGATGTTTGTGTTTTTAATAAAGGGAACTTGTTTTGTTTTCAAGATCTATGTGGCCGTCAAAATTTGGAGGTTCATGTACATTTTATTTAAAGCGAATCATGAGTGGATATTTCTAATATGATTTATTATTTAATACCTTCAGAAGTTCGTATCTAGGTCTGAAAGCCCCTCAACCTGCTGTTTACATTAAAGATTTAAGTAAACTGACATCTCTTGTTGCATATTCTATTATTACTGTAAATATCTTATTATTAGTTATGTCTTTCTACCTGGTAGGAGCTTTTGTTATTGTGTATGTGTCCATGCCACCAAATCTTCTATCACTAAAAATACCGATACTGCATCACTTATTGTTGATGTGGCTTTCTATACAGTCGATTTAAAAAACATACAATGACATGCAAGCAGTTCTATGTGTACTGCACGTGGTAGTCTCTTGGATCAGAGTTCTTCCACAGGAGAGAGAGAGAGCGAGTGATACAGAGAGCGAGAGATAGGGATGGAGAGGAAAATAGAGAGGGAGAGTAATAGCGGGAGAGTGAGACAGAGGGAGAGTGAGACAGAGGAAGAGTGAGACAGAGGGAGTGTTTCTTGTCATTCCTGCTCTCTTTCCCCTCTCTCTCTCTGCTCTCTCTCTCTCTCCCCTCGCTCTCCTCGCTCTCTCCGCTCTGTACGCTCTCTCTCCCCTCTCCTCGCTCTCTCCGCTCTGTACGCTCTCTCTCTCTCCCCTCTCCTCGCTCTCTCCGCTCTGTACGCTCTCTCTCTCTCCCCTCTCCTCGCTCTCCGCTCTGTACGCTCTCTCTCTCTCCCCTCTCCTCGCTCTCTCCGCTCTGTACGCTCTCTCTCTCTCCCCTCTCCTCGCTCTCTCCGCTCTGTACTCTCTCTCTCTCTCCCCTCTCCTCTCTCTCCGCTCTGTACGCTCTCTCTCTCCCCTCTCCTCTCTCTCCGCTCTGTACGCTCTCTCTCTCTCCGCTCTGTACGCTCTCTCTTTCTCCCCTCTCGCTCTCTCCGCTCTGTTCGCTCTCTCTCTCCCCTCTCGCTCTCTCCGCTCTGTTCGCTCTCTCTCTCTCCCCTCTCGCTCTCTCCCCTCTGTTCTCTCTCTCTCTCTCCCCTTTCTCTCCGCTCTCCTCTCTCGCTCTCTCCGCTCTCTCTCTCTCTCCGCTTTCTCTCTCCGCTTTCTTTTTCTTTCTCTCCTTTCTTTTTCTTTCTCTCCGCTCTCTCTCTCTCTCTCCGCTTTCTCTCTCTCTCTCCGCTTTCTCTCTCTCTCTCCGCTTTCTCTCTCTCTCTCCGCTTTCTCTCTCTCTCTCCGCTTTCTCTCTCTCTCTCTCTCTCTCTCTCTCTCTCTCTCTCTCCGCTCTCTCGCTCTCTCGCTCTCTCTCTCCGCTCTCTCCTTTTCTCTCTCTGCGTTGCCTCAAGAGCTCAGACATACATTTCACCCGCTCCTTAGAATCTGTAGACTTGTCAGAAGAAGGCCACAATCTGCGCAGGTTCACAGTCTGAAGTGAAGTAATAATGTTAGTTCAAAACCATGAAGTTGAGCAATTCAATTAGAAATCAATGACATGCCAAATTAGTGCCTTCAGAAAGTATTCACACCCCTGAACTTTTTCCACATTTTGTTGTGTTACAGCCTGAATTTAAAATGTAATAAATGTATATTTTGTGTCACTGATCTACTCACAATACCCCATGATGTCAAAGCTGACATTTCTTGAGTCAATAAGTATTCAACCCATTGTTATGGAAAGCCTAAATAAGTTCAGGAGTAGAAATGTGCTTAACAAATCGTATAATAAGTTGCATGGACTCATTCTCTGCACTGCATCGCAGTGCTAGCTG
The DNA here is from genome assembly GCF_045679555.1 of Salvelinus alpinus. NCBI lineage: Eukaryota > Metazoa > Chordata > Actinopteri > Salmoniformes > Salmonidae > Salvelinus > Salvelinus alpinus. The sequence continues at coordinate 32,622,386 of NC_092111.1, read as the reverse complement.
TGCCACTAGAGACTCTGGGTTCGAATCCAGGCTTGCAGCCGGCCGCGACCCAGAGACCCATGGGGCGGCGCACAATTGTCCAAGCGTCGTCCGGGTTAGGGGAGGGTTTGGCGCACACTAGCGACTCCTGTGGCGGGCCGGGCGCAGTGCATGCTGACACGGTCGCCAGGTGGACAATGTTTCCTGGTTAAGTGGGCATTGTGTCAAGAAGCATTGCGGCTTGGTTGGATTGTCTTTCGGAGGACACACGGCTCTCATCTTTCTTCTCTCCAGAGTCCGTACGGGAGTTGCAGCGATGAGACAAGACTGTAACTACCAATTGGATACCACGAAAACGGGGTTAATTTTAAAAAAGGAATAGAAGTGGTCCACATGATTTTTGAATAACTACACCATCTCATACTGTCACGCCCTGACCGTAGAGATATTTTTATTCTCTATGTTTGGTTGGTCAGGGTGTGACTCGGGTGGGAAACTCTATGTTCTTTGTTTCTATGTTTTGGCCGGGTATGGTTCTCAATCAGGGACAGCTGTCTATCGTTGTCTCTGATTGGGAATCATACTTAGGCAGCCTTTTTTCCTTTTGGTATTTGTGGGTAGTTGTCTTTGTTAGTGGCATGATAGCCGAAGTAAGCTTCACGGTTGTTTCCTTGTTCTTTGTTTTGTTGGCGACATTTATCAATAAAATAAATGTACGCTCACCATGCTGCACCTTGGTCAGGTCATTTCCCTGACGACGATCGTGACAGAACTACCCACCACAAGCAGTGTGGCCAGGAGGGGCAGACAGAGTGGAGGACATCATGGACCTGGGAGGAGGTGATGTCAGGACACGAGAGCCTGCCGTGGAAGCAGGCAGAGGCAGCGAGGAAGGCGGAAGTAGAGAGAAAAGGGGACCAGCGTTACACAGGGTCATGGCTGGCAAGGAAGACCGGGAGGCCACTCCCCCCCAAAAAACTGGTCAGGCACCGTGTTATGCGGTGAAGCACACGGTGTCTCCAGTACGCGTTCACAGCCTGGTGCGCTCTGAGCCAGCTCTCCGCATGCGTCATGATAGAGGGGGCATCCAGCCAGGACGGATTGTACCAGCACAGCGCCCCTGTTCTCCGGTGCGCCTCTTCGGTCCAGGGTATCCTGCGCCGGCTCTGCGCACTGTGTCTCCGGTGCACTATCACAGCCCAGTGCGTCCTGTGCCTGCGCTCCGCACGTGCCGGACCAAAGTGGGCATTCAGCCAGGACGAGTGGTGCCAGCTTTAAGCACCAGATCTCCAGTGCTCCCCCACAGCCCGGTTCGACCTGTGCCTGCTCCATGGACCAGGCCTCCAGTGTGTCTCCCCAGCCTGGTGAGTCCTGTGCCTGCTTCCAGAACCAGGCCTCCAGTAAGTCTCCCCAGCCTGGTGAGTCCGGAGCCTGCAGCAACGGTCTCCGGTCCGGAGCCTCCAGCGACGGTCCCCGGTCCGGAGCCCGCACCTTTGGGGGGGGGGGGGGGCACTGTCACGCCCTGACCGTAGATATCTTTTTATTCTCTATGTTTGGTTGGTCAGGGTGTGACTTGGGTGGGAAACTCTATGTTCTTTGTTTCTATGTTTTGGCCGGGTATGGTTCTCAATCAGGGACAGCTGTCTATCGTTGTCTCTGATTGGGAATCATACTTAGGCAGCCTTTTTTCCTTTTGGTATTTGTGGGTAGTTGTCTTTGTTAGTGGCATGATAGCTGAAGTAAGCTTCACGGTCGTTTCCCTGTTCTTTGTTTTGTTGGCGACATTTATCAATAAAATAAATGTACACAGCATGCTGCAACTTGGTCCGGTCATTTCCCTGACGACGATCGTGACACATACACGCAATTATATACAGTACCAGTCAAAAGTTTGGACACTCCTAAGGGTTTTTCTTTATTTTTACTATTTTCTACTTTGTGGAATAATAGTGAAGACATCAAAATGATTAAATAACACAAAAAAGTGATTTCAAAAAGTGTATAAAAAAATATTTAAGTTTTAAGATTCTTCAAAGTAGCCACCCTTTGCCTTGATGACAGCTTTGCACACTCTTGACATTCTCTCAACCAACTTCATGAGGTAGTCACCTGAAGAAGAAAAAATCAAGAAAAAATAAACATGCTGAATATTCCTTTGAGCATGGTGAAGTTATTAATTAGGCTTTGGATGGTGTATCAATACACCCAGTCACTACAAAGATACAGGCGTCCTTCCTAAATTAGTTGCTGGAGAGGAATTAAACTGCTCAGGGATTTTAATGGTTGTGATTGGAGAAAACTGAGGATGGGTCAACAACATTGTAGTTACTCCACAATATTGACCTAAATGACAGAGTGAAAAGAAGGAAGCCTGTACAGAACACATATTCCAAAACATGCAACCTGTTGGCAACAAGGCACTTAAGTAATACTGCAAAATATTTGGCTAAGATATGTACTTTTTGTCCTGACTACAAAGTGTTATATTTGAGGCAAATCCAACACAACACATCACTGAGTACCACTCTTCATATTTTCACGCATGGTGGTGGCTGCATCATGTTATGGGTATGCTTATCCTCGGCAAGGACTGGGGGGTTTCTCTGGATAAAAATAAACTGAATACAGCTACAATATAAGCACAGGCATAGTCCTAGAGGAAAACCTTGTTCAGTTTGCTTTCCAACAGAAATTGGGAGATGAATTCACCTTTCAGCAGGTCAATAACCTAAAACACAAGGCCAAATCTAACTTGTAAGTTGCTTACCAAGACAACAACATTGTTCCTGAGTAGCCTAGTTACAGTTGTGACTTAAATCAGCTTGGAAATCTATGGCAAGACTTGAAAATGGCTGTCTAGCAATGATCAACAGTCAAATTGACAGAGCTTGAAGATGGATGAGAATTAAAAAATATATTTAATCCACTTTGAATTCAGGCTGTAACACTGTGAAATAAGTAAAGTGGTATGAATACTCTCTGTAGTGTTTCAACACATCACCTTCACTTATCCAGACACCCAAAGGAGAAACGGTGAGTGCACCCTGGCCTCGCCTGTGAGTGAAGACTTAGCTCATCTCATCTGAAGTTGAGAGAGGTTGTGCTGTGTGTGTGAAAGCCGCTAAAGGTTTCGGCATAGCGGGGTGCAGCTACTCTCCCCTTAAAGCAGGCCACACTAATCAAATCTGATGGGAACGGGAAACACTTTTCTTCATGTCACGCTCACAAACCTCTCTCTCTCTCTACACCAACTGTAGGGTATGTCCCAATTATCTCTTTCCTACTGAAATGTACACTCGCTCATTACTTCCCACAACTTTTTAATTGGTGTTGGCATGGGATGGGGGGGTTCCATTTGCCAGTAATTTCCTTTCAAAGTGAACAAGTGCACACTTCAGGAGGAAGTAGAGATAATTGGGAGGTAGCCCTGAGTTGGCCAACCAAGACCAAACCCTGGAAACCAATTTTTTACTGTCTATTATTTAACGGTAATTTCTGTTTAATATTATTCCGCAGGGGCGCAACTTTGGTTTTAGAAGTGGGGGAGACATTCATTTTTTTCTTATTTTAAACACTCCAAAGCCTACCCGACCGCTCGGAGGCGTCCGCATGGTCCTAAATCACAGTGGGGGGGGGGGGAACTGCAATTTCAGAATGTGGGGGGGACATGTCCCCAGTGAAAGTTGCTATTCCACGATTCCCTGGGCTGTATTGACTATCTGGCATCATACTTGAGTCATTTTACAAACCTGGAAACATTGAAGTAGAATGCCTTTGTTTCACAAGTTCCACAATATTTTTCTTCATCCATCGCCATTGTTTCTTATTGAGTGTATGTGCTTATTGAGTGTATGTGCTTATTGAGTGTATGTGCTTATTGAGTGTATGTGCTTATTGAGTGTATGTGCTTATTGAGTGTGTGTGCTTATTGAGTGTGTGTGCTTATTGAGTGTGTGTGCTTATTGAGTGTATGTGCTTATTGAGTGTATGTGCTTATTGAGTGTATGTGCGCTTTGAAATTATTTACTTCTTAACACATCTGATCAATGATGTGCTCTCATCAGAGAGACAGGAGCGATTCGTTATTTATGTTGTTGATACCATGGCCAGTTCCATCCTTAGATCTTCCTCACATCACTATTTTGCTTGAGGGCCCCACTCTTGGAGTTAATGTGGAACACATTCTCAGTCTGGTTTGGAACAGAAAATGGGGTGTATTCACTAAGAACCAAATGGAAGTAAACAGGTTGAAACCGGGAGGGACTAATCTGAATTTGTCCAATAACAAATGCTTGTTTTTGTTGCAAAACCTTTTCCTACGGTGTGCGGATGAGTACAGTCCTGTATAGCCCACTTTTTAAACAGTAACTGAACCATCTAGACACTGAAAGCTATACCGTGTTGGACTTTGAAGCTATACAGTTATACATTTTATTATTTAAAAAAAAATCAATGGCTCTACAGTATATATGGACCAATCGCAGATTGCCATTTTAAAACAAAACATTCCAGTCAAGAAAGCTGTTAAAAGATCAAGCTAGTGAGAAAATGATTTTATTCTGAACAGCAGTCAAACACCCCCAGCCAATCCTATAACTTGAGTGCTCACGGCCATAGGGGCAGCAGAATTAACAGGGTGAAATAATTTAATTATCTGAGAGGAAGTTTATCTTGACTGAGCAGGCTGTTATTTTCCAAGAGAATCAAGATAAATGGATATTATTTTTAGCTTAATTTGCTCTGCATTCACATTGTTCTTTATTTCCTAATTATCCACCTCAAATGATGTATCTGGAGGTATACCATACATGCCTGATGGCAGGAAAACAAAAAACATCAACTGTAAAATACACTACATGGCCAAAGGTAGGTGGACACCCCTTCAAATCAGTGGATTCGGACATTCCAGCTACACCCGTTGCTGATAGGTGTATAAAATCGAACAATCTCCATAGACAAACATTGGCAGTAGAATAGCTCGTACTGAAGAGCTCAGTGACTTTCAACAAGTCAGTTAATCAGATTTCTGCCCTGCTAGAGCTGCCCTGGTCAACTGTAAGTGCTGTTATTGTGAAGTGAAAACATCTAGGAGCTCAGTCGCGAAGTGGTAGGCCACACATGCTCACAGAATGGGACCGTCAAGCGCTGAAGTGTGTAGCGCATAAAAATGATTTCCTCGGTTGCAAACACTCACCACCGAGTTCCAAACTGCCCCTGGAAGCAAAACCAGCACAAGAACTGTTCTTCGGGAGCTTCATGAAATGGGTTTCCATGGCTGAGCAGCCACACACAAGCCTAAGATCACCATGCGCAATGCCAAGCGTTGGCATGAGATTCTGGAGCAGTGGAAATGCGTTCTCTGGAGTGATGAATCACGCTTCACCATCTGGCAGTCCAACGGACGAATCTGGGATTGGCGGATGCCAGGAGATCGCTACCTGCCCCAATGCATAGTGCCAACTGTAAAGTTTGGTGGAGGAGAAATAATGGTCTGGTGCTGTTTTTCATGGTCAGTGCTAGGCCCCTTAGTTCCAGTGAAGGGAAATCTTAACGCTACAGCCTACAATTACATTCTGCACAAAGCGAGGCGCATACAGAAATTGTTTGTCATGATCGGTTTATAAGAACCTGACTGGCTTGCACAGAGGCCTGACCTCAACCCCATCAAACACCTTTGGGATGAATTGGAATGCACACTGCGAGACAGGCCTAATCACCCAACATCAGTGCCCGACCTCACTAATGCTCTTGTGGTTGAATGGAAGCAAGTCACCGCAGAAATGTTCCAACATCTAGTGGAGAGCCTTCCCAGAAGAGTGGAGGCTGTAATAGCAGCAAAGGGGGGGAGCAACTCCATATTAATGCCCATGATTTTGGAATGAGATGTTTGACGAGCAGGTATCCACATACTTTTGGCCATGTAGTGTACATTGTACATGATGCCTCTTGTCACAGATGCACTGGCCATGTCTCTTTGTGGCTTAACGTTGCACATAGGCTGGGTGTTAGGGTGCCAAGAAATCTATTGAAGACATTGGTTTAGTTCTTAACTTTGTTAAGTTGGGGAATAGTATTGACAGTGTACTTATGAAGCTCACTCAAACAACCAACTCACGGTATAAAGAAATGTCTCCCCACTCCGATTCTTTGTCATCTCAAGCCATTCTGACCTGATCACACACACACACACTGTGTGTTCTCGTCTTCAAAGTAGCCCACTGTGTGAATCTCGGGCAAAGACGTGAAGCTTCTCTTTATTTATAACCGGTTTGATTGTCTGCCTGGGTGACCGTTTTAACCTGTCACACTGTATAACTTCAGTGTGTCAGGAAATCTGCCTGTCATGAAGGTAACCGCTCTAAAACAGTCCTTTGTCTCAGGCAATGCTCGCTCTTTTTCTCCATCTCTCTCTCTCTGTGCTATTCTGGAATCCTTGCTCTGCTTTCCCCCAGCAGTCATGTCACAGGGGTTTGTTGTTCTGTACGCAGCTTGTTGTAGGCCTATTCCTCAGGAACTCATTCAGTGAGTGTTGCTTATTGATGCTGGGAAATCGAACGGGCACTTGAAAAACAAAGCATGCTTTTGGGATTACTTTGAAGAAGCTTGGCACTGTCGGGGAGGAGGATTCTTCTGACAGCTAACGGACATGGCCCCGGGCGCAGTTTTTTGGATTTTGCAAAATTCACCCATTTTTTAAGCTGTCATTCGCCCTTTTGTGTGTTCTCTTCCATCTGACAGAATAGTGTCCCATGTCGGAGGAATGAAGGCTGGACTGAGATGAATCCTGATGACAAACAGATTGAAGTGAACACCATCTAACACCATAAAGATCCTAAAGATACTGCCGCTGCTGTCAGAGGAGAGAGAGAGAGAGAGGGAGACTGCTAACCCACCACAGAAAGAGAAAGGAGACTGCTAACCCACCACAGAAAGAGAGAGGAGACTGCTAACCCATCACAGAGAGGGAGAAAGAGGAGACTGCTAACCCATCACAGAAAGAGAGAGGAGACTGCTAACCCATCACAGAAAGAGAGAGGAGACTGCTAACCCATCACAGAAAGAGAGAGGAGACTGCTAACCCACCACAGAAAGAGAGAGGAGACTGCTAACCCACCACAGAAAGAGAGAGGAGACTGCTAACCCACCACAGAAAGAGAGAGGGAGACTGCTAACCCATCACAGAAAGGGAGAGGAGACTGCTAACCCACCACAGAGAGGGAGAAAGAGGAGACTGCTAACCCACCACAGAAAGAGAGAGGAGACTGCTAACCCATCACAGGGAGGGAGAGAGAGAGAGGAGACTGCTAACCCATCACAGAGAGAGAGAGAGAGGAGACTGCTAACCCATCACAGAAAGGGAGAGGAGACTGCTAACCCACCACAGAGAGGGAGAAAGAGGAGTCTGCTAACCCATCAGAGAAAGGGAGAGAGAGTAGACTGCTAACCCACCACAGAAAGAGAGAGGAGACTGCTAACCCACCACAGAGAGGGAGAAAGAGGAGTCTGCTAACCCATCACAGAAAGGGAGAGAGAGGAGACTGCTAACCCACCACAGAGAGGGAGAGGAGACTGCTAACTCACCACAGAGAGGGAGAGGAGACTGCTAACCCACCATAGAGAGGGAGAGGAGACTGCTAACCCACCACAGAAAGAGAGAGGAGACTGCTAACCCATCACAGAGAGGGAGAAGGAGGAGTCTGCTAACCCATCACAGAAAGGGAGAGAGAGGAGACTGCTAACCCACCACAGAGAGGGAGAGGAGACTGCTAACCCACCACAGAAAGAGAGAGGAGACTGCTAATCCATCACAGAAAGGGAGAGAGAGGAGACTGCTAACCCATCACAGAAAGGGAGAGGATACTGCTAACCCATCACAGAGAGGGAGAGGAGACTGCTAACCCACCACAGAGAGGGAGAAAGAGGAGTCTGCTAACCCATCACAGAAAGGGAGAGAGAGGAGACTGCTAACCCACCACAGAGAGGGAGAGGAGACTGCTAACCCACCAAAGAGGGAGAGAGAGGAGACTGCTAACCCACCACAGAGAGAGAGGAGACTGCAACCCATCACAGAGAGGGAGAGAGAGGAGACTGCTAACCCATCACAGAAAGGGAGAGGAGACTGCTAACCCATCACAGAAAGGGAGAGAGAGGAGACTGCTAACCCATCACAGAAAGGGAGAGGAGACTGCTAAACCACCACAGAAAGGGAGAGAGAGGAGACTGCTAACCCACCACAGAGAGGGAGAGGAGACTGCTAACCCATCACAGAAAGGGAGAGGAGACTGCTAACCCATCACAGGGAGGGAGAGAAAGGTGACTGCTAACCCATCACACACAGAGAGAGAGAGAGAGAGAGGAGACTGCTAACCCATCACACAGAGAGAGAGAGAGGAGACTGCTAACCCATCACAGAGAGGGAGAGAGAGGAGACTGCTAACCCATCACAGAGAGAGAGGAGACTGCTAACCCATCACAGAGAGGGAGAAATAGGAGACTGCTAACCCATCACAGAAAGGGAGAGGAGACTGCTAACCCATCACAGAAAGGGAGAGGAGACTGCTAACCCATCACAGAAAGGGAGAGGAGACTGCTAACCCATCACAGAAAGGGAGAGGAGACTGCTAACCCATAACAGAGAGGGAGAGAGAGGAGACTGCTAACCCACCACAGAAAGAAAGAGAAGACTGCTAACCCATCACAGAAAGGGAGAGAGAGGAGACTGCTAACCCATCACAGAAAGAGAGAGAAGACTGCTAACCCATCACAGAAAGGGAGAGAGAGGAGACTGCTAACCCATCACAGAAAGAGAGAGGAGACTGCTAACCCATCACAGAAAGGGAGAGAGAGGAGACTGCTAACCCATCACAGAAAGAGAGAGGAGACTGCTAACCCATCACAGAAAGGGAGAGGAGACTGCTAACCCATCACAGAAAGGGAGAGAAGACTGCTAACCCATCACAGAAAGGGAGAGGAGACTGCTAACCCAACACAGAGCTACAGAGAGAGAGGAGACTGCTAACCCATCACAGAAAGGGAGAGAGAGGAGACTGCTAACCCATCACAGAAAGGGAGAGAGGGGAGACTGCTAACCCATCACAGAGAGAGGAGACTGCTAACCCATCACAGAAAGGGAGAGAGAGGAGACTGCTAACCCATCACAGAAAGAGAGAGAAGACTGCTAACCCAGCACAGAAAGAGAGAGGAGACTGATAACCCATCACAGAAAGAGAGAGAAGACTGCTAACCAATCACAGAAAGAGAGAGGAGACTGCTAACCCACCACAGAAAGAGAAAGGAGACTGCTAACCCATCACAGAAAGAGAGAGGAGACTGCTAACCCATCACAGAAAGGGAGAGAGAGGAGACTGCTAACCCATCACAGAGAGAGAGAGAGAGGAGACTGCTAACCCATCACAGAAAGGGAGAGGAGACTGCTAACCCACCACAGAGAGGGAGAAAGAGGAGTCTGCTAACCCATCAGAGAAAGGGAGAGAGAGTAGACTGCTAACCCACCACAGAAAGAGAGAGGAGACTGCTAACCCACCACAGAGAGGGAGAAAGAGGAGTCTGCTAACCCATCACAGAAAGGGAGAGAGAGGAGACTGCTAACCCACCACAGAGAGGGAGAGGAGACTGCAAACTCACCACAGAGAGGGAGAGGAGACTGCTAACCCACCATAGAGAGGGAGAGGAGACTGCTAACCCACCACAGAAAGAGAGAGGAGACTGCTAACCCATCACAGAGAGGGAGAAAGAGGAGTCTGCTAACCCATCACAGAAAGGGAGAGAGAGGAGACTGCTAACCCACCACAGAGAGGGAGAGGAGACTGCTAACCCACCACAGAAAGAGAGAGGAGACTGCTAATCCATCACAGAAAGGGAGAGAGAGGAGACTGCTAACCCATCACAGAAAGGGAGAGGATACTGCTAACCCATCACAGAGAGGGAGAGGAGACTGCTAACCCACCACAGAGAGGGAGAAAGAGGAGTCTGCTAACCCATCACAGAAAGGGAGAGAGAGGAGACTGCTAACCCACCACAGAGAGGGAGAGGAGACTGCTAACCCACCAAAGAGGGAGAGAGAGGAGACTGCTAACCCACCACAGAGAGAGAGGAGACTGCAACCCATCACAGAGAGGGAGAGAGAGGAGACTGCTAACCCATCACAGAAAGGGAGAGGAGACTGCTAACCCATCACAGAAAGGGAGAGAGAGGAGACTGCTAACCCATCACAGAAAGGGAGAGGAGACTGCTAACCCACCACAGAAAGGGAGAGAGAGGAGACTGCTAACCCACCACAGAGAGGGAGAGGAGACTGCTAACCCATCACAGAAAGGGAGAGGAGACTGCTAACCCATCACAGGGAGGGAGAGAAAGGTGACTGCTAACCCATCACACACAGAGAGAGAGAGAGAGAGAGGAGACTGCTAACCCATCACACAGAGAGAGAGAGAGGAGACTGCTAACCCATCACAGAGAGGGAGAGAGAGGAGACTGCTAACCCATCACAGAGAGAGAGGAGACTGCTAACCCATCACAGAGAGGGAGAAAGAGGAGACTGCTAACCCATCACAGAAAGGGAGAGGAGACTGCTAACCCATCACAGAAAGGGAGAGGAGACTGCTAACCCATCACAGAAAGGGAGAGGAGACTGCTAACCCATCACAGAAAGGGAGAGGAGACTGCTAACCCATAACAGAGAGGGAGAGAGAGGAGACTGCTAACCCACCACAGAAAGAAAGAGAAGACTGCTAACCCATCACAGAAAGGGAGAGAGAGGAGACTGCTAACCCATCAAAGAAAGAGAGAGAAGACTGCTAACCCATCACAGAAAGGGAGAGAGAGGAGACTGCTAACCCATCACAGAAAGAGAGAGGAGACTGCTAACCCATCACAGAAAGGGAGAGGAGACTGCTAACCCATCACAGAAAGGGAGAGAAGACTGCTAACCCATCACAGAAAGGGAGAGGAGACTGCTAACCCATCACAGAGCTACAGAGAGAGAGGAGACTGCTAACCCATCACAGAAAGGGAGAGAGGGGAGACTGCTAACCCATCACAGAGAGAGAGAGGAGACTGCTAACCCATCACAGAAAGGGAGAGAGAGGAGACTGCTAACCCATCACAGAAAGAGAGAGAAGACTGCTAACCCAGCACAGAAAGAGAGAGGAGACTGCTAACCCATCACAGAAAGAGAGAGAAGACTGCTAACCAATCACAGAAAGAGAGAGGAGACTGCTAACCCATCACAGAAAGGGAGAGAGGGGAGACTGCTAACCCATCACAGAGAGAGAGAGGAGACTGCTAACCCATCACAGAAAGGGAGAGAGAGGAGACTGCTAACCCATCACAGAAAGAGAGAGAAGACTGCTAACCCAGCACAGAAAGAGAGAGGAGACTGCTAACCCATCACAGAAAGAGAGAGAAGACTGCTAACCCATCACAGAAAGGGAGAGGAGACTGCTAACCCACCACAGAGAGGGAGAAAGAGGAGTCTGCTAACCCATCAGAGAAAGGGAGAGAGAGTAGACTGCTAACCCACCACAGAAAGTGAGAGGAGACTGCTAACCCACCACAGAGAGGGAGAAAGAGGAGTCTGCTAACCCATCACAGAAAGGGAGAGAGAGGAGACTGCTAACCCACCACAGAGAGGGAGAGGAGACTGCTAACTCACCACAGAGAGGGAGAGGAGACTGCTAACCCACCATAGAGAGGGAGAGGAGACTGCTAACCCACCACAGAAAGAGAGAGGAGACTGCTAACCCATCACAGAGAGGGAGAAAGAGGAGTCTGCTAACCCATCACAGAAAGGGAGAGAGAGGAGACTGCTAACCCACCACAGAGAGGGAGAGGAGACTGCTAACCCACCACAGAAAGAGAGAGGAGACTGCTAATCCATCACAGAAAGGGAGAGAGAGGAGACTGCTAACCCATCACAGAAAGGGAGAGGATACTGCTAACCCATCACAGAGAGGGAGAGGAGACTGCTAACCCACCACAGAGAGGGAGAAAGAGGAGTCTGCTAACCCATCACAGAAAGGGAGAGAGAGGAGACTGCTAACCCACCACAGAGAGGGAGAGGAGACTGCTAACCCACCAAAGAGGGAGAGAGAGGAGACTGCTAACCCATCACAGAGAGGGAGAGAGAGGAGACTGCTAACCCATCACAGAAAGGGAGAGGAGACTGCTAACCCATCACAGAAAGGGAGAGAGAGGAGACTGCTAACCCATCACAGAAAGGGAGAGGAGACTGCTAACCCACCACAGAAAGGGAGAGAGAGGAGACTGCTAACCCACCACAGAGAGGGAGAGGAGACTGCTAACCCATCACAGAAAGGGAGAGGAGACTGCTAACCCATCACAGGGAGGGAGAGAAAGGTGACTGCTAACCCATCACACACAGAGAGAGAGAGAGAGAGAGGAGACTGCTAACCCATCACACAGAGAGAGAGAGAGGAGACTGCTAACCCATCACAGAGAGGGAGAGAGAGGAGACTGCTAACCCATCACAGAGAGAGAGGAGACTGCTAACCCATCACAGAGAGGGAGAAAGAGGAGACTGCTAACCCATCACAGAAAGGGAGAGGAGACTGCTAACCCACCACAGAAAGGGAGAGGAGACTGCTAACCCATCACAGAAAGGGAGAGGAGACTGCTAACCCATCACAGAAAGGGAGAGGAGACTGCTAACCCATAACAGAGAGGGAGAGAGAGGAGACTGCTAACCCACCACAGAAAGAAAGAGAAGACTGCTAACCCATCACAGAAAGGGAGAGAGAGGAGACTGCTAACCCATCAAAGAAAGAGAGAGAAGACTGCTAACCCATCACAGAAAGGGAGAGAGAGGAGACTGCTAACCCATCACAGAAAGAGAGAGGAGACTGCTAACCCATCACAGAAAGGGAGAGGAGACTGCTAACCCATCACAGAAAGGGAGAGAAGACTGCTAACCCATCACAGAAAGGGAGAGGAGACTGCTAACCCATCACAGAGCTACAGAGAGAGAGGAGACTGCTAACCCATCACAGAAAGGGAGAGAGAGGAGACTGCTAACCCATCACAGAAAGGGAGAGAGGGGAGACTGCTAACCCATCACAGAGAGAGAGAGGAGACTGCTAACCCATCACAGAAAGGGAGAGAGAGGAGACTGCTAACCCACCACAGAAAGAGAAAGGAGACTGCTAACCCATCACAGAAAGAGAGAGGAGACTGCTAACCCATCACAGAAAGGGAGAGAGAGGAGACTGCTAACCCATCACAGAAAGAGAGAGGGCGGAGACTGCTAACCCATCACAGAAAGAGAGAGGAGACTGCTAACCCATCACAGAAAGGGAGAGAGAGGAGACTGCTAACCCACCACAGAAAGGGACAGATAGGAGACTGCTAACCCATCACAGAAAGGGAGAGAGAGGAGACTGCTAACCCATCACAGAAAGAGAGAGGAGACTGCTAACCCATCACAGAAAGAGAGAGGAGACTGCTATCCCATCACAGAAAGGGAGAGAGAGGAGACTGCTAACCCATCACAGAAAGAGAGAGAGAGGAGACTGCTAACCCACCACAGAAAGAGAGAGGAGACTGCTAACCCATCACAGAGAGGGAGAGGAGACTGCTAACCCATCACAGAAAGAGAGAGAGAGGAGACTGCTAACCCACCACAGAGAGAGAGACTGCTAACCCACCAGAGAGAGAGAGAGAGAGGAGTCTGCTAACCCATCACAGAGAGAGAGAGGAGTCTGCTAACCCATCACAGAAAGAGAGAGGAGTCTGCTAACCCATCACAGAAAGAGAGAGGAGACTGCTAACCCATCACAGAGAGAGAGAGGAGACTGCTAACCCATCACAGAGAGAGAGAGGAACCTGCACTCTGCAGTCCTACACACACACACTCTCTCCCTCTCTTTCTCGTGTGTGTGTAGGACTGCATTTCTGTTGCCCCAGATGTTGTCTGAGTCCATACAATTGGGAGGGCAGAACGAACAGAGATTGATTCAGGCACACAGAGCTCCCCAGTGGCCTTGTGGGTACATCTATTTCTCTGTTCTCATCTGAACCAGAATGCACTGCTTTCACAGAACAGAACAGCCAGAAAAAATGTTGAAATTCATTGTTCTTTTACCGTTGAAAAATATATTTCTTTAACAAAAACGACTAGGCGATCTATCACGGGCAGCTCTTTGGCACGTGTGTGTAACCTATCCCGTGGGCCAAGAGTGCAGTTTCCTCTCCCTCTGCAACTTTGTGATGTGTCAGCAGTCTCCTCTCTTTCCCTCTCTGTGATGGGTTAGCAGTCTCCTCTCTCTCCCTCTCTGTGGTGGGTTAGCAGTCTCCTCTCTCTCTCTTTCTGTGATGGGTTAGCAGTCTCCTCTCTCTTTCTGTGATGGGTTAGCAGTCTCCTCTCTCTCCCTCTCTGTGGTGGGTTAGCAGTCTCCTCTCTCTCCCTCTCTGTGGTGGGTTAGCAGTCTCCTCTCCCTTTCTGTGATGGGTTAGCAGTCTCCTCTCCCTTTCTGTGATGGGTTAGCAGTCTCCTATCTCTCTCTTTCTGTGATGGGTTAGCAGTCTCCTCTCTCTCCCTCTCTGTGATGGGTTAGCAGTCTCCTCTCTCTCTCTTTCTGTGATGGGTTAGCAGTCTCCTCTCTCTCCCTCTCTGTGGTGGGTTAGCAGTCTCCTCTCCCTTTCTGTGATGGGTTAGCAGTCTCCTCTCCCTTTCTGTGATGGGTTAGCAGTCTCCTCTCTCTCTCTTTCTGTGATGGGTTAGCAGTCTCCTCTCTCTCCCTCTCTGTGATGGGTTAGCAGTCTCATCTCTCTCCCTCTCTGTGGTGGGTTAGCAGTCTCCTCTCCCTTTCTGTGATGGGTTAGCAGTCTCCTCTCCCTTTCTGTGATGGGTTAGCAGTCTCCTCTCTCTCCCTCTCTGTGATGGGTTAGCAGTCTCCTCTCTCTCCCTCTCTGTGATGGGTTAGCAGTCTCCTCTTTCTCCCTCTCTGTGATGGGTTAGCAGTCTCCTCTCTCTCTCTCTCTGTGGTGGGTTAGCAGTCTCCTCTCTCTCTCTTTCTGTGATGGGTTAGCAGTCTCCTCTCTCTTTCTGTGATGGGTATAGCAAACTCCTCTCTCTTTCTGTGGTGGGTTAGCAGTCTCCTCTCTCTCCCTCTCTGTGGTGTGTTAGCAGTCTCCTCTATCTCTATCTCTGTGGTGGGACAGCAGTCTCCTCTCTCTCTGTGATGGGTATAGCAAACTCCTCTCTCTTTCTGTGGTGGGTTAGCGTCTCTCTCTCTCTCTCTCTCTCTCTGTCTCTCTGTGGTGGGTTAGCAGTCTCCTCTCCCTTTCTGTGGTGGGTTAGCAGTCTACTCTCTGTCCCTCTCTGTGGTGGGTTAGCAGTCTCCTCTCTGTCCCTCTCTGTGGTGGGTTAGCAGTCTCCTCTCTGTCCCTCTCTGTGGTGGGTTAGCAGTCTCCTCTCTCTGTCTCTCTGTGGTGGGTTAGCAGTCTCTCTCTCTCTCTGTGGTGGGTTAGCAGTCTACTCTCTGTCCCTCTCTGTGGTGGGTTAGCAGTCTCATCTCTCTTTCTGTGGTGGGTTAGTGATCTCCTCTCTCTCTCTGTGGTGGGTTAGCAGGCTCCTCTCTCTGTGTGTGGTGGGTTAGCAGTCTCATCTCTCCCTCTGTGGTGGGACAGCAGTCGCCTCTCTCTCTCTATGTGATGGGTTAGCAGTCTCTTCTCTCTCTCTGTGTGGTGGGTTAGCAGTCTCCTCTCTCTCTCTGTGTGATGGGTTAGCAGTCTCCTCCCTCTCTGTGTGATGGGTTAGCAGTCTCCTCTCTCTCTCTGTGTGGTGGGTTAGCAGTCTCCTCTCTCTCTGTGTGATGGGTTAGCAGTCTCCTCTCTCTCTCTGTGTGGTGGGTTAGCAGTCTCCTCTCTCTCTCTGTGTGATGGGTTAGCAGTCTCCTCTCTCTCTCTGTGTGATGGGTTAGCAGTCTCCTCTCTGTCTCTGTGTGATGGGTTAGCAGTCTCCTCTCCCTCTCTGTGTGATGGGTTAGCAGTCTCCTCTCTCTCTCTGTGTGATGGGTTAGCAGTCTCCTCTCTCTCTCTGTGTGGTGGGTTAGCAGTCTCCTCTCTCTCTGTGTGATGGGTTAGCAGTCTCCTCTCTCTCTCTCTGTGGTGGGTTAGCAGTCTCCTCTCCCTCTCTGTGTGATGGGTTAGCAGTCTCCTCTCTCTCTCTGTGTGATGGGTTAGCAGTCTCCTCTCTCTCTCTGTGTGATGGGTTAGCAGTCTCCTCTCTCTCTCTGTGTGGTGGGTTAGCAGTCTCCTCTCCCTCTCTGTGTGATGGGTTAGCAGTCTCCTCTCTCTCTCTGTGTGATGGGTTAGCAGTCTCCTCTCTCTCTCTGTGTGGTGGGTTAGCAGTCTCCTCTCTCTCTCTGTGTGATGGGTTAGCAGTCTCCTCTCTCTCTGTGTGATGGGTTAGCAGTCTCCTCTCTCTCCCTCTCTGTGATGGGTTAGCAGTCTCCTCTCTCTCCCTCTCTGTGATGGGTTAGCAGTCTCCTCCCTCTCTGTGTGATGGGTTAGCAGTCTCCTCTCTCTCTCTGTGTGGTGGGTTAGCAGTCCCCTCTCTCTCTCTTTCTGTGATGGGTTAGCAGTCTCCTCTCTCTTTCTGTGATGGGTATAGCAAACTCCTCTCTCTTTCTGTGGTGGGTTAGCAGTCTCCTCTCTCTCCCTCTCTGTGGTGTGTTAGCAGTCTCCTCTATCTCTATCTCTGTGGTGGGACAGCAGTCTCCTCTCTCTCTGTGATGGGTATAGCAAACTCCTCTCTCTTTCTGTGGTGGGTTAGCGTCTCTCTCTCTCTCTCTCTCTCTCTGTCTCTCTGTGGTGGGTTAGCAGTCTCCTCTCCCTTTCTGTGGTGGGTTAGCAGTCTACTCTCTGTCCCTCTCTGTGGTGGGTTAGCAGTCTCCTCTCTGTCCCTCTCTGTGGTGGGTTAGCAGTCTCCTCTCTGTCCCTCTCTGTGGTGGGTTAGCAGTCTCCTCTCTCTGTCTCTCTGTGGTGGGTTAGCAGTCTCTCTCTCTCTCTGTGGTGGGTTAGCAGTCTACTCTCTGTCCCTCTCTGTGGTGGGTTAGCAGTCTCATCTCTCTTTCTGTGGTGGGTTAGTGATCTCCTCTCTCTCTCTGTGGTGGGTTAGCAGGCTCCTCTCTCTGTGTGTGGTGGGTTAGCAGTCTCATCTCTCCCTCTGTGGTGGGACAGCAGTCGCCTCTCTCTCTCTATGTGATGGGTTAGCAGTCTCCTCTCTCTCTCTGTGTGATGGGTTAGCAGTCTCCTCTCTCTCTCTGTGTGGTGGGTTAGCAGTCTCCTCTCTCTCTGTGTGATGGGTTAGCAGTCTCCTCTCTCTCTCTCTGTGGTGGGTTAGCAGTCTCCTCTCCCTCTCTGTGTGATGGGTTAGCAGTCTCCTCTCTCTCTCTGTGTGATGGGTTAGCAGTCTCCTCTCTCTCTCTGTGTGATGGGTTAGCAGTCTCCTCTCTCTCTCTGTGTGGTGGGTTAGCAGTCTCCTCTCCCTCTCTGTGTGATGGGTTAGCAGTCTCCTCTCTCTCTCTGTGTGATGGGTTAGCAGTCTCCTCTCTCTCTCTGTGTGGTGGGTTAGCAGTCTCCTCTCTCTCTCTGTGTGATGGGTTAGCAGTCTCCTCTCTCTCTGTGTGATGGGTTAGCAGTCTCCTCTCTCTCTCTGTGTGATGGGTTAGCAGTCTCCTCTCTCTCTCTGTGTGATGGGTTAGCAGTCTCCTCCCTCTCTGTGTGATGGGTTAGCAGTCTCCTCTCTCTCTCTGTGTGATGGGTTAGCAGTCTCCTCTCTCTCTCTGTGTGATGGGTTAGCAGTCTCCTCTCTCTCTCTCTGTGTGATGGGTTAGCAGTCTCCTCTCTCTCTCTGTGTGATGGGTTAGCAGTCTCCTCTCTCTCTCTGTGTGATGGGTTAGCAGTCTCCTCTCTCTCTCTGTGTGATGGGTTAGCAGTCTCCTCTCTCTCTCTCTGTGTGATGGGTTAGCAGTCTCCTCTCTCTCTCTGTGTGATGGGTTAGCAGTCTCCTCTCCCTCTCTGTGTGATGGGTTAGCAGTCTCCTCTCTCTCTCTGTGTGATGGGTTAGCAGTCTCCTCTCTCTCTCTGTGTGATGGGTTAGCAGTCTCCTCTCTCTCTCTGTGTGATGGGTTAGCAGTCTCCTCTCTCTCTCTGTGTGATGGGTTAGCAGTCTCCTCTCCCTCTCTGTGTGATGGGTTAGCAGTCTCCTCTCTCTCTCTGTGTGATGGGTTAGCAGTCTCCTCTCTCTCTCTGTGTGATGGGTTAGCAGTCTCCTCTCTCTCTCTGTGTGATGGGTTAGCAGTCTCCTCTCTCTCTCTGTGTGGTGGGTTAGCAGTCTCCTCTCTCTCTCTGTGTGATGGGTTAGCAGTCTCCTCTCTCTCTCTGTGTGATGGGTTAGCAGTCTCCTCTCTCTCTGTGTGATGGGTTAGCAGTCTCCTCTCTCTCTGTGTGATGGGTTAGCAGTCTCCTCTCTCTCTCTTTGTGATGGGTTAGCAGTCTCCTCTCTCTCTCTGTGTGATGGGTTAGCAGTCTCCTCTCTCTCTCTGTGTGATGGGTTAGCAGTCACCTCTCTGTGTGATGGGTTAGCAGTCTCCTCTCTCTCTCTGTGTGATGGGTTAGCAGTCTCCTCTCTCTCTCTGTGTGATGGGTTAGCAGTCTCCTCTCTCTCTCTCTGTGTGATGGGTTAGCAGTCTCCTCTCTCTCTCTGTGTGATGGGTTAGCAGTCTCCTCTCTCTCTGTGTGATGGGTTAGCAGTCTCCTCTCTCTCTCTGTGTGATGGGTTAGCAGTCTCCTCTCTCTCTGTGTGATGGGTTAGCAGTCTCCTCTCTCTCTGTGTGATGGGTTAGCAGTCTCCTCTCTCTCTGTGTGATGGGTTAGCAGTCTCCTCCCTCTCTGTGTGATGGGTTAGCAGTCTCCTCTCTCTCTCTGTGTGATGGGTTAGCAGTCTCCTCCCTCTCTGTGTGATGGGTTAGCAGTCTCCTCTCTCTCTCTGTGTGATGGGTTAGCAGTCTCCCCTCTCTCTCTGTGTGATGGGTTAGCAGTCTCCTCCCTCTCTGTGTGATGGGTTAGCAGTCTCCTCTCTCTCTGTGTGATGGGTTAGCAGTCTCCTCTCTCTCTGTGTGATGGGTTAGCAGTCTCCTCTCTCTCTCTGTGTGATGGGTTAGCAGTCTCCCTCTCTCTCTCTCTCTGTGTGATGGGTTAGCAGTCTCCTCTCTCTCTCTGTGTGATGGGTTAGCAGTCTCCTCTCTCTCTCTCTGTGGTGGGTTAGCAGTCTCCTCTCCCTCTCTGTGTGATGGGTTAGCAGTCTCCTCTCTCTCTCTGTGTGATGGGTTAGCAGTCTCCTCTCTCTCTCTGTGTGGTGGGTTAGCAGTCTCCTCTCTCTCTCTGTGTGATGGGTTAGCAGTCTCCTCTCTCTCTCTGTGTGATGGGTTAGCAGTCTCCTCTCTCTCTCTGTGTGATGGGTTAGCAGTCTCCTCTCTCTCTGTGTGATGGGTTAGCAGTCTCCTCTCTCTCTCTGTGTGATGGGTTAGCAGTCTCCTCTCCCTCTCTGTGTGATGGGTTAGCAGTCTCCTCTCCCTCTGTGTGATGGGTTAGCAGTCTCCTCTCTCTCTGTGTGATGGGTTAGCAGTCACCTCTCTCCCTGTGGTGGGTTAGCAGTCTCCTCTCTCTCTGTGTGTGGTGGGTTAGCAGTCTCTCTCTCTGTGTGATGGGTTAGCAGTCTCCTCTCTCTCTCTGTGTGATGGGTTAGCAGTCTCCTCTCTCTCTCTCTCTGTGTGATGGGTTAGCAGTCTCCTCTCTCTCTCTGTGTGATGGGTTAGCAGTCTCCTCTCTCTCTCTCTGTGGTGGGTTAGCAGTCTCCTCTCCCTCTCTGTGTGATGGGTTAGCAGTCTCCTCTCTCTCTCTGTGTGATGGGTTAGCAGTCTCCTCTCTCTCTCTGTGTGGTGGGTTAGCAGTCTCCTCTCTCTCTCTGTGTGATGGGTTAGCAGTCTCCTCTCTCTCTCTGTGTGATGGGTTAGCAGTCTCCTCTCTCTCTCTGTGTGATGGGTTAGCAGTCTCCTCTCTCTCTGTGTGATGGGTTAGCAGTCTCCTCTCTCTCTCTGTGTGATGGGTTAGCAGTCTCCTCTCCCTCTCTGTGTGATGGGTTAGCAGTCTCCTCTCCCTCTGTGTGATGGGTTAGCAGTCTCCTCTCTCTCTGTGTGATGGGTTAGCAGTCACCTCTCTCCCTGTGGTGGGTTAGCAGTCTCCTCTCTCTCTGTGTGTGGTGGGTTAGCAGTCTCTCTCTCCCTGTGGTGGGTTAGCAGGCTCCACTCTGTCTCTGCAGCTCTATGATGCGTTAGCAGCTCATCTCTCTCTCTCTGTGGTGGGTTAGCAGTCTACTCTCTGTCCCTCTCTGTGGTGGGTTAGCAGTCTCCTCTATCGCTCTTCGTAAGGGTTAGCTGTCTCCTCTCTCTTTCTGTGGTGGGTTAGCAGTCTCCTTTCTGTGGTGGGTTAGCAGTCTTTCTCTCTCTCTCTCTGTGGTGGAACATCAGTCTCCTCTCTCTCTCTTTCCCTCTCTCTTTCTCTGTGATGGGTTAGCAGACTCCTCTCTCTCTCTCTCTCTCTCTGGTGGGTTAGCAGTCTCTCTCCCTGTGGTGGGTTAGCAGTCTCCTCTCTCTCTCTCTCTGTGGTGGGTTAGCAGACTCCTCTCTCGCTCTGTGTGTAGGGTTAGCAGTCTCTCCGTCTCTCTCTCTGTGATGGGTTAGCAGACTCCTCTCTCTCTCTCTCTCTGGTGGGTTAGCAGTCTCTCTCTCTGTGGTGGGTTAGCAGTCTCCTCTCTCTCTCTCTCTGTGGGGGGTAGCAGTCTCTCTCTCTGTGGTGGGTTAGCAGTCTCCTCTCTCTCTCTCTGTGGTGGGTTAGCAGTCTCTCTCTCTGTGGTGGGTTAGCAGTCTCTCTCTCTCTTTGCAGAGCTGTGTGGTGGGTTAGCAGTCTCCTCTCTCTCTTTGCAGAGCTGTGTGGTGGGTTAGCAGTCTCCTCTCTCTCTTTGCAGAGCTGTGTGGTGGGTTAGCAGTCTCCTCTCTCTCTTTGCAGAGCTGTGTGGTGGGTTAGCAGTCTCCTCTCTCTCTTTGCAGAGCTGTGTGGTGGGTTAGCAGTCTCCTCTCTCTCTTTGCAGAGCTGTGTGGTGGGTTAGCAGTCTCCTCTCTCTCTTTGCAGAGCTGTGTGGTGGGTTAGCAGTCTCCTCTCTCTCTTTGCAGAGCTGTGTGGTGGGTTAGCAGTCTCCTCTCTCTCTTTGCAGAGCTGTGTGGTGGGTTAGCAGTCTCCTCTCTCTCTTTGCAGAGCTGTGTGGTGGGTTAGCCCACGTGTGGCTGGCACTGCTGAGCTGCAGTGACAACACTGGAAGCAAGGAGCTGCTCGTCTATATTTAACAGTCCAGTCAGAACATACTATGCCAATGTGTAGGAGGATGAGGAGAGATCTTCCAGCAGCAATACTGTACAGTCAGCTCATAGCTACATCTCAGAGAAAAGGCCAAAGTCTCTGGGAGAATCTCAATTGCATACTCCTCCCATCCGCTCTCCTCGCCTCCTTCTCAAAACCCATTGGATGAGAAAGCCAGAGGTCCCGGCCCTCTGACCTTCTCCTCCAATGCGTATTGAGAAGAAGGCGAGGAGAGAACATGAGGAAAGTGTAATTGAGATTCTCCCTCAGAGGAAAAGCTAAGCTAGAGAGCATAGAAAGTACTGGAACAGCTAATCAGAAGAGCTGAGAATGCTTCAGTCACGCAGCAGCAGCAACATTACCCTGAGACCACGTTGGCAGCAGTAACATTACCCTGAGACCATGTTGGCAGCAGTAACATAACCCTGAGACCATGTTGGCAGCAGCAACATAATCCTGAACCACGTTGGCAGCAGTAACATAACCCTGAGACCACGTTGGCAGCAGCAACATAACCCTGAGACCACGTTGGCAGCAGTAACATAACCCTGAGACCACGTTGGCAGCAGCAACATAACCCTGAGACCATGTTGGCAGCAGCAACATAACCCTGAGACCACGTTGGCAGCTGCAGCAACATAACCCTGAACCACGTTGGCAGCAGCAACATAACCCTGAACCACGTTGGCAGCAGCAACATAACCCTGAACCACGTTGGCAGCAGTAACATAACCCTGAGACCACGTTGGCAGCAGCAGCAACATAACCCTGAGACCATGTTGGCAGCAGCAGCAACATAACCCTGAGACCACGTTGGCAGCAGCAGCAACATAACCCTGTGACCACGTTGGCAGCTGCAGCAGCAACATAACCCTGTGACCACGTTGGCAGCTGCAGCAGCAACATAACCCTGTGACCACGTTGGCAGCAGCAGCAGCAACAACATAACCCTGTGACCACATTGGCAGCTGCAGCAGCAACATAACCCTGAGACCACGTTGGCAGCAGCAGCAACATAACCCTGAGACCACGTTGGCAGCAGCAGCAGCAACATAACCCTGTGACCACTTTGGCAGCTGCAGCAGCAACATAACCCTGAGACCACGTTGGCAGCAGCAGCAACATAACCCTGTGACCACGTTGGCAGCTGCAGCAACATAACCCTGAGACCACGTTGGCAGCAGCAGCAACATAACCCTGTGACCACGTTGGCAGCTGCAGCAGCAACATAACCCTGTGACCACGTTGGCAGCAGCAGCAGCAACAACATATCCCTGAGACCATGTTGGCAGCAACATAACCCTGAGACCACGTTGGCAGCAGCAGCAACATAACCCTGAGACCCATGACCCAGTGATGCAACCCGTCAGGATGCTCTCGATGGTGCAGCTGTAAAACATTTTGAGGATCTGAGGACCAATGCCAAATCTTTTCAGTCTCCTGAGGGAGAATAGGTTTTGTCGTGCCCGCTTCACGACAGACTTGGTGTGCTTGGACCATGTTAGTTTGTTGGTGATGTGGACACCAAGGAACTTGGAGCTCTCTACTTGCTCCACTACAGCCCCGTCGATGAGAATGGGGGCGTGCTCGGTCCTCCTTTTCCTGTAGTCCACAATCATCTCCTTTGTCTTGATCACGTTGAGGGAGAGCTTGTTGTCCTTGCACCACTGGGTCAGGTCTCTGACCTCCTCCCTATAGGCTGTCTCGTTGTTGTCGGTCATCAGGCCTACTGCTGTTGTCTTTAGCAAACTTAATGATAGTGTTGGAGTCGTGCCTGGCCATGCAGTCATGAGTGAACAGGGAGTACAGGAGGGGGCTGAGCACGCACCCCTGAGGAGCCCCCTCGTTGAGGACCAGCGTGGCAGATGTGTTGTTACCTACCCTTACCACCTGGGGGCGGCCCGTCAGGAAGTCCAGGATCCAGTTGCAGAGGGAGGTGTTTAGTCCCAGGGTCCTTAGCTTAGTGACGAGCTTTGAGGGCACTATGGTTTTGAACGCTGAGCTGTAGTCAATTAATAGCATTCTCACATAGGTGTTACTTTTGTCCAGGTGTAAAAGGGCAGTGTGGAGTGCAATAGAGATTGCATCGTTTCTGGATCTGTTGGTGTGGTATGCAAGTTGAGTGGGTCTTGGGTTTCTGGGATAGTGGTGTCGATGTGAGCCATGACCAGCCTTTCAAAGCATTTCATGGCTACAGACGTGAGTGCTATGGGTCGGTAGTCATTTAGGCAGGTTACCTTAGTGATCTTGGGCACAGGGACTATGGTGGTCTTCTTGAAACATGTTGGTATTACAGACTTAGACAGGGAGAGGTTGAAAATGTCAGTGAAGACACTTGCCAGTTGGTCAGCGCATGCTCAGAGTACACGTCATGGCAATCCGTCTGGCCCTGCGGCCTTGTGAATGTTGACCTGTTTGAAGGTCTTGCTCGCTGCAGAGAGCGTGATCACACAGTCATCCGGAACAG
This sequence comes from Salvelinus alpinus, assembly GCF_045679555.1. NCBI lineage: Eukaryota > Metazoa > Chordata > Actinopteri > Salmoniformes > Salmonidae > Salvelinus > Salvelinus alpinus. The sequence goes on along the minus strand of NC_092111.1, from coordinate 32,598,484 downwards.
CTGATGCTCTCATGCATGTTTCAGTGTTACTTGCCTCGAAGCGAGCATAGAAGTTATTTAGCTCGTCTGGTAGCCTCGTGTCACTGGGCAGCTCTCGGCTGTGCTTCCCTTGTAGTCTGTAATAGTTTGCAAGCCCTCCCACATCCGACGAGCGTCTGAGCTGGTGTAGTACGATTTGATCTTAGTCTTGTATTGATGCTTTGCCTGTTTGATGGTTCGTCAGAGGGCATAGCGGGATTTCTTATAAGCTTCCGGGTTGGAGTCCTGCTCCTTGAAATTGGCAGCTCTACCCTTTAGCTCAGTGCGGATGTTGCCTGTAATCCATGGCTTCTGGTTGGGGTATGTACGTACGTACAGTCACTGTGGGGATGACATCCTCAATGCACTTATTGATTTAGCCATGTGTTGTACTCCTCATTGCCATCGGAATAATCCCAGAACATATTCCAGTCTGTGCTAGCAAAGCAGTCCTGTACTTTAGCATCTGCTTCATCTGACCACTTTTTTATAGACTTACACCGAACCCAAACCGGCTGCGCTCGTGCGCCATCGTGCATAAATTCATTTTGTCCCCCCACACCAAACACGATCACGACACGCAGGTTAAAATATCAAAACAAACTCTGAACCAATTACATTAATTTGGGGACAGGTTGAAAAGCATTAAACAGTTATGCCAATTTAGCTAATTTGTCCTATTTAGCTAGCTTGCTGTTGCTAGCTAATTTGTCCTGGGATATAAACATTGAGTTGTTATTTTATCTGAAATGCACAAGGTCCTCTACTCTGACAATTAATCCACACATAAAACGGTCAAACTAATCGTTTCTAGTCATCTCTCCTCCTTCTAGGCTTTTTCTTCTCTTCTTTATATTGCGATTGGCAACTTTCATATATTAGGTGCATTACCACCACTGACCTTGTTCTTCTTTCAGTCACCCACGTGGGTATAACCAATGAGGAGACGGCATGTGGGGATCTGCTTCTATAAACCAATGAGTAGATGGAAGAGGCAGAACTTGCAGCGCGATCTGAGTCACAAATAGAACTGACTTCTATTTTAGCCCTTGGCGCACGCCAATGAGTGTCTACTCATTGGCGTGCGCGAGCAGTGTGGGTGCAATAATTTAATAATATAGATTTCTAAATGTATTTTGGTATAGTCAGCCTGTGAGTCACTGGTCCTTCCTGCTTTAATTTTTGCTTGTAAGCAGGAATCAGGAGGATAGAATTATGGTCAGATTTGCCAAATGGAGGGCGAGGGGGAGCTTTGTACGCATCTTCGTGTGTGGAGTAAAGGTGGTCTAGAATTATTTTCACTCTGGTTGCACATTTATCATGCTGATAGAAATGAGGTAAAACTGATTTAAGTTTCCCTGCATTAAAGTCGCCACTAGGAGCGCGGCTTCTGGATGAGCGTTTTCCTGTTTGTTTATGGCCGTATACAGCTCATTGAGTGCGGTTTTAGTGCCAGCATCGGTCTGTGGTGGTATGTAGACAGCTATGAAAAATATAGATGAAAACTCTCTAGGTAGATAGTGTGGTCTACAGCTTATCATGACATACTCTACAATCAGGCGAGCAAAACCTTGAGACTTCCTTAGATTTCGTGCACCAGCTGTTGTTCATATATATGCATAGGCCCCGTCCCGTGTCTTACCAGAGGCTGCTGTTCTATCCTGCCAATGGAGTGTATAACCCGCCAGCTGTATGTTCTTAATGCCGTCATTCAGCCATGAATTGGTGAAACAAAAGATATTACAGTTTTTAATGTCCTGTTGGTAGGATATATGTGCTTTCAGCTCGTTCTATTTATTTCCCAGCGATTGAAGGTTAGCTAGCAGGACCCTGATCTTTTTTCCATTAAATCTCAGTTTCCTTCTCCAGCAAATCACTGGGATCTGGGCCTGGCCGGGTGTCTGTAGTAGTATATCCCTCCCATCCGACTCATTGAAGAAGAACTCTTTGTCCAGTTTGAAGTGAGCAATCGCAGTTCTGATGTCCAGAAGCTCTTTTCATTCATAAGAGACGGTAGCAGCAACATTATGTACAAAACAAGTTACGAACAACGCGAAAAAACAAACAAAATAGCATGGTTCGTTAAGAGCCGATTAGACGGCAGCGCTACCCTCCAGCGCCACGTTAGTTTCATCTAACCAATCATGTTCATTCTGCCCTGATTGGAAAAGGCTTAACAGGTGAAACCAATAAAAAGTACCCACTGACCTATCATTCAACCAATCACGTCATCCCCAACTACCTCTGGGGGTGGTCAGGGAGATCAGATCTTTTAATTGTCTATACAGGTCTAAAAAATGTGAGCACAATCAGAATGTAGTTGTAACAGAAAATAAACAGCTGATAAATGAAATGCAAAAAATAGGAAGTAATAGCATACAATGATATAATTAATTTGTTTAATTTAGTGTGATACATTGTACAGATAAGATTTACAGGATCAATTAGGGCTCTTTTCAATCTGGATCGCTGAAGTGTTACAGATTACACGATAGAAATGTAAAGGTAATTTCTGATTGAGACGACATATGCATCGTGTACCGTGAATGCAGCCTCCACTAACTTGGGAACATTGCCTTTAAATTGAAATCACACTGTAACGCTGAACTTCCGTAATATGGATTGAATGGAGCCCTTAGTCCGTAGGAAACATTATTACAATCATCTGACTGTACAAAAAGTGTACGTCAACTTGTACACATCATACAATAGTGTGCAATCTTATTTACATTTGAATTACAAATTGCATGAGATTCAGATTATATAGAAGATAAATTGCAAATAATTTAATCAATGATGGCTATATTACAGAGAATTAAACATTAAATGAACAGGTCAAATTTAACAGATGGAGACACGTGTCATTAAGTGAGGGTTACTCTTTGGCCGGGTTTGAACGTCACTGTGACCTGAGGCTTACCTTGTCCTGAAGCTCCAAAGAACTTATACCTGAAAATACAGAAAACAAAAATGTTGGAAAGAGAAATGCTTTGGAGGAACATAGTGGAAGAAAGTAAAACATTTGTCATAGATAAAAAAAAGTTAGAAATGTGTTGATGCTTTTTGTTATTCATCTTAGCTTTGTATTTTAATAGCTCTTTGTCAACAGCAAATGAAAAAGAATAATACAAAAAAACAGCAAAGTAAGAATTACAATTACAGAATAACGTAGCTAGCATGGTGTCAAAACTATCTTGAAAAGACAGTATTCAATAGCTGTCATATTCTTGCCGGTTTCACCTCTCGACATCAAAGTATCCATCAGGACAATGAGAGATGACAGAGACGATGACAGAGACACCCAGCAGATGAAGGATTCATCCTGTGAGAAAATGGAAGAAAATGTTCTTTGTGACATTTGTTTTTTCCAGAAATGGAGGAATAGGCCTGGTTGCCAGTTTCAATCCGTTTCTGTTTTAGCCAACTCCTCTGTCACTTGTTGTCATGCCAAATATGGAGTTGTCTGAGGCAATAATAACAGATCTGGCAACCAGGGTAAAGGATGAAGGATTTTGACATATATTTGGTGTTTGTTTGAATCTACTTTGATTCTTGAGGTATGATTGATCAAAATATATCACATCTACTACATTCTTATCAGAGCAAAGATGTACTGTAGTACTACTCACAGGTCTAAAGGAGGAATAATTTGAACATACATTTGAGGTTTATTTTCATCTACTTTGACTCATGAGAAATACATGAGTCATACATGCTGAGAAATATTGATATCTATTACATTTTTCTGGAGAGCAAATGTGTTTCCCAACTCCAGTCCTCGAGTACCACCAAAAGCACACATTTTTGTTGTAGCCCCAGACAAGCACACCTGATGAACCCATAAGAGTCTAAGCCCTCTCTAAGCTGGGGGAGGGGGTGGGGTTCTACTAAGCTATATGGAAATGTTTTAAGAAAGTCATACCAAGGATCATTTAGCTATTTGATTTTTAAGATCACTTGAAGTACCAATAAAAATATATATATATTTGAGGGAAAATTGTAATTGGCCTTAGCGCTTTGAGCCAATACAACCGCATTGAATAACAGATTCACTACATGGAACAACAGATAGTCCCCCCAAAAATATAAAATAAGTTTGTTCTGAAGTGTCTGTCCTACGTTCGGTGGGACGTCACTGGGGTCCAGCAGCACCATGGAGTGATTCAGCCTGCTCCCGCCCTCTCCCGCAGAGTCATCAGACCCACTGCTGTGGTTCAGGAAGCTCATGACGCTGTCCAAACCCGACCACAGGTTCTGGTGAAATAAAGAAAGGAGTTAATGTGCTTGCTGAAAGCCAGAACCAGAAATACTTCATTTTCTATAAGAAATTTTGTTTTCTAATTATTCCTACAGTTCTTTGCCCAGACAAGGGCCCATTCGAGACATGGGTGACATGGAGTGGATTAAATTGGCTAGACTCATCCAGTCCTACTACTACCTTGATAAAATTGAATGTACTGTATGTGTCATTTAGCATTTCATATTGGAAAACTGGGTTTGTGGGTCATCACATTGATGTGGGAAATGTCACACCTCCCCTGCCATTAGCCCCAGAGCACCCCCTGGCTGTAGGATGACACGTGCAGCAGGCTGAACACCAGGCTGCTGTGGATGGCCTCTAGCTGGGTGTTGTACAGCAAGGCTTTCAGGTCAGCTTCAGTGAAGGTGTCTGTGGCCCCTGCCGATGTGCCCTTGAGTAAGGCACTTATCTATAGCAACTTAGGGTTAAGAGCATCTGCTAAATGACAAAAAATGTTATGTCAACAACCCAGGCTGGGAGCAGCAGAGTGGATACAAATTATCACTAATTTTCATACAAAGACAAAATGCTTTCTTCCATTAAAATCCTTCAAAAGCCTACAGCTGCATGTTTCTGACATATCACACTTGTTTTGACAAGAGCCTTATTGGCCCTGGTCAGGAGGGGGACAGTAGAGACTATATAGGACTGAATGTGGTCCAGACCTGGTCAGGAGGGGGACAGTAGAGACTATATAGGACTGAATGTGGTCCAGACCTGGTCAGGAGGGGGACAGTAGAGACTATAGAGGACTGAATGTGGTCCAGACCTGGTCAGGAGGGGGACAGTAGAGACTATATAGGACTGAATGTGGTCCAGACCTGGTCAGGAGGGGGACAGTAGAGACTATATAGGACTGAATGTGGTCCAGACCTGGTCAGGAGGGGGACAGTAGAGACTATATAGGACTGAATGTGGTCCAGACCTGGTCAGGAGGGGACAGTAGAGACTATATAGGACTGAATGTGGTCCAGACTTGGTCAGGAGGGGGACAGTAGAGACTATAGAGGACTGAATGTGGTCCAGACCTGGTCAGGAGGGGGACAGTAGAGACTATATAGGACTGAATGTGGTCCAGACTTGGTCAGGAGGGGGACAGTAGAGACTATATAGGACTGAATGTGGTCCAGACCTGGTCAGGATGGGGACAGTAGAGACTATAGAGGACTGAATGTGGTCCAGACCTGGTCAGGAGGGGGACAGTAGAGACTATATAGGACTGAATGTGGTCCAGACCTGGTCAGGAGGGGGACAGTAGAGACTATATAGGACTGAATGTGGTCCAGACCTGGTCAGGAGGGGGACAGTAGAGACTATATAGGACTGAATGTGGTCCAGACCTGGTCAGGAGGGGGACAGTAGAGACTATATAGGACTGAATGTGGTCCAGACTTGGTCAGGAGGGGGACAGTAGAGACTATAGAGGACTGAATGTGGTCCAGACCTGGTCAGGAGGGGGACAGTAGAGACTATAGAGGACTGAATGTGGTCCAGACCTGGTCAGGAGGGGGACAGTAGAGACTATATAGGACTGAATGTGGTCCAGACCTGGTCAGGAGGGGGACAGTAGAGACTATAGAGGACTGAATGTGGTCCAGACCTGGTCAGGAGGGGGACAGTAGAGACTATATAGGACTGAATGTGGTCCAGACCTGGTCAGGAGGGGGACAGTAGAGACTATATAGGACTGAATGTGGTCCAGACCTGGTCAGGAGGGGGACAGTAGAGACTATATAGGACTGAATGTGGTCCAGACCTGGTCAGGAGGGGGACAGTAGAGACTATAGAGGACTGAATGTGGTCCAGACCTGGTCAGGAGGGGGACAGTAGAGACTATAGAGGACTGAATGTGGTCCAGACCTGGTCAGGAGGGGGACAGTAGAGACTATATAGGACTGAATGTGGTCCAGACCTGGTCAGCAGGGGGACAGTAGAGACTATATAGGACTGAATGTGGTCCAGACCTAGTCAGGAGGGGGACAGTAGAGACTATAGAGGACTGAATGTGGTCCAGACCTGGTCAGGAGGGGGACAGTAGAGGGCCATGTCCAGGCTGCCAGGCCTCAGCAGGGCTGGGTCTATCAGGTCTGGACCACTTCTGTCAGCCAGGACATACACACCTGGATACACACACACAAATGCAGAAAGAAAAGGAAACAAGCGAACTGCTAAGCAAAAGTTATCTTACTCACTAAATGATTGTGCTGGTAAACTGCTAAGCAAAATGAATCTTACTCACTAAATGATTGTGCTGGTAAACTGATAAGCAAAATGAATCTTACTCACTAAATTATTGTGCTGGTAAACTGCTAAGCAAAAGTTATCTTACTCACTAAATGATAGTGCTGGTAAAATAACTGTTGATCATTTGATTGAACATAAAAAAGCAGACTAAGCAAAGCCTAATGAAATGTATGTAAAACATATGACAGCAGTGTCCGCTCTAGGTGCCCCCTTCCTGTCTCCGTACCCTGTAGTCCCTCCACCCCGTCCAGCTGGGTGACCACCTGGTCAGTGACCCCTGTGTTGTCATGACCCCTCCTGGGGGTCAATGAGTCAAACTCATCAAAGAACAGGAAGCAGGGCTTAGCAGCCTGCGCTCTACAGTTGAACAGAAACACAGTGAGGCATGGGTTAACACAACACCACAGTTTAGTTACAGTGTAGTTTACAGTAGAGGGAAACGAACATAGGGAAGTATGGGTTAACACAACACCACAGTTTAGTTACAGTGTAGTTTACAGTAGAGGGAAACGAACATAGGGAAGTATGGGTTAACACAACACCACAGTTTAGTTACAGTGTAGTTTACAGTAGAGGGAAACGAACATAGGGAAGTATGGGTTAACACAACACCACAGTTTAGTTACAGTGTAGTTTACAGTAGAGGGAAACGAACATAGGGAAGTATGGGTTAACACAACACCACAGTTTAGTTACAGTGTAGTTTACAGTAGAGGGAAACGAACATAGGGAAGTATGGGTTAACACAACACCACAGTTTAGTTACAGTGTAGTTTACAGTAGAGGGAAACGAACATAGGGAAGTATGGGTTAACACAACACCACAGTTTAGTTACAGTGTAGTTTACAGTAGAGGGAAACGAACATAGGGAAGTATGGGTTAACACAACACCACAGTTTAGTTACAGTGTAGTTTACAGTAGAGGGAAACGAACATAGGGAGGCATGGGTTAACAACGCCACCACAGTTTAGTTACAGTGTAGTTTACAGTAGAGGGAAACGAACACAGGGAGGCATGGGTTAACAACGCCACCACAGTTTAGTTACAGTGTAGTTTACAGTAGAGGGAAACGAACATAGGGAGGCATGGGTTAACAACGCCACCACAGTTTAGTTACAGTGTAGTTTACAGTAGAGGGAAACGAACATAGGGAGGCATGGGTTAACAACGCCACCACAGTTTAGTTACAGTGTAGTTTACAGTAGAGGGAAACGAACACAGGGAGGCATGGGTTAACAACGCCACCACAGTTTAGTTACAGTGTAGTTTACAGTAGAGGGAAACGAACACAGGGAGGGATGGGTTAATAACACCACTACAGTTTGTAGCAATGGTGTGTTGTGTAGCAGAGTGCACGTACCTGTGGAAGACATCTCTGACTGACTGCTCACTGACTCCAATGTACCTGCTGAGGAGTTCAGGACCCTGCAAACAGTAAAACACATTCATACACTAAGACCATGCAACAATAGCAACGCATCAGTTTTAACAAACACTTCTTATACAGACACTTTTATAAAGCATTATAGTAAGTGATGCTGGGGCTGCCAACCCAAATGGCACCCTATTCCCTACATTGTACATTACTTTTGACCAGAGTAGAACACAATATAGGTAATAGGGTGCCATTTGGGACGGGCCCTGGTACCGTATGTTTTTTATCAGAAGTATATAGTTTGCTGTAAATATCATGAAAAGTTACATTTATATTTTTTGGGTCATATGTGACCTTGTCCTCTGCTGTTCGGATAGACATGATTGTACGCTCTGACTGCTCTTTTTTTAATTGGAATACGGTATCACCCAAAGACATCGTAAATCTTCCAGAGGCCCATCCTCAGCAGAACACACACAGATGAGCGTTCTAACAACCCCTTATTCTGTTGCATAAAACAACCGTTTGATGCAATAACAGCATTATAACATCATCTTGTAATTTCTCCACCATAAAACCCATTTTGAGAGTCCTCTCAATTTAAAAGAAAATTACAAGATTTAAGAACATTAACTCACATGTAGAAAATGCATAAAATCAATAACTCATTGCATGGGTTCCTCCCATCTCCCACTCATGTCGATTTTATGCACAGAAGACCCCTGTCCTGCTGCCTTCACTGGATGCTGAGAAGGCGTTTGACAGGATGGAGTGGAGCTTTCTGTTCTCAGTCTTAGAAAAGTTCAATATGGGCCCAAACTTTATTAAATGGATTAAGTCCCTATACTCTCATCCAAATGCCATGGTGACTGCGAACGGACTGAACTTTGACAGATTCCCTTTGGGATGGGGCACAAGACAAGGGTGCTCGCTGTCCCCCCTGCTCTACTTGTTGGGGGCGGAGCTTCTGGCAGAGTTGATAAGAGCAATACAAGTATTATGGGTGTTTCTGCAGGCGGCCTGCAGCAAAAGATTTCGCTTTACGAGGATGATGTCTTGCTCTACATATCCAACCCTGAGAAATCCCTCCCATTTTAGACACAATTGCTCAGTATGGCAAGTTTTCAGGATGTAAGATACATTTGAACAAATCCACTGTTTGCCCTCTCAATCTTACACTCACCAACTCTATGAAGACACTGTCCGTTCCAATGGAAGTCACAGGGGTTTCAATACCTTGGGATCTTCGTAACGCCAGATCTGAATTTCCTTTTCATGGAAAATTATCTCCCACTCCTTGATCGAATCAAGAATGATTTCCAAACCTGGATTTCCCTCCCAATTAGCTTAGTAGGAAGAATTAATGTCATCCGTATGAACATCCTCCCTAGACTGAACTATTATTTCAGATGCTCCCATGCTATCTCCCAGCTTCCTTTTTCAAAACAACTAACCAAAGCATCACCAAATTTATATGGGGCAATAAAAAACCTAGGATCAAATTCTCCACTCTATCGAAACCTGAATCTAAGGGTGGTCTTGCCCTTCCCTCCCTTCAATTGTACTACTGGTCTGCCCAAATCCTCAACATGCTAACATGGATCACAAACAGACAAGAGTCAACGTGGATTCAGATAGAAGCCCAATCCTGTGGTTCATTGCCCCTAAGCTCAATTATATTCATTATTAACTTTAGTGAAGTGGGCAACATAGCCAAAACCTTTGTGATTTACAGCACCCTACTAGCGTGGAGGGACTGTAAGAAATACCTGGGCATTTCCTCCCAAATATGTTCTCACTCGCCTATAGTATGCAACCCAGACATGCCAAAAGCCCTGAGTGATGCCAACTTTAATCTTTGGCATACTCTTGGAATCAGGACCTTTTCAGACCTATTTCATCAGAAAACCACTACACTGAAATCCTTTCAAGAGCTCTGCAGTGAATTCAATGAGCCAAGATCCATAAAAAAAAAAAAGAAATCTTCAAATTAGACATGTCGTTTCCTCATTTACTTCCAAGAGGAGGTTTAGAGCTCAGCTGAATGAAGTTGAAACCCTTCTTGCTACAGCACAATCCATTAAAGGCAAAATCTCCTATATCTATAGACTCCTTTCTGAGAAAGGGGGCTCCTCCTTTACTCCTTTGAAAATAATCTGGGAAAAGGACCTTGGTCTGACTATCAGTGATGAGTTATGGGCAGAGATTTGCGACAGGGTATACTGCTCCTCTGCTACCGTAAAAATGAAAGAATCTAATTACACATTTTTGTATAAATTTTATTACACCCCAATAAGACTCCATAGAATGAAAACAGACATTTCTCCTAACTGTAAAAGATGTACCTCTGAAAGTGGAACCTATATGCATGTATTTTGGAGCTGTAGAGAGATTGCCAGGTTTTGGCAATCTATACATACTGCTGCACAGAAAATACTAGATGTACAGTTTGATATGACCCCGTGTCTCTATCTTCTTAATGCCCAGAAGGACTTTGTTATTGATCCTGACAGAGAACATGTGTTTATGACCATCACATACTTTGCTAAGAAATGTATTCTTCTATTGTGGGCCTCTAGTACCTCTCCTACATTTAAAATGTGGATTGACCAGATTGTTGACTTTCTCCCTCTTGAAAAGCTCACTTATGACCTCCACAAGAGACAGCCCAAGTTTGATAGACTCTGGTCTCCACTACTCAACTATATTTCAAATTGGACAGAGTGAATGGGGTGATTAGGGAAAGGAGCAGATACATGTTGTGTAAGGAAACAAATTATTTGCTCGTCGTCTCAGCTAAGGCTGGAAATAGCTAACAAGAACCTTGATAGTGCTGCTGAAAGTTTATTTTTAATTTTACATTTAAAAAATATATACAGTGGGGAGAACAAGTATTTGATACACTGCCGATTTTGCAGGTTTTCCTACTTACAAAGCATGTAGAGGTCTGTAATTATTATCATAGGTACACTTCAACTATGAGAGACGGAATCTAAAACAAAAATCCAGAAAATCACATTGTATGATTTTTAAGTAATTAATTTGCATTTTATTGCATGACATAAGTATTTGATACATCAGAAAAGCAGAACTTAATATTTGGTACAGAAACCTTTGTTTGCAATTACAGAGATCATACGTTTCCTGTAGTTCTTGACTAGGTTTGCACACACTGCAGCAGGGATTTTGGCCCACTCCTCCTTACAGATCTTCTCCAGATCCTTCAGGTTTCGGGGCTGTCGCTGGGCAATACGGACTTTCAGCTCCCTCCAAAGATTTTCTATTGGGTTCAGGTCTGGAGACTGGCTAGGCCACTCCAGGACCTTGAGATGCTTCTTACGGAGCCACTCCTTAGTTGCCATGGCTGTGTGCTTCGTGTCGTTGTCATGCTGGAAGACCCAGCCACGACCCATCTTCAATGCTCTTACTGAGGGAAGGAGGTTGTTGGCCAAGATCTCGCGATACATGGCCCCATCCATCCTCCCCTCAATACGGTGCAGTCATCCTGTCCCCTTTGCAGAAAAGCATCCCCAAAGAATGATGTTTCCACCTCCATGCTTCACGGTTGGGATGGTGTTCTTGGGGTTGTACTCATACTTCTTCTTCCTCCAAACACGGCGAGTGGAGTTAGACCAAAAAGCTCTATTTTTGTCTCATCAGACCACATGACCTTCTCCCATTCCTCCTCTGGATCATCCAGATGGTCATTGGCAAACTTCAGACAGGCCTGGACATGCACTGGCTTAAGCAGGGGGACCTTGCGTGCGCTGCAGGATTTTAATCCATGACGGCGTAGTGTGTTACTAATGGTTTTCTTTGAGACTGTGGTCCCAGCTCTCTTCAGGTCATTGACCAGGTCCTGCCGTGTAGTTCTGGGCTGATCCCTCACCTTCCTCATGATCATTGATGCCCCACGAGGTGAAATCTTGCATGGAGCCCCAGACCGAGGGTGATTGACCGTCATCTTGAACTTCTTCCATTTTCTAATAATTGCGCCAACAGTTGTTTTCTTCTCACCAAGCTGCTTGCCTATTGTCCTGTAGCCCATCCCAGCCTTGTGCAGGTCTACAATTTTATCCCTGATGTCCTTACACAGCTCTCTGGTCTTGGCCATTGTGGAGAGGTTGGAATCTGTTTGATTGTGTGTGGACAGGTGTCTTTTATACAGGTAACGAGTTCAAACAGGTGCAGTTAATACAGGTAATGAGTGGAGAACAGGAGGGCTTCTTAAAGAAAAACTAACAGGTCTGTGAGAGCCGGAATTCTTACTGGTTGGTAGGTGATCAAATACTTATGTCATGCAATAAAATGCAAATTAATTATTTAAAAATCATACAATGTGATTTTCTGGATTTTTGTTTTAGATTCCGTCTCTCACAGTTGAAGTGTACCTATGATAAAAATTACAGACCTCTACATGCTTTGTAAGTAGGAAAACCTGCAAAATCGGCAGTGTATCAAATACTTGTTCTCCCCACTGTATATATTATTGTTAGTTATTTTTTTATTTTTTTTAAAGTCTGTCACATCTGTGAATGTGGAATGTGTTTTGTTGGTTGATTGAAAAATAAAACTTTAAATTGCAAAAAAAATAAAATAATAAACAATCACCAAACAATACTTGTTCCCCTCACAAGGGGTCAACTCAACGAAGTCCATCATTAAGTGCTCAAAAGGTCCTTCAGGCCTTGGATGGGACGCGGGGGATACTGAAATGCAGCGTCCAACATTATTAGTCATGCAAATCAAAAATTTCTTGCAGAAGTGTTCTGCAAACACAGTAGAACCTACTGTACACCAATATTTATTTACAAGATCCACTATCCCTCCTTTTGACACATGGTCTTGACCATGAGACAATTTGGCAAGGAAATGGAACGCACAACGGGGCATGGCTGGTCTGCTCATCTGTAAATAGCCCATCCAATCTACCTACCTCATCCCCATATTGTTTTTATTTACTTTTTTGCTCATTTGCACACCAGTATTTGTACTTGCACATTATCATCTGCACATCTATCACTCCAGTGTTAATTTGCTAAATTGTAATTACTTCGCTACTATGGCCTATTTATTGCCTTACCTCCTCACGCCATTTGCACACACTGTAAATAGACTTTTTCTATTGTGTTATTGACTGTACGTTTGTTTATTCTATGTGTAACTCTGTGTTGTTGTTTGTGTCACACTGCTTTGCTTTGCTTTATCTTGGCCAGGTCGCAGTTGTAAATGAGAACTTGTTCTCAACTGGCCTACCTGGTTAAATAAAGGTGAAATAAAACAATCTAATAAAATGGCTGGTCTGCTCCACTCATCCAGCCACACACTCAAAGTATCTTTACGACAGCACCCAGCCCACTTGTGTCTCTCTGACTCATCAACCGTTGCCTGCAAAGCAACGACGTCATCAACAGAGAAAGGCTTGGTGGGAGCTGGAACTGCTGCCATCTGTAGGATGGGGGAAACAGAACAGGAAGCAGCCAATTTAGCTACACGGTCAGCTTTAGCGTTCCCCAGAGAAATGTTGTCATCAGAGAAAGAATGTGTTTGACACTTGATTATAGAAACAGAGGAGGGCAGCTGGACCGCCTGTAAGAGAGACGAAGCAAGGTTACTGTGTGCAATCTGTTTTCCAGACTAGGTCAAAACGCTCTATTCTTCCACAATGTTCCAAAATCATGCACAACACTGAACGCATATCTGCTATCAGTGTAAATGTTAAGAGAGATGTCCTTTCACAAAATACAAGCTCTAGTCAGGCCAAAAAGTTCTGCCGCCTGGGCTGATAAGTGTGAATTGAGTCTAGCACTCTCCACAGTTTCCAAAACAGTCACAGCATAACCAACTCATTTATCCCCTTTTTCCATTTCTCTGGGCAGACCTATCTACAAAAAACTCAAAGTCTGGATTGTCTAACGGGGTGTCACTCAAGGGCTACAGTCAATTTCAATAGCTACGTCCCAGTCATCATCTTCACCGGCATTTGCTGTAGGGAGAAGAGTTGAGGGGTTAAGAATTGTACATTGTTTCGGAGTAACATGAGACATTGTCAACAGAATGTTCTGATAGTCTAGCAGTCTCGCATGTGTCTAATGAGTCGTTCTTGCCTGTGTAATAATTGTGTGCACAGCATGGGGCACATGGACGGTTAGGGGTTAAATAGCTACAACATCGGAACATGCCAAAACAGCCTCAGTATCAGCCCCTACTGATCTCAAACAGGAAACCATTCCCCTGATCGCACTATCCAATCGTTTAGAATAATAACAAACAGGTCTATATCCCACACCATGATACTGTGTCAAAACTGCTGACATAAACCCACTTGTCTCCTAAACAAAGAGATGGAAGGGCTTATTTTGGTCTGACGAACCCAAGCAAGGGGTAGACATTGTTTGTTTCAATTTTACCAATGCCATCTCAGCTTTATCAGTCCATACCACAACTTCACTCGCATCCATCTTTCTACCATGAATACAATCCTGCAGCGGTTGAACTCTCTCTGCATAGTCTTTCAACCACGGTCGACAGTAACCAGCCACACCCAACAAAGACATCATGTGCTGCTTGGTAACAGGTTTAGGCAAAGCTTTAATTGCCTCTACTTCTGAGGGTCACACCCTCCAAAGATAGAGTAATGTCATGACCTACAGTGGCAAGAAAATGTATGTGAACCCTTTGGAAATACCTGGATTTCTGCATAAATTGGTCATAAAATTGGATCTGATCTTCATCTAGGTCACAACAATGCACAAACACAGTCTGTTAAAACGAATAACATACAAACAAATATGTTTTCATGTCTTTATTGAACACACTGTGTAAACATTCACAGTGCAGGGTGGGGAAAGTAAGTGAACCCTTGGATTTGATAACTGGTTGAAGACAGCAATTACCACAACCAAACGTTTTCTGTAGTTGCGGATCAGACCTACACAACGGTCAGGAGGAATTTTGGACCATTTGTTACGTACGCCTCTTATAGAAGAGGGAACGCAACACCCTGCTACAACTCAACTCCCCGTGGAGTAAAAGAGGTATGGGATTGTAGGTGCGAGTAAGGATGACAAAAGGCAGAGAATTTACCGTTTACTGGGAATTTATTCATTCACACGGTAAATTTGGGGAAAAGTGGCTGAACGAAACCAAAGCAAAGAAAGTAAATGTCAAAGCCCGATCTCTTACCATACCTGCCTACCCACTACTTACCTAACCTTTAGCACCACCTGGTGCGCTAACCAAAATACAGGGGGTGGTCTGCCCAGGTCTTACCTAGTGTGCATAGACTGTAAATACTAGGGGTTATGTATGCCCGCATGATGTATTCAATATAGACAAGAAAAATACAATAATTTGTGTGTTATTAGTTTAAGCACACTATGTTTGTCTATTGTTGTGACTTAGATGAAGATCAGATCAAATTTGATGACCAATTTATGCATAAATCCAGGTAATTCCAAAGGGTTCACAAACTTTTTCTTGCCACTGTAAATATTTAACAGAGCTCCGGCATAACTGCATTTAACTGGGGGAAAATCAACAATGCTTGAGTGTCCTCGTGACATCTCTCCTCTATTTGTGAGCAAACCAACAAATCGTCAACATACTGAACAAAAGTACTCCCTCCTCCCGGAGCAACAAAACCCTCTAGGTTTCCCTTTTTTTACCCAAGAAACGAGAACCAGTACTGTGACTCTTCAGGCACAGGGGTGCTAAAGAAAGCATGAGACTAAATCATTCACTGAAAAACAACAACTACCTGGAGGCACCTGGGATAAAATGGTAACAGTGTTAGGCACCAGGGGTGCTCTAGCATTGTTTACTATTCTAAGGTCTTGTACAAACGATAATCACCAGATGGTTTCCTAACAGGTAAGATTGGTGTGTTACAAGGTAAATTCGGACAGTGCCTCTTTCAACTAATGCACTATTAATGGGAATAATATCCTTTTCAGCTTCTTTGCTAAGAGGGTACTGAGCTTTGTAAGATCTGTGGGGGCTGTTTGGAACGACCACAACTGCTGCTGCTCCTTTCATACGTCTAATGTCGGTCTCTGATTTAGCCCACAGTTGTTCAGGTATATCCTTTAGCCAATCAATGTGTGAGTTATCTTGTAATACCACAGGCGTGGTTTAAACAGGAATTGGTTATTTTCTTGTTGTTGTCATCACAGTAGCCCAGTATGGGGAATAGAAAGTTGCTGTTGAAGCTGAACACTTTCCTTCCCCTTCCCAGGCCACCCAATCAGTTGCTTCCATCACTTTCTTCATCCAAATACCCACATCTTTCCATTGTGTTCCAGGAGCTTTTGATAAGCTACAATGAGGAACAGAAGTAGGGACTTCATACAAACTCATCTTAGTATCCATCAACAACACTCCAGCTGCTACGAAGTCTTCTCCTCTGTATATCCCATTCATTATTCTCAACTTTCTCTTTTTGTTTTGACCATCTCTGTTGGTATTCAGGGTCCTCTTCACATGCGGGAACAGCAGCAGTACAGTGTACGTAATCAGACACTTCCCATTTACCATGCAATAGGGAAGAGAGGGATTGCTCTCTCAGCTGTCCCTCAACATGTTGATCATTCAGGTGCCAAGCATAGTAACAGTTCATAAGGCACGGGAAGATTACATTTTCTCTCGATCCCAATGACAATCCTTCTTCAATACAGACATACCCTCATTTTACACATCAAATCTCTTCCTAATAAATGTACTAAATGTACTGGGCAGGCGGAGGAGTACAGGAATCGGTGTCTCCATTTGCCCTCTCCCCACTCCATGTGCAGGTGAAAGGTCAAACATTCTTCAGAGGGAATTCCAGACGCTCCAACTTTGTGCATTGTTTTCTTTGAGAGGTAGGCAGACAGTGCAGACATTTTTAACACTGAGACTGCGGCCCCAGTGTCCACCAAAAATTGAATTTTATGTTTATTAACTAAAATATCAATAAGGTGGTCAATTTTAGCATTTGACAGGTTTCTGGTTCTTCATCATTGTTTTCTTCATTAGTTTCTTCTTTTTTCCGCCTCATCCTATGGTTGGTAGCCCCCATGGCCTCCTCCTCTCCAAATGGGTTGTTCACCTGCACACCCACAAGTTGGGACTGCCACTCTCCTTGGCCTTCTCCTGCTCCAGGACAGTGTATTGAAAGATGCCCTACCTTCCCACAGTTGTAGCAGCTCCAGTCTCACCCTCCGTAAGCTCCAGCAGGGGCCCCTCAGACTCTACCTCTGCCTCTTTGACTTCCACGGTTGCCACCATTTTCTCTGTCTTTTTCCTCCTCCAGAGTAATACATCAGCTGTGCCTTATTCAGTGTCTTTCCGTCCTTAGTTTATTTTTCTTCAACTGTCTTTCCGCATTGGTGATATATGGCTTTACGTCAGACAGTGGTTTTGTTTCCCATGAAATACAAGTTGTAGTTACAGCTGTCTTCAGATCTTGTCTCAGGCCTGTCACCACAGCATGGCACAATAAGCTGCTGTATGAGTCTTGGTCAGGCATCAGACCTGAGTGTGAGGAAGACTGTCTCCATTCTTTCCATGTAGTCATTGCATTTTTCATCCATTGCCTGTTTGGTGTAATGGATTTTCCGCCAGTCTGTGCGTTTGTGGAAAGCAGCCTTTATAGCTGTAAAATCTGCATCCAGCTGGTCACTACGATCAGCAACTGGTACATTGTAGTCCCACGTGTTTATAGTCCTTCCATTTACATTTCAAGCAGCGGCAGAGTATTTCTTCAATTTCTCTGGTGGTAGGGTTGTACATGGATATGATTGCTTTTACCTCTTCCTCAAACCTCACAGCATCCTTTGCTGGTTCAATGACATCGTCCACTATTGCTTTAATTTCGTCAACATCCCATGGTTTCTCCATTTCCAACATCCCGCCTCTATTGGGGTTGGGGTAGCGTATTATTGGAAACCTTCCCTCAAGCTTATTTTTGGGTGTTTTCTTTCTATCCTTCTGCTGGTCTTTTCTGCGTTGTCCTTCATTGCTGTCCTCGCTGCAGCTCCTTTTATCTTCATCTTGGCTACTTTCTTCATTCCTCCTGCTTGCAATCATTACTTTGCTTCTTGTTTCTCTACTTTCTTCTTTTCTCTTACGTTTCTCCAGTTCTTTTCTGAGCTCTTCTAGCTCCTCTTCTTCACTCTCCCTGTCCTCTGTCCCTCTCTGCTCGTTCGCTCTGGTCCTTGTTTTTGCTGGTAGCTTTCTGTCTTCAGCTCCAGCACCTTCTGCAGCTCCTCCAACAGCTCCTCCACCTGGCACAGGCCCAACCCCAACTGGGTTATGAGGGGACGGGAGGCCACCATCTCCGTCTGCTGGTGGAGGATTTGGCAGTGGCGGATACAAGGGGGGCCCCATGAAAGAGTTCCCCTCGGAGAAAGGCCAGCCAGGCTTCTTCTTTTTCTCTCTTCTTCCTCTTTATTCTCCGGTTCCACTTGCTTTACCATCAGTCCTCTTAAAACTTTATCCTTCGTTTTTTCTGCTTCGCTTTCCCACTTCCTGAAAATCGTCCCACTTCACTTTAACTTTATTTTGTTTTCTTTCAAGTTGGCCTCTCACAGACTCCAGTCTTTCTGTGCTCAGTTTCCCATCAACAGGGAAATGTCCATATGGTCCAGTCTTCTGTTTGGTTCAGTACCCACATACCATTTTTTTTGCCATTACGCTACACGGCCCTTTTGGTTCCCAGCACGGATCCTCCATCCTACTCTTACTATTCCCCTTTCCCATACTTAAACCCTTCGTTGAACTCTTTAGAAAAAACTTCCAGCTTAACACGTCATCCCACACTCACCGGGGCTAAAACCCTGTTCAGTTAATTAGTTAAGTACACAATACTCTCATCCACCTTCACTTAGTGCTATTCCCAAACACACTCAGTAATATCCCTTATTACTTTACTGCACTCCATACTCTTTAGGTGAGATTGAATGTCCTGCTGCCAACCGTCAGTGACTTCATGTGTGTGTCCCAAATGGCACTCTATTCTCTTTATAGTGCACTACTTTTGAATAGAACCCTATAGGACAATAAAGGGAACAGCGTGCCATTTGGGAAGCAGCCTATGTGTGCCTTCAATTGCAGGTACTGTAGGAGGATTGTGTTGGAGCGGCCCGTCAGACAGGCTAGTGGTTCGTGGCTCTGGGTGTGCAGCCTACCCAGTAAGGCAGTCTGAATCTCCACCTCACTCTCTGCTGCAGGCTAGGAGGACATCAGGGCAGGGGTCAAACAGCAACATGGCATTCAATACAACCAGCTGCCAAAAACCTATTAATTTACACCACGTGTCAAATTCATTCCACGGAGGGCCAAGTGTCTTCACTCCTCCCTTGTACTTGATTGATTAATTAAGGTCAATAATTAGTAAAGAACTCCCCTTACCTGGTTGTCTAGGTCTTAATTGAAAAGACAAACAAATAAACTGCAGACACTTGGCCCTCCATGGAGTTTGATACCCCTGATTTACACCATTCTATTTACCTCATGAAATGGAAAGTACAAGGTTAGGATGATCAGAACACTACATTCAATAGAATTACATATGATGTCAAATGTAAATGTTACTCACCAGTGGTTGTAAAGGCTGCAGGTAGATACTGGTGGCTACTTTAGGAGTTGATTTGATTGGCTTGATTCTCACTGATGAGTGCGGGTCGATATGGAGCCTAGTTCCCAGGGATTGTGGGATCTGAGACATACAATTATGCTTGAATACATATAGCTTCAATATGAATCAATTTACAATATGAATCAATTTACACAAACCTGTAAACAACTATGGGTAGTATGATTTTTCTCAATGTTCTGTGCTGCTACCATGTTGTGCTACTGCCATGCGTTGCTACCATGCTATGTTGTCATGCGTTGCTACCATGCTATGTTGTCATGTGTTGCTGCCATGCTATGTTGTTGTCTTAGGTCACTATTTATGTCGTGTTGTGGTGTCTCTCTTTTTGTGATGTGTGTTTTGTCCTATATTATAATTGTTTTAATCCCTGCCTTCATTGTAAATAAGAATTTGTTCTTAACTGACTTGCCTAGTTAAATAAAATAAAAACAAATACAAAATTGAGAATAGTTCATTTGATTAGGCCTACATTGTGCCCAACTTTTAGACCATTGCTAATGTACATGTAATCACCCAGACCCTTCCACTGTGGAGCTCTTCCTCTCTAGAAGATCCTTTCAGTTCCTCTGTACGGTGACACACCACCTTGACTACAGTCATGGCCAAAAGTTGAGAATGACACAAATATTAATTTTCACAAAGTCTGCTGCCTCAGTGTCTTTAGATATTTTTGCCAGATGTTACTATGGAATACTGAAGTATAATTACAAGCATTTCATAAGTGTCAAAGGCTTTCATTGACAATTACATGAAGTTGATGCAAAGAGTCAATATTTGCAGTTTTGACCCTTCTTTTTCAAGACCTCTGCAATCCGCCCTGGCATGCTGTCAATTAACTTCTGGGCCACATCATGACTGATGGCAGCACATTCTTGCATAATCAATGCTTGGAGTTTGTCATAATTTGTGGGGTTTTGTTTGTCCACCCTCCTCTTGAGGATTGACCACAAGTTCTCAATGGGATTAAGGTCTGGGGAGTTTCCTGGCCATGGACCCAAAATATCAATGTTTTGTTCCCTGAGCCACTTAGTTATCACTTTTGCTTTATGGCAAGGTGCTCCATCATGCTGGAAAGGGCATTTTTCATCACCAAACTGTTCCTGGATGGTTGGGAGAAGTTGCTCTCAGAGGATGTGTTGGTACCATTCTTTATTCATGGCTGTGTTCTTAGGCAAAATTGTGAGTTAGCCCACTCCCTTGGCTGAGAAGCAACTCCACACATGAATGTTCTCAGGATCCTTTACTGTTGGCATGACACAGGACTGATGGTAGCGCTCACCTTGTCTTCTCCGGACAAGTTTTTTTTCCGAATGCCCCAAACAATCGGAAAGGGGATTCAGAGAAAATTACTTTACCCCAGTCCTCAGCAGTCTAATCCCTGTACCTTTTGCAGAATATCAGTCTGTCCCTGATGTTTTTCCTGGAGAGAAGTGGCTTCTTTGCTGCTCTTCTTGACACCAGGCCATCCTCCAATCATACACACTAGAGGTCGACCGATTATGATTTTTCAATGCCGATACCGATACCAATTATTGGAGGACAAAAAAGACGATACCGATTAATCGGCCGATTAATTTTTTAAAAATACATATATATCATACACACACACACACATTTTTGTAATAATGACAATTGCAACAATACTGAATGAACAATGAACACTTTTATTTTAAATTAATATAATACATAAATACACACACAGCTCTGAAGTGACAATGATACTGAAGAGTCTGCTTAGGAGACAAATACTCTCAACTGTTTGAATAAAAATAGAGTTTAAGTTACCTGTGATGAATGTTGAAAACAAAAACTTTAATTTCTATATGCAGGAAATCCTATTTTAATAATGGGCATGGTAAGAATTGACAACCAAAGTGCGAGTCATAATTCCCATGACACCTAGCAAAATCTGAAAAGCGGTTCCTTCATTTATTCCATAGGATCTTTTTAGATTCACTTAAAATAAGGTCTGTGTTTCGTGTAGGCTTACATCACCGTGCTAATTTTATAACTGTGTAGATATCCATAGGACAAGGTAACTCTGATCAATATTGGCTAAATATAAGTGAAGATAAAAACATTTGTAGAGTGGATTTATGAAAATATGTTGACAAACGTTACCTTATCCTAGTGAGATTTACACGGGTATCAAAAAGTCGAGGCGGTTTAAGCCTGCACGAAACACAGACCTTATTTGAAGTAGATCAAGAAATTCTCTATGGAAGACATGAACGGTAAAATAACGAAGGAACCCCTTTCAAATCCAGCCGCAAGTTATTACAGGAATTATAACGCGTCGACTATTTCTCTCTAAACCATATACCTTTGACTAATCTGGAAACTATCACCTCGAAAACAAAACGTTTATTCCGTTACGTATTTTATCTAACGGGTGGCATCCATGAGTCTAAATATTCCTGTTACATTGCACAACCTTCAATGTTGTCATAATTACATAAGTTCTGGCAAATTAGTTCGCAAAGAGCCAGGCGCCCCAAACTGTTGCATATACCCTGACTCTGCGTGCAATGAACGCAAGAGAAATGACACAATTTCACCTGGTTAATATTGCCTGCTAACCTGGATTTCTTTTAGCTAAATATGCAGGTTTAAAAATATATACTTGTGTATTGATTTTAAGAAAGGCATTGATGTTTATGGTTAAGTACACATTGGAGCAATGACAGTCATTGATTGATTGTTTTTTATAAGATAAGTGTAATGCTAGCTAGCAATTTAGCTTACTGCATTCGCTAACAGGCAGGCTCCTCGTGGAGTGCAATGTAATCCATGCAAGATTGGATCCCCCGAGCTGACAAGGTTAAAAATCTGTCGTTCTGCCTAGGCCGTCATTGAAAATAAGAATGTGTTCTTAACTGACTTGCCTAGTTAAATAAAGATTAAATAAAGGTGTAAAAAAAAATAATATATATATATATATATATATAATAATAATAAGAAAAATTTAAAATTTAAAAATAGTAAGAAAAAGATCGGCCATTCCGATTAATCGGTCGACCTCTAGTGCAGATGCACTCACACCTGCCATTCCTGAGCAAGCTCTGTACTGGTGGTGCCCCGATCCCGCAGCTGAATCAACTTTAGGAGACGGTCCTGGCGCTTGCTGGACTTTCTTGGGCACCCTGATGCCTTCTTCACAACAAATAAACCACTCTCCTTGAAGTTCTTGATTATCTGATAAATTGTTAATTTAGGTGCAATCTTACTGGCAGCAATATCCTTGCCTGTGATGCACTTTTTGTGCAAAGCAATGATGACGGTACATGTTTCCTTGCAGGTAACCATGGTTTACAGAGGAAGAACAATGATTCCAAGCACCACCCTCCTTTTGAAGCTTCCAGTCTGTTATTCAAACTCAATCAGCATGACAGAGTGATCTCCAGCCTTGTCCTCGTCAACACTCACACCTCTGTTAACAAGAGAATCACTGACATGATGTTAGCTGGTCATTTTGTGGCAGGGCTGAAATGCAGTGGAAATGTTTTTGGGGGATTCAGTTCATTTGCATGGCAAAGAGGAACTTTGCAATTAATTGCAATTCATCTGATCACTCTTCATAACATTCTGGAGTATATGCCAATTGCCATCATACAAACTGAGTCAGCAAACTGTGAAAATTAATATTTGTGTCATTCTCAAAACTTTTGGCCACGACTGTACAGTGGCTTCCTCTTCCTCCTCCCTGTACCCTGCATCATCACCGGGCTGGGGAGCACCACCAGCACCTCCACTCTTCTTCTTCTTCTCCATGGCCAGCTTGGCCCTCTCTCTCACCCTCTTGGGAGAGAGCACCTTGGACAGTAGGCCATACGTCACAGCTGGCTGGCCACCATTGATATTACACTCCCATCTGCTGGCCCCAGGTCAGAATGATGTCAACCCCAAGGCTGGCACTCAGAGGGCCAGAAGACACGGGCGGTGCTCGACATACTCTGAAGACTGAGTCACTGAGGAGGGAAGAGATGTTGGAGATGGGGGGGGGAGACTCTCTCACTGGGTCATAGTTCCATGTTAGCATGTACCTGACCATGTTCTTTAGGATTGCTATCCCGCACCACTGCTGGGGGCACTGGAGGCCAGCAGCGTTGGGACATTGTTCTACAGGAAGTCCAGTCTCCTGAATGCTCTCCAGAGAGGACCTGGAGGAGGGTGAGAGGTCAAAGTTCAGCTGCCTGTGGATGGGCTGGTTCTGATTGAGTAAGGATGTTCCAAAAGGAGCGCCGAAGCGGTCCTTAGTTCCAGCACTGATTTTAGGAGAGACATGCAGCTCTGTAAACTGCTCTAATTGACCGTACGGTACAGTTGGGGAGAGTGAAGCTGCAGAAGAAGAAGAGTATGGAGGGTAGTATTACATCAACTCTTTCTTGCATGAGCTGTTGAGTTGATAGCTGGTAGATGTTGAACAAAATGACAAAGTGAAAATCAGTGCTGACCCGATTCGGATGTAGATGAGTGTTCTCTGGTCCACTCACACAGGAAACACTGCATCAGGAAACACCACTCTATTCTGCTCCAGGAGCTGCTGCTCCAGTGCTGCACTGTGGAGCTCCTGAGGACACGACAGGGTTGATTTAGTCTCCTTCAACAATGGATCAACAATGTCAATGACACAAAGACCACTCTAAACACAAGTACTAACCAGGATCTCCATGTCGTCAGAGGTGAGTGGGTCCACAAACACCTGCTGTACAGACAGGACCTGCTGGCATGGCCGCAAGAAGCCCTGAAACCATACAACACGAGTTAGTAAGCGGAAGAGGTTGTAAAGAAATGAGTTTGGGGAATGGGCAACAAGAGAATTAGTGAAGAGTGGGACATCATTACCTGCGCTCCATCTTTGAGTCCAATATTCTCTCCCAGTTGCCTGCTCAACTCTACTTTATGGTCCTCCTCGTTGGCAGGGCTTCTGCTTCTGGTCCAGCTGAGGAACACATGGGCATCATGACCCCAGGACAGCTCCAGAGCCAGGTTCTGTATAACACAGAAGATAATTACATGAACAAACATGGGAAACATGGAATTCCACAAAAAAACTATCAGACTAACTAGAAGACATGGCATGAAATGGTCACAAGTGCAAGTTAGCTACCGGTAGTTTGCTGATAGTTTGGCATAATTATAACTTGACACAACCAAAAAGGAAACAACACTAGCAGGCTTGTAGTTTACCTGATGAAGAGAGAGCTGTGTTACCAAGTTTGAAAGAGGTTGAAGAAAGCAGCTTTTCGTGTAGTTAAAAACAAATGTGACAGATTAGATACCATTATTTCCCAACATAACGAAATATGTTGGCAATATGATCGAAACGCAAATGAAGTAGCTAGCTCATTAGCTAGATTACTTGTACGTGATCTTGCGGGTCGCATTCGGTTATGCATTCTGTGCAGGCAAAAGTAGCTGATCCGATTTTTTTTCTCACAGAGACGCTCACAACAATTACCTCAGATTCGATTATTTTTGTCTGGGAAACTACTTCAGGTTTGGATTTTGTTGTCATTAGCAAACATGGCGGCGCCCATCAACAGCTGAAGGTGGAGCACTCCAGAGGTTTATAAACACCATGAGCAACACAATATGTGCCCCTCGCGACCAAATTATAGAAAAGGAAGAAGACCTAAAGAAGTTAAGGTTAGAATATCGTTTCCTTCAGCGAAGGTAATTTCTTGTTTTGTATTTCTTTATCTTACCCTCATGCTATATTTCCTCTGCAGGTGTACACCATCAACTTGGAGTTTCGTTACCTGATGGTGTAAGGAGTCCCAGCCATCGGGGTGATGAAAGAACTAATCCAGCTCTCTGCGCTGTACAGGTTTGTGGAGGAGGGCTGGATGAGTGCCCTGCAGAGGAATTCAGAGGTCTACCTCATCAAGTTCCAGAAACTCACCAGTGCAAGGTCAGGACAGGTTCCATCCAATTGATCATGATGGGTGATACATAACTAGGGCTGGGAGTTTTCTCAGTGACCATGTAACCTGAATGTTGTGTTCAGTAACGTGGGGTTCTAGCTCAGTTGAGTATTGAATGCTGTTGCTTTAAGAATGTACATTTGTAACACTGACCAGGAAAAAACTCTAGGCCCTAGTTTATAGTGACTAACTATTAGGCCCTTGGTATTACTAGGCTCTAGTAGTTATACAGTACTGTCATATCTGCAAACAGAGTGTCTGAGTTATACCAGTTATACTTTGATGTCATTCTGTTTCAGGGCAGCCAAACGGCATATGGATGAGAAGAGATTCTTTGGAGGTTTACTACATGTGCTATGCCACTGAGTATGAGACAGTGGAGGACACCAGATAAAAGCTGCAAGACAGGAGATGATATCTGAATAGAACGGCTCAAAATAACGGTACAGATGCTGTGTTAGTGGAGTATTATCAGAACTATTTCTGTCATTCACAACATAGGCATTACTATTATGATGCAGTTAGTTGACACATACTGTATGATTCTCAATTTGTCTTGTTTGGTTGTGGAGCAAAAGAACAGGACCAGGGGGATGAAGAGAGCAAAAAGCCCATGTCTTCAGATACAGTTGCTACCACAGCCAGGACTTCCTTAGGTGATGATCAGAGATCCGGTGATACCGGCAATCAGGAAGAGACTTTGACTCTTGAGCCAATTGTAAGCTGGGGATGATTAGGTGACCATGATTGTACAAGAGCCAGATTGGGAATTTAGCCAGGACACCAGGGTTAACACCCCTACTCTTACGATAAGTGCCATGGGATCTTTTTTTAGTGACCACAGAGTCAGCACACCCGTTCAACATCCCCCGACACAGAGCAATGTCCCCAATCATTGCCCTGGGGCATTGGGATATTTTTTTAGACAAGCGGAAAGGGTGCCTCCTACTGGCCCTCCAACACCACTTCCACCAGCATCTGCTCTCCCATCCAGGGACTGACCAGGACCAACCCTGCTTAGCTTCAGATGTGCCCCGTTTTATGATCGGTCTTATAGTTATCAGGCAATTATCAGACTATTCCAACAGAGGACAAAATGGGGTCATTGCATAATTCCATAATAAACCGCAGCAGGCACCCAATGTAAGTGGCACTCCCTCCTCTTCTGGGGGAAACAGAGGGAAAAGACTGAGTAAGAATCCACCCCCTGCAGTACCCTCCAGATTCATACCAAGGACCACACATTTGGAGAACAGAAAATGGAAAATGGTAGAAATGAGTAAAGACTTTTTGGCATTGTGGACAAAAATGAAACCCTCATTGAACCAAACTACCAGAGTAGCCTAAGATGGATATGGCGGATGAGTCATTGAACACAACAGCCAACATCGTCAGAAATACATTGAAAAAGGTATATTCGTGGTCATTTGCTTCCCAAAATTGGTCACTCACAGTCACAACTTCATACAGTATTACAATTCAAGTGTGAGTGATACTGCAGTAAATTAATTTCTTTCCTTGTTTTCAGGTAGCATCAGTTCCTGAAGTCAAGCCAACAGAGAAGAAGACAAAGCCAGGAAAGCCTCGGAAGAGAATCTAACAGGGAAAAGGAAAGGGGGGAAACCTAGTCAGCTGTCCAACTGAATGTATTCAACTGAAATGTGTCTTCCGCATTTAACCCAACCACTCTGAATCAGAGAGGTGCGGAGGGCTGCCTTAATGGACATCCACGTCTTCGCCGCCTGGGGAACAGTGGGTTAACTGCCTTGCTCAGGGACAGAACAGACTCCGTGTTCCGAAACGGACAGCATCACACAGAAGATAATGCATACATTTCATCAAGTTCCTAGACTTTACACCAATTAGACGGTACTTCATCTTTTCTCAACATGTTTCATTTTTATATTTCTCATCAGAGTATAAGAAGTTTTTTATATATGTTTTTATTTGTTTATATATATTTGCAGTTTCATGAAAATGAATAAAGTAGTGTTGTCCTTAATGCTCAAGTGTATCCTGGAATGCATGCTGCTCAAATGCCAATATGCTCTGTAACACAACATTTAAAAAAAAACATGTCAGACAAAGGGTAAATATTGTACAATCAAGACAGACAAGTCATTACACTGTTTTTACAATCTTAACTTCAATGGTCACCTTGGCATCGGGAAGGCAGGTTCCAAAAGCTTCAAGCAATAGATTCTCATCTCTCACTGCCTTTTCAAAGTCTGCATAGGACAGTCTGCTGTCGTGGTCATGGTCCTGATGGAAACAACTCATTGGTCTTTTATGTTCATACAGTATATTTAATCTGATGCATGAATTAGTCAATTGTGACTGAGTTAAAAAGGGATTGTTAATACAGGGTGAAGATAGCCTGGCATGAAGATAGCCTGGCAAACCAAACCATGGGTAGTGCAGCATTCAGTCTGGTTTAACCAGCTACAATGAAGATACCATTTTTGTAATTACCATCTTCTTGAGTGTGATCTCCACCAGGTCTTTGATGCCCTCGTCTGGGTCCTCCTCTGTGGGCTGTCTGATCAGGCTGTTCTTCAGCATGTGGAACATCTCTTCCCGGGAAATGTACCCATCTCCATTCAAGTCATACACATCGAAGCAGTCTGAACGGGTCAAAAGTGGGACTGTGTTAGTATGGATAGTTAATAAAGTAGATAATGGTCAAATAGCCTACATGGGGTGTAAGCCTTAATAATACACTTTAAATATTTCTTACACTTAATTTTTTCATCCAATGTCCCACGGAGAAAGATTGATAGTCCCTCGATCCACTCTTTCACACTGACGTAGCTGTCGTTGTCTTTGTCGAATGCACGAAATACTAGAATATAAATGCAACACAAGAGTTGAGATTCTTAGCTATACCCCACCACAGCATGTCATCAGTATCATCATCTTTTTGGTTTATTCCGTTTCATGTGACATGCAGAAATGTAACAAAACAGACAAGCCTACCTCTATCCATAATCATATCATCAGTCATTCCAAAGGTGTTGTGTAGAATATTCCTGAATTTTCCTCTGTCCAGGCCATTCCCTACCCTCCTGTCACTCTGATCCCCCAGGAGACCATTGAACAGTCGGATCAGGCACTCTGCTTCTGTTTTGTTAACTGCAGACAAAAATAGTGTTTGTACTCCTTCCATATGCACAATGCCATTTGCATAGATAGACTGGTGTAGGGTTTGATTAACTTGCTAAACACACAGCAAAGAATAGAACACAGAACAAACTTTGACATGGCCAGTAACCGAAAGGTTGCTTGATCGAAACCCCAGCTGACAAGGTAAAAATCTTTCGTTCTGTCCCTGAACAAGGCAGTAAACCCACTGTTCCTAGGCCGTCATTGTAAATAAGAATTTGTTCTTAACTGACTTGCCTTGTTAAATAAAGGTGATCCCAACAAAACAAGGTTATAGCACCTCCCATTCTCCATTTTAAAAAAGCAGTGTTGCCACGTTAAATGTATGGGGCAGCACAGTTTTGGTTGGAGGAGCTATAACTTTATTTAGTTTTCATGCTTTGTTAATAGCTAACATTGGCTACTGTATGTAGATAACTGCAGAGTTAGGAACTAGTTAGTTAATAAGCATGTATTGTTAGAAGTTCAGCTAACGTTAGCTATCCATGCTAACGTTAGCTAGCTAACTAGTCAGGACATAAACTTTGACTATTTCTGCCACAACTATCCAAACAGATACTTACAGTGTTTGACTTGTTTGGAAAGAGTTTCAGCGAGATTCTGAATCAATTTTCTATTCATAGCAGACATTTCAGCCATTGTTGATAGGATGCAGGATTGCTGACGGGTTAGCTAGCAGTGGCTACATGAAAACACAACTACTTGATGTTGACACCCTGTTACCATAGTAACTCCATTCCACGTGCTCAGATGTTGAGGCAATATATGACCGGTAAGAGATTGATACAATTAATGATACATAGATTACTGAACAAAGAAAAACAGTTTTTTCTTACAATGTCATTTATTTGAAGTGTATTGATCTGTCTTTTATGCAATGAATGAGTGGGTGGCATGATTCAACATTCTTTCAACATGTAATGTTATACATTGTTGAACACTCGTTTCTGCTTGTCTTGAAGGGCCTTCTAGAGCGTGCATTATTTCCCTATAAAGCATGCTATATCTGCAGGGTAGAATTCAATGGCTATAGTTCATTTTTACACGTTTTATGTTTGAGTTGCTTTTGAAAGCAAAATTAGAATTGAAAACATTGTTGAATTCGATTTTCATAATAGCAAGCTAGGACTGATGGTTTGGTTAGCTAAACTAGCAAATCTGTTTGTTCAATCCAATACCAGTACAGTGACAACATTATAATTAATAAGACATCTTGTCAGTCCTGCTTAGCATCATCCCTCAGACCTGAAGGAATCTGAGAGTAACCTTTCCTGCACTTGAATGAGGTTGGGTCACAGGTGTATCCATATTCACAGCAATGCTGGCCATCTGCACAGCACTTGCCCTAAAAATAAGAAATAGGTCTCAGAACATGATAGTAATATAGAATCTGCATTATATTGCACATGATCTTAATGTCATTAAAACATGTCACACTGCTCTGTATATGCATGACAGATTATATTTTCATTATGTTAATAAACATGCAACATTGATACTACTACTTTATCAAATGATAGCTCAGTGGTATTTAAGAACAGTTTTATAAAATCCCCTCTAAACCCTGTCTCCATCAGTTTCAGTATATTTACCAGTGGGAATGGGCAGCAGCTCCATTTGCCAGTCGGTCCATTGCAGCAGCTGGTTCCAGAAGGGCAGTAGACTTTTGTGTCACAGCGAATGACTCCAGCCTGTGGGGTGCTGTCAGAGGCCTGAACAAGTGCTGTCCACGGAACCTGCTAAAATAAGAGAAAAATAACAGAAAACCTCACCATCAATGTCATACTCTTAGGTTAAAATGTAATAGCGTACCAGTGTGCAGGAAATATTTCTCTATTCATTATTTTTTATGGCCATAAGGTGGGCATCAAGAAGGCCTTTGACTTTTACAGAAAGAGAACAGTGCCCACTGTAAGTAAGTATGTGAGATCCGGCAAACTGATGTATCCTTTTGTTCCGATGCAGGCCCCTTCAATGATCGAAGCCATCAAGGTCTCCAAACCGGAAAACAAGGTCCACGATCAGGTACCACAATATGCATCACAGGCACCCAATGTGTGTGCCCTTTGATGCATATTGTGGTACCTCATATGTGCCGAATACCTGTTGTGGGATCTTTGCTCGCACAGCTCTCTAAACCCAAGGTCTTTTAACTGAAACATTGGTTGTGTCATCCAACGGTGAAGGAAACAACAGTACTATTATGCTGGTTTCTTTTTCCTGTCTTTACAACCGTTGTGATGCTGAGAATCCAATTTACTAGGGATGTCAAATTGTCTGGTTCCAGATCTGTTTGTGCTGCCAACTGCTACGGTTGTTGGCATGACAAACAAATCTGGGACCAGGCTACAAATTGCCCTCGTGTGAACCCTGGTTACTCACATGGGTAACTGGACAGCAGGCGTATCCTTCTTTAGTCAAACAGCAGGTTGATTGATCAGAGCAGACCTTCCCATCAGGGCAGGTGATGTAGCAAGAGGCAGACCCTGCCACCACTAACACCAATGCAGCTATGTTCCACATCTAAAGGATGGAGAATAAACAAAGAGTTTTGAGGCTTTTTGGAGTAGATTGAGTTCTAAATGTATTTTATGAAGAAAAAAAATAATAGTACATAATCTAAGATGTTTACTTGATCATCACACGCTAGCGGATTTTCCAACAATACATCTTACCGTATATGTTTGAAAGGAAGCTGAGACAGTCACAGCACTAATATGAGTGTCTTAGTTCACTTTCAGTTTCAAATGCATCTAAATTCAGATGATTTCAACTTTGACTAAAATTTGAAAAATGTAATGAATTTGTTGTTTACTAATTCTTCTTAGTTTGTGATGGAGTGATTTCTAATTTCATTGTTTAATATTAAATTATTTCTCCTTTTTTTAAATCTCACTTACCCTGTAGTTAGTCTCGGCTCAGGGATTTAAACACTTCCTGTCATGGGGTTACACACAGCACAATGGGGTGACAGACTCCTTAACTGAAACGCTGCTCTGTACACATTAGGTTTGACACTCCCACTTTTAATAATGAGGAAGTAACTTTCCTCATGAACAGAAACTTAGGTCAATGACGAATCCAGAATTAGTAACAACCGCACTGAGCTAAAGGCTAGAGCTGCCGCTTTCAAGGACCGGGACACTAATCCCGACGCTTATAAGAAATCCCGCTATGCCATCAGACGAACCATCAGACAGGCAAAGTGTCAATACAGGACTAAGATTGAATCCTACTACACCGGCTCTGACGCTCGTCAGATGTGGCAGGGTTTGAAAAATATTAAGTACTACAAAGGGAAACCCAGCCACAAGCTGCCCAGTGATGCGAGCCTACCAGACGAGCTAAATGCCATTTATGCTCGCTTCGAGGCAAGCAACACTGAAGCATGAATGAGAGCACCAGCTGTTCCGGACGACTGTGTGATCACACTCTCTGTAGCTGATGTGAGCAAGACCTTTAAACAGGTCAACATTCACAAAGCTGTGAGGCCAGACGGATTACATGGATGTGTACTCAAAGCATGCGCGGACCAACTGGCAAGTGTCTTCACTGACATTTTCAACCTCTCCCTGACCGAGTCTGTAACACCTACATGTTTCAAACAGACCACCATAGTCCCTGTGCCCAAGAAAGCAAAGGTAACCTACCTAAATGATTACCGCCCCGTAGCACTCACGTCGGTAGCCCTGAAGTGCTTTGAAAGGCTGGTCATGGATCACATCAACACCACCATGCCGGAAACCCTAGACCCACTCGAATTCGCATACCGCCCCAACAGATCCACAGATGACACAATCTCAACCGCACTCCACACTGGGTAGGCCGAACAGGCCCCCATTAACATCGACAGGGCTGAAATGGACTGGGTCAAGAATTTCAAGTTCCTTGGTGTCCACATCACCAACGAATTATCATGGTCCAAACACACCAAGAAAGTCGTGAAGAGGGCACAACAACGCCTCCCCCCCCCCAGGAGACTGAAAAGATTTGGCATGGGTCCCCAGATCCTCAAAAAGTTATATAGCTGCACCATCGAGAGCATCCTGACCGGTTGCATCCATCCAGGACCTACAGTTGAAGTCGGAAGTTTACATACACCAATGCCAAATACATTTAAACTCAGTTTTTCACAATTCCTGACATTTAATCAGAATAAAAATTCCCTGTCTTAGGTCAGTTAGGATCACCACTTTATTTTAAGAATGTGAAATGTCAGAATAATAGTAGAGAATGATTTATTTCAGCGTTTATTTCTTTCATCACATTCCCAGTGGGTCAGAAGTTTACATACACTCAATTGGTATTTGGTAGCATTGCCTTTAAATTGTTTAACTTGGGTCAAATGTTTTGGGTAGCCTTCCACAAGCTTCCCACAATAAGTTGTGTGAATTTTGGCCCATTCCTCCTGACAGAGCTGGTGTAACTGAGTCAGGTTTGTAGGCCTCCTTGCTCGCACACGCTTTTTCAGTTCTGCCCGCAAATTTTATTTCGGATTTAGGTCAGGGCTTTGTGATGGCCACTCCAATACCTTGACTTTGTTGTCCTTAAGCCATTTTGCCACAACTTTGGAAATATGCTTGGGGTCATTGTCCATTTGGAAGACCCATTTACGACCAAGCTTTAACTTCCTGACTGATGTCTTGAGATGTTGCTTCAATATATCCACACACTTTTCCTCCCTCATGATGCCATCTATTTTGTGAAGTGCACCAGTCCCTCCTGCAGCAAAGCACCCCCACAACATGATGCTGCCACCCCAGTGCTTCACGGTTGGGATGTTCTTCGGCTTGCAACCCTCCCCCCTTTTCCTCCAAACATAACGATGGTTATTATGGCCAAACAGTTCTATTTTTGTTCCATCAGACCAGAGGACATTTTGGAGCAGTGCCTTCTTCCTTGCTGAGCGGCCTTTCAGGTTATGTCGATATAGGACTCGTTTTACTGTGGATATAGATACTTTTGTACCTGTTTCCTTCGGGATCTTCACAAGGTCCTTTGCTGTTGTTCTGGGATTGATGTGCACTTTTCGCACTAAAGTACGTTTATCTCTAGGAGACAGAGCGCGTCTCCTTCCTGAGCGGTATGACGGCTTCGTGGTCCCATGGTGTTTACAGTGCTGTGAAAAAGTATTTGCCCCTTCCTGATTTCTTTTTTTGTGTGCACATTTGTCACACATTTGGTTCAGATCATCAACAAAAAGAAAATATTACACAAAGATAAGCCAAGTAAACACAAAATGCAGTTTTTAAGTGATCATTTTATTTATTAAGGGAAAAAAGCTATCCGAACCTTCATGGTCCTATGTGAAAAAGTAATTGCCACCTAAACCTAATAACTGGTTGTGGCACCCTCAGCAGTAACAACTGCAATCAAGCATTTGCGATAACTGGCAATGAGTCTTTCACATCGCTGTGGAGGAATTTTGGCCCACTCTTCTTTGCAGAATTGTTTTAATTCAGCCACATTGGAGGGTTTAAGCTTGTTTTACTTATGTAAAAAAACACTGCATGGCCTCAAAATGCTAATTTGTTATCATGGATTGTCAGTCCTTGCATCCAAATCTCTGTCTATGAATTTGAGAGTGGTTACATTTCTCCAGGCCCATCCCTCAGCCTTTCACAAAAATATAGGCAGGTGGACATTTATTGTTTCAAATGCAGATTAGTCCTTTAATGCCCATCCCCCTGAGTTTTAGTGACCTCCATTCCACAACTGTTACAGTGCCTTCAGAATTCAAAATGGCTTAAATCATGGTTATTTCTCACCCATGTGCACACACGATACCCCATAATGACAAAGTGAAAACATGTTTATAGATTTTTGGGAAAATGTATTGAAAATGAAATACAGAAATATCTCAAATACATAAGTATTCACACCCCTGAGTCAATACATGCTAGAATCACCTTTGGCAGCTGTGAGTCTTTCTGGGTAAATCTCTAAGACACGTGTCAAACTCATTCCACAGAGGGCCGAGTTTCTGCAGGTTTTCGCTCCACCCATGTACTTGATTGAATTAAGGTCACTAATTAGTAAGGAACTCCCCTTCACCTGGTTGTCTAGGTCTGAATTGAATGGAAAAACAAAAAACCTGCAGACACTAATCGGCTCTCTGTGGAATGTGTTTGACACCCCTACTCTAAGAGCTTTGCACACCTGGATTGTACAATATTTGCACATTCTTTCTAAGCTTCAAGCTCTGTCACTATGTTGTTGATCATTGCTAGACAGCCATTTTTAAGTCTTGCCATAGATTTTCAAGCCGATTTAAGTCTAAACTATAACTAGGCCACTCAGGAACATTCAATGTCATCTTGGTAAGCTTCTCCAATGTATATTTGGCCTTGTGTTTTAGGTTATTGTTCTGCTGAATGGTGAATTTGTCTCCCAGTGTCTGTTGGAAAGCAGAAAACCAGGTTTTCCCCTAGGATTTTGCCTGTGCTTAGCTCTATTCCATTAATTTTTATCAACAACAAAAAACCTCCCTAGTCCTTGCTGGTGACAAGCATACCCATAACATGATGCATCCACCATGCTTGAAAATATGTGGTATTCAGTGATGTGTTGGATTTGCCCCAAACATAACGCTTTGTATTCAGGACACAAAGTTCCTTTCTTTGCAGGTTTACTTTAGTGCCTAAACGCAAACAGGGATATTTGTATTCTGTACAGGCTTCCTTCTTTTCACTCTATCATTTAGGTTAGTATTGTGGAGTAACTACAATGTTGTTGATCCATCCTCATATCACAGCCATTAAACTCTGTAACTGTTTAAAGTCACCATTTTCTTCCTCTCCGGGAACAAAGTTAGGAAGGACGCCTGTATCGTTGTAGTGACAGGGTGTATTGATACACCATCCAAAGTGTAATTAATAACTTCATGCTCAAAATGGATATTCAATGTCTGCTTTTTTTTTTACCCATCTACCAATAGGTGCCCTTCTTTGCGAGGCTTTGGAAAACCTCCCTGGTCGTTGTGGTTGAATCTGTGTTTGAAATT
Organism: Salvelinus alpinus; assembly: GCF_045679555.1. NCBI lineage: Eukaryota > Metazoa > Chordata > Actinopteri > Salmoniformes > Salmonidae > Salvelinus > Salvelinus alpinus. The sequence continues at coordinate 32,562,815 of NC_092111.1, read as the reverse complement.
CACTGCCCGACTAAGGCACCTTACAGATAATTGTATGTGTGGGGTACAGAGATGAGGTAGTCATTCAAAAATCATGTTAAACACTAGTATTGCACACAGAGTCCATGCAACTCTTGAACTTATTTAGGCTTCCAATAACAAAGGGGTTGAATACTTGACTAAAATCATTCCACTTTGACATTATGGGGTAATAATGTAAGCCAGTGACACAAATCTCAATTAAATCATTTTAAATTCAGGAATAACACCACAAAATATGGAAAAAGTCAAGGAGTGTGAATACTTTCTGAAGGAACTGTATATTTCATGACCCTAGCCAAATGATGTTGCATTGACATACAGTACCAGTGAAAAGTTTGGACACACCTACTCATTCAAGGGTTTTTCTTTATTTTTACTATTTTCTACATTGTAGAATAATAGTGAAGACATCAAAACTATGAAATAACACATATGGAATCATGTAGTAACCAAAAACGTGTTAAACAAATCAAAATAGATTTTATATTCTTCAAAGTAGCCACCCTTTGCCTTGATGACAGCTTTGCACACTCTTGGCATTCTTTGAGTTCCCACAAATGCTAAGCACTGGTTGGCTGCTTTTCCTTCACTCTGCGGTCCAAGGTTGGATGATTGTGGAGGCCAGGTCATTTGATGCAGAACTCCATCACTCTCCTTCTTGGTCAAATACACCTTACACAGCCTGGAGGTGTTGGGTCATTGTCCTGTTGAAAAACAAATGACAGTCCCACTAAGCGCCAACCAGATGGGATGGTGTATCGCCGCAGAATGCTGTGGTAGCCATGTTGATTAAGTGTCCCTTGAATTCTAAATAAATCAGTCACCAGCAAAGCACCCCCACACCATCACACCTGCGGAAATCATCCGTTCACCTACTGTCTCACAAATACACAGCGGTTGGAACCAAAAATCTCAAATTTGGACTCATCAGACCAAAGGACAGATGTCCATTGCTTGTGTTTCATGGCCCAAGCAAGTCTCTTATTATTGGTGTCCTTTAGTAGTGGTTTCTTTGCAGCAATTTGACCATGAAGGCCTGATTCACACAGTCTCCTCTGAACAGTTGATGTTGAGATGTGTCTGTTACTTGAACTCTGAAGCATTTATTTGGGCTGCAATTTCTGAGGCTATTGGCTGACCTTCATGTTTTAAAAGTAATGATGGACTGTCGTTCCTCGTTGCATTTTTGAGCTGTACTTGCCATAATATGGACTTGGTCTTTTACAGTGGTGTAAAGTACTTAAGTAAAAATACTTTAAAGTACTAAAGTAGGTTTTTGGGGTATCTGTACTTTACTACTTTTACTGTACTACATTCCTAAAGAAAATTGTTATTTTTACTCCATACGTTTTACCTGACACCCAAAAGTACTCGTTACATTTTGACAGGAAAATGGTCCAATTCACACACTTATCAGAACATACCTGGTCATCCCTACTGCCTCTGATCTGGCGGACTAACTAAACACAAATGCTTCATTTGTAAATTATGTCCGAGTGTGTTACCTCTACCTTGTCACAACACAACTGATTGGCTCAAACACATTAAGGAGGAAATAAATTCCACAAATTATTTAAGGCACACCTGTTAATTGAAATGCATTCCAGGTGACTACCTCATGAACCTGGTTGAGAGAATGCCAAGAATGTGCAAAGCTGTCAAGGCAAAGGGTGGCTACTTTGAAGAATCTCAAAAATATTTAGATTTGTTTAACACTTTTTTGGTTAAATGATTCCATATGTGGTAGTTCCTAGTTTTGATGTCTTCACTATTATTCTACAATGTGGAAAAAAAGTCAGAATAAAGAAAAACCCTGGAATGAGTAGGTGTGTCTAAACCTTTGACTGGTACCGTACAGTAAGTCATACATTTAGGGACTTTTCCTTATCAAAATTGTACAGTATTTCATGATGCGTCCTGGATGATAAGTTTAAATGTGAATCATTCATCATCCATCCACTAAAAAGAACAATATTATGGCTAAAACATTAACTTTAATAATGAAACCAGATTAATTTATTGATATCATTCATAGTTGTATAACTCTTTACATTTAACAGATTGTCCCTTGTGATTATGACCATTTGACTTGTATTTTTAGAATCCCAATTTATGAGGATGGCAAGAGAAGTGTCCATCATATCAGATTACACGCATCATGGCACAGGCATAAAAGTCCCAAAATTACCTCATTGTGTAACTAGCGATGCAGTTTTAGAAAGATGAGATTGTCAAGTAAAAATTATACATAGAAGGCCAGCACACCAAGGGTGTACAAAATGGAAGTACATTTTCATAGGCACATTTTTCAGTTCAGTTGGGCCACACTTGACGACTTGTGGTTTCCTTATTGACGTTTATTTAGATTGGATAAAAACTCTGCTAACAAAAATAAGTTTTCACAGAGGGTTTGATTCTAGTTCACCAGTCCTTATGTTGCTTTCAAGACAACTGGGAACTCGGAAAATAAACGAGGCCAAATCATAACGTCCGTGATCTTCAGGTCGGAAAGTCAGTTCTCGAAAGATGCCCGAGTTTCCGACTTGGATGACCGTTCAAAACGAGCTTGTTTCCCCCCCCCCCCAGGTTCCCAGTTGTTTTGAACGCGGTATTAGTTTAATACTCTCAAGCCAGCAGTTCCCATAGTGCACCAACTACCCCAGTCATGGGGGCAGCCCAGGTGGGAGTTGTTGGTAGTTGGAAGGCAGAAGCTCTCTACTAGTGGACAGAGCCACACCGCTAGTCTAACTCTGCGTCAGATGTTTTTTTCTTCTTCCTTTGTGTTTCTTGTGCTTCTTTTTCCTCTTCTTCTTTGATTTGTCCTGTTAACATTTACAACAGTTAGACAGGGAAGTGTTAGGCTTCCATTCTGTTCTTATATACAATCTGTGCAGAAAAATATATTTATCAGGCAGTTTTGTATTACATGTCAAAATGTAATACATTACAAATGTTGTACTTTTTTTTTTAAACCCCATTTTTCATGATTACGATCTTGCTTCATTGCTGCAACTCCCCAACCGGCTCAGGAGAGGCAAAGGTCAAGTCATGCATCCTCCAAAACATGACCCGCCAAACCGCTCGCTTAACCCAGAAGCACCAAAGTTTTGGAGGAAACACTATTCAACTGACTACCGAAGTCAGCCTGCAGGTGCCCCGGCCCGCCACAAGGAGTCACCAGAGGATGATGAGACAAGTAGTCCATGACTGGTGCAGTCCATGAAGAGGAGATGCACTGCAGTACTTCATGCAGCTGGTGGCCACACCAGACACTGTCTAACTTTTGATTTTGACCCCCGTTGTTCAGGGACACATTACTCAATTTCTGTTAGTCACATGTCTGTGGAACTTGTTCAGTTTATGTCTCAGTTGTTGAATCTTGTTATGTTCATACATGTTAAGTTTGCTGAAAATGGGCCTCCGGGTGGCGCAGTGGTCTAGGGTAGCTGTGCCACCAGAGATTCTGGGTTCGAGCCCAGGCTCTGTCGCAGCCGGCCGTGACCGGGAGGCCCATGGGGCGGCACACAATTGGCCTAGAGTCGTCCGGGTTAGGGAGGATTTGGCCGGCAGGGATATCCTTGTCTCATCGCGAACTAGCGACTCCTGTGGCGGGCCGGGCGCAGTGCACGCTGACCAGGTCGCCAGGTGTACGGTGTTTCCTCCGACACATTGGTGCAGCTGGCTTCCGGGCATTGTGTCAAGAAGCAGTGCGGCTTGGTTGGGTTGTGTTTCAGAGGACGCATGGCTCTCGACCTTCTCCTCTCCCGAGTCCGTATGGGAGTTGCAGCGATGAGACAAGACTAACTACTACCAATTGGATACCACAAAATTGTTGAGAACAAAGGGGTAAAAATAAAAAATAAGTTACTGAAAATCAAAGCAGTTGACAGTGAGAGGATGTTTCTTTTTTTGCTGAGATATCATATATTTTTTACATAATTTAGTCACCATTTCTGACATGCTGGACACCGCACCAGTAAACATTGTCTGGCAAAAATAAAAGGCAGTGGCCGTCATCGTCCGGTGGTTACTGTATGCTTGACTGACTTAAATCACCTACTGCTGTCATTTTGTCTTTCTCCTTCTCTTCACTACTTCTCTTCCTCTTCTTGGGTTCAACCTACAGGAGACATTGCAAAAATTTACAAAACCACAATGGCTGGGAAATTCCAGTGACAGCTTCCCAACATCCAATCGCAAAGTATAGTATTTCACAATGATATAGGATACAAAACAGTTCCCGCAACTACAGATGACCTACAGTATGCCCTGGAGCAAATGGATTTAAATCATATAAGCAGTCATTTAAATCAATACATAACACATTTTCATTAAACATGGCAAATGAACAGAGTAAAAACACTTACAACCTCCATGTTGGAGTCAGCGGACAACTCTGAGGAGGAGTCTTTACGACTTCGCTCAGCTTTCCTCTTCTTCCGGCGGCTCTTCTCACCCTGAAGTGCAAACATTTACAGGCCTCAGTTCCCTGCAGCCTGGCAAGTTCATTTACAGCTCAGCATGTTCAAACACCCATTCAGGCAGAAATACACAAAACAGAAGGACTAAAAGCCACATAAATGTTGTTTTTCTTTTCTTGCTCATATTTTGTGAAAAAGGTGGAATATTCTCCATATCAAACTAACCTTGCCGCCGGGCTCCAATTCTACAGTAGAGACATCCGATGCTTTCTTGGAGGACCGCTTCTTTTTCCTTTTGGCGCTCTTTTCATTCTGACCACACAGACATCAGATAAAAACATTACAGTAGGACAATAATGTTTCTCAATATTCATTAACCAACCAAATCAAAATAGTTCCAGGACATTTAATTCACACAGCTCTTTGTGCCCACCATATATAATTAATTAGACGTAATGATATTTCTTTCTATGGTGCCCATAGGGTGACATAGGGTAAACGGTAGGACAAGCTGACAGACTTGTCACTAACTACTATGGTACATACCTCGTCTTCAGAGTCTGAGGAAGAGCTGCTAGAAGAATCAGAACTTGATGAGGAGGATGAAGGAGAGGAATGCTTGACCAAACACAATGAAAGCAGAGCTCATTAGATTTGAAGACAGTAGCTGACATAAAAATATATTAGTGGAACGCTTCCATTTTTAAAGGGCAGATAACACTACCGCAGTATGTCTACCACCAGTCTTCAACAAAACATTGAAGACAGCTTTCCTCACCCTGTTGGATTTCTTTCCTTTTTCTTTCCTTCCTTTCTCTCTCTTCTTTTTCTAAACACAAAACAAAGATGTGGTGTGAGAAGTAGATACAGTAAAACAAAATGGTTGTATTCAAATGTTAAACATGGATGGAACTGGAAGCATACCTCTTTCTTCTCCTCTTTCTCCTTGTCTTTGTCAACGCCACCCAGTAACTTCTCTCTGTTCTTCGTCAGCTCCTTCTTCCAATTCTATAAAAAGCAAATAGCGATGTTTTATGTAAGCTAAATATAAAAACACTGAATTTGTACAGTATAATAACAGTCAAATAAAGAACACACATTTTAACAATACCTCGTTCATTTGGTCCTCAAAGTCCGCCAGGGCTCTGGAGCCTTTCTTCTTCCTGTCTATGATCTCCTTCACCTCTTCCCTGATGACAGAAGAAAAATCATCATCACTCAACAATGGATCACAACTGATGGCCTTCCGCTGAAGGCCCATTCTGCTAACCGCGGCCTGCTAGCTACCTAGAGCTACTTGGAACCCTACTAATCCACGACGTCACCGCACAAAGAGGCAAAAACAGACTTACCTCCATCGCGACGTCCCCCAAAGGCACTTCTGCTAACTTGCTAGCCCCGGTCTGCTAACTGCTAGCTTGCTTGCCCCGGTCTGCTAGCTTGCTTGCCCCGGTCTGCTAACTGCTAGCTTGCTTGCCCCGGTCTGCTAACTGCTAGCTTGCTTGCCCCGGTCTGCTAACTGCTAGCTTGCTTGCCCCGGTCTGCTAACTGCTAGCTTGCTTGCCCCGGTCTGCTAACAACTAGCACCGGCCTACTAACTACTAGCTTGTTAGCACCGGCCTGCTAACTGTCTGAATCTCCGTGTCCCCAACCAGCCCAACCACTCACTGGACCCATATGTTCACTTTGCTACGCATGCCTCTCTCTAATATCAATATGCCTCGTCCATTACTGTCCTGGTTAGTGATTACTGTCTTATTTTACTGTAGAGCCTCTAGCCCTGCTCAATATGCCTTAACCAACCATGTTGTTCCACCGCCTACATATGCGATGACATCACCTGGTTTAAACGGCTCTAGAGACTATATCTCTCTCATTACTCAATGCCTAGGTTTACCTCCAATGTACTCACATCCTACCTTACCTTTGTCTGTACACTATGCCTTGAATCTATGCTATCGTTCCCAGAAACATGCTCCTTTTACTCTCTGTTCCGAACGTGCTAGACGGCCAGTTCATATAGCCTTTAGCCGTACCCTTATCCTACTTCTCAACTGGTGATGTAGAGGTTAATCCAGGTCCTGCAGTGCCTAGCTCCACTCCCACTCCCCAGGTGCTCTCATTTATTGACTTCTGTAACCATCAAAGCCTTGGTTTCATGCATGTTAACATTAGAAGCCTACTCCCTAAGTTTGTTTTACTCACTGCTTTAGCACACTCTGCCAACCCGGATGTCTTAGCCGTGTCTGAATCCTGGCTTAGGAAAACCACCAAAAACCCTGAAATCTCCATCCCTAACTATTTCCCGCCAAGATAGAACTGCCAAAGGGGGCAGTGTTGCAATCTACTGCAGAGATAGCCTGCAGAGTTCTGTCTTACTATCCAGGTCTGTACCCCAAAATTCGAGCTTCTACTTCTAAAAATTCACCTTTCCAGAAACAAGTCTATCACTGTTGCTGCTTGCTATAGACCACCCTCTGCCCCCCAGCTGTGCCCTCGTCACCATATGTGAATTTATTGCCCCCCATCAATCTTCAGAGCTCGTGCTACTAGGTGACCTAAACTGGGACATGCTTAACACCCCGGCCATCCTACAATCTAAGCTTGATGCCCTCAATCTCACACAAAGTATCAATGAACCTACCAGGTACAACCCCAAATCTGTAAACACGGGCACCCTCATAGATATGATCCTAACAAACTCGCCCTCCAAATACACCTCTACTGTTTTCAATCAAGAACTCAGCGATCACTGCCTCATTGCCTGCATCCGTAATGGGTCTGCGACCAAACGACCACCCCTCATCACTGTGAAACGCTCCCTAAAACACTTCTGCAGGCAGGCCTTTCTAATCGACCTGGCCGGTGTATCCTGGAATGACATTGACCTCATTCCGTCAGTAGAGGATGCCTGGTTATTCTTTAAAAGTGCCTTCCTCAACATCTTGTGGCTCAGTTGGTAGAGCATGGCGCTTGCAACGCCAGGGTTGTGGGTTCATTCCCCACGGGGGGACCAGGATGAATATGTATGAACTTTCCAATTTGTAAGTCGCTCTGGATAAGAGCGTCTGCTAAATGACTTAAATGTAAAAATGTAAATCTTAAATAAGCATGCCGCATTCAAAAAATGTAGAACTCGGAATAGATAGTGTTTGGTTCACTCCAGACCTGTCTGCCCTTCACCAGCACAAAAACATCCTGTGGCGTTCTGCATTAGCATCGAATAGCCCCCGTGATATGCAACTTTTCAGGGAAGTTAGGAACAAATATACACAGGCAGTTAGGAAAGCTAAGGCTAGCTTTTTCAAACAGAAATTTGCATCCAGTAGTACAAACTCCAAAAAGTTCTGGGACACTAAAGTCCATGGAGAATAAGAGCACCTCCTCCCAGCTGCCCACTGCTCTGAGGCTAGGAAACATTGTTACCACTGATAAATCCACTATAATTGAGAATTTCAATAAGCATTTCTCTACGGCTGGCCATGCTTTCCACCTGGCTACCCCTACCCCGGTCAACTGCCCGGCACCCTCCACAGCAACCCGCCAAAGCCCCCACCATTTCTCCTTCACCCAAATCCAGATAGCTGATGTTCTGAAAGAGCTGTATGTTTTGTTTATTCCATGTGTAACTCTGTGTTGTTGTATGTATCGAATTGCTATGCTTTATCTTGGCCAGGTCGCAGTTGCAAATGAGAACTTGTTCTCAACTAGCCTACCTGGTTAAATAAAGGTGAAATAAGAATTTAAAAAAATTAAATGGTGACGTAGGCCTAGGCCCAAACATTCAAGGGCATGGCCACAATTTCTTGTGATTTGCAGGGAGCATTTCACACTGTGTAGCCTAGTATTATAAGAAAGCAATGCTTTATCACCCAGATTTACACACATAGAAGGTAATAGGGATCCACCATTTACCCGTGGACACTCTTCAGCAATATTAGTGACAGATGATCAACTTGCCAGTTGTATAACCTGGAGAGCTTCTCAGAGCTTTTCAGGCACAACGCCTATGTGTCATCTTAATGCTTACCATGTTGGCCGTGGTCTGCTCAGGTAATCCTGGATAGAGGGTCCTGCATTGGGTGCGGGTCCATTGGCACGTGATGCAGCTATTGGGTTCACATAAGACTGAAAACAAAAAAAGGGAGGCAGTCAGACCAGACACCTCAACATTGACATCTGGCTACCATCCCCAAAACACACCTTGCCAAACAAACAAACAAACAGCAGATCAACATTCTGTGTGTTCCTGGCTGACAATAACACTAGCTAGACAGGAATTGGAAAGGGTGCGTTCGTAAATTAACTGTGGAGTCCCAGAGTGCGTTCACCGTGCACACTGGACGCTCTGCCCGAGGAGTAGGGTTGATCTGAGCGTTCTGATCAACGGCAGTCAAGCACCCAAGCTAACTGGCCAAAGTTGGCTAGTTTGCTAACTACTTCCAGACAAATGAAATAACACCTTACTGAAAATGTTACTCGCCCTAGCAGAGCTGGTTAGAGTGCTTTAATGTTATCATGAGGGTTAGTGACAAATTTATGGCAACAATTTTGTTCAGTTTCTTTTGCCGAAGTTTACTTACACCGGTCATAAAGTTAATGGAGTTTGTAAATATCTCAATTATTCCGCGGCCTCTGGCACTCAAACTAAAAGTGCTGTGAAAATCGGAGTAGATTTACGAACGAACCATACTTTTTATTAGCTTGGTACGATCAGTAACTTTTATTAGGATCAAACAAGTCCAAGGCGGTCAATGACAACTCTATGGCCTTCCCGTAAAAATACATGTTTACAAATTCATACAGTAAATTAGTAGCAGATAGCTAACTGATGAACTCGAGCCTAGTTGGCAGGTTGAGCGAGCTACTGTAACATTCGTTTTTTCGTCCGCGTTCTTTGGATTATGTTAACAGACGGGATGCTTTGGATTATGTTAACAGACGGGATGCTTTGGATTATGTTAACAGACAGGATGCGTTAGCCATCTACCTATATTATTATAAACCTACACTGATATTTCGACCTAAATAGATACGTTTAATTCTTCTGGCACGGATATCGGTCCTTCTTGTTAGCTACCTGCTAACTTGTTATTCTGTATCTGCCAGGTTAGTTTGCCTAGCTAGTTAGCTATATTCGTTCGATAAACATTGCGTATGTTAAAATAACTACAATTTGTGCATCTTTGATATGGCTAGTTTAAATGAAATTCAATTTGCCTGCGCACTTAGTTACAATAACTAGCTTAGATGGCCTAGCTAACATTTTTTCAGTGCCCGCTTTTAGCTATAGCCAACACGTTTGTTTTCATGCATACCATTAATCGTAAAAAGCTAAATATCCACACAGCTGGGATTATTTAACACATTACTCACCACTCTATTGTCCCTCTTCCCCATTTCGGTAGATTTAGCCTACGATCGAGCTAATATCAATCAATCCACTAAAACAAGTGAGATGATTTAAAGATGTTACGTAGCTGGTTTCCACACTAGGTAACACAACCACAAAGTCAGATGCCACAGAGTCAAAATTGTCTACAACATTTTAGTTTTTTGGTCTTAATTTAAGGCTAGGGTAAGGTATACGGTTAGTATTGTGGTTGGGTTTTAAATCCGATTTTAATAACAAGATAAATTGTAGAAATGGGCGGGGTTTAATTATTGTGGCTGTTTTAACTAGTGACGACTGGTCTTTGACGACGGACACAGACATGCAGTACAATCACAGATAGAACAATGATACAGATATTTTAGCGGATGTATAAACGTGAAGCGTCTGCTTGGCGTTTCCACTCACTACCAAAACTGGTAAAAACTGGTAGTGAGAGGAAGCCCACTGGCAGGCAGTGGGAGAAGATGGAACGAGATTAATTTTGGCCGACGTTCTGCAATTTTCTCATCGATGAAACATTTGATCTCAATACAGTTTTCTGTTCCCTAAACTAGAATATGTAATGAAAAGAGTGGACTACGTTTGGTAGACTTTACTCTTTGCAAAAGTTTAAAAAAAATCGCGATGTTTAGGAGTGCAAATGCGAATTGAGTTATTGCACAAGCGCACTTCATAAAGTAAGCGTTCCCTAAACGGAAATATGCAGATGATGCTACAACGCGCCAATAGGATCTTGCTAGTTCGTGCTTGGCTCTGCCCACCTTGCTTGTTCTGCCCACTAGACTAATTTTGTTCCCATCGGGTCGGCTGTCGTCTATCTTGGTTTAGTAAAACATCCTTGGTACAATCAAAGACCACAGTACCTTATTTCGTACAGTTGCGCTAAGGAAATTACTGCCCCATAGCGGTAAAAAGATAAATAAATACAAACACCATCATAAAAAACCCTGGTGGACATTTACCTTTATAAAATAACAGGAATTGTGTTGTTAAGATTATACACAATAATGCCAGTGGAAACACATTTAACACACAAAATATTTATTTTACCAAAATAAAAATGTCAGGCGGTTGTGAATACAATAAAATAAACTTTAAGTTGCTACAGCTTAGAGAAAACTATGGTTTGCAACTGCACATGGGGACAAAGATCGTACTTTTTGGAGAAATGTCCTCGGGTCTGATGAAAGAAAATAGAACTGTTTGGCCATAATGACCATCGTTATGTTTGGAGGAAACGGGGGATGCTTGCAAGCCGAAGAACACCATCCCAACCGTGAAGCACGGGGGTGGCAGCATCATGTTGTGGGGGTGCTTTGCTGCAGGAGGGACTGGTGCACTTCACAAAATAGATGGCATCATGAGGGAGGAAAATACCGTGGATATATTGAAGCAACATCTCAAGACATCAGTCAGGAAGTTAAAGCTTGGTCGCAAAGGGGTCTTCCAAATGGACAATGACCCCAAGCATATTTCCAAAGTTGTGGCAAAACGGTTTAAGGACAACAAAATCAAGGTATTGGAGTGGCCATCACAAAGCCCTGACCTCAATCCTATAGAAAATTTGTGGGCAGAACTAAAATTGTGTGCGAGCTAGGAGGCCTACAAACCTGACTCAGTTACACCAGCTCTGTCAGGAGGAATGGCCCAAAATTCACCCAACTTATTGTGGTAAGCTTGTGGAAGGCTACCTGAAATGTTTGACCCAAGTTAAACAATTTAAAGGCAATGCTACCAAATTCAAATTGAGTGTATGTAAACTTCTGACCCACTGAGAATGTGATGAAAGAAATAAAAGCTGATATAAATCATTCTCTCTACTATTATTCTGACATTTCACATTCTTAAAATAAAGTGTGAACCTAACTGACCTAATACAGGGAATTTCATGGAACACTGGTCACTTTAATATGTTTACATCCTGTTTTACACACTTCATATGTATATATTGTATTTCAGTCAAGGCTCATCCTATATAACTACTGTACACACCTTTTCTATTCATATACTGTCCATACTGTCTATACACACAAAAACATTAGGAACACTTTCAGAATATTGAGTTGCACCCCCTTTTGCCCTCATAACTGCCTCAATTTGTCGGGGCATGGACTCTACAAGGTGTCGAAAGCATTCCAGAGATGCTGGTCCATGTTGACTCCAATGCTTCCCACAGTTGTGTCAAGTTGGCAGGATGTCCTTTTGGTGGTGGACCATTTTTGATACATGGCAGCGTAGCCTAGTGGTTAGAACGTTGGACCAGTAACCGAAAGGTTGCAAGATCGAATCCCCGAGCCAACAAGTTACAAATCTGTCGTTCTTCCCCTGAACAAGGCAGGGTGGGTTAACCAACTGTTCCTAGGTGTCATTGAAAATAAGAATTTGTTCTTAACTGACTTGCCTAGTCAGATAACGGTTAAAAAATACACGGGAAACTGTTGAGCATGAACAACCTAGCAGTGGTGCAGTTTTTGACACACTCAAACCGGTGTGCCTTACACCTACTACCATACCCCTTTCAAAGGCACTTACAGTACACCTTTTGTCTTGTAATGTAAAATAGAATTCTTTACACATTCTTTAAAGATTGTACATCAGAAACTATCACAGAAAAATGTGCTTTTTCATCATTTTTTACAGCTTCACATGTTAACATTTAAATACCACAACAAAATATCCATACATTCCACAGCCTAATACAACCCAATGTAATATTAATCACAATATTATTTTGTTATTTGCATGAATCCCAAATAAGAACGCTCACATATACAAAGCATATTTTTTTATTAAAATGGTGCAACATGAAGCAATCACCACTGGTGGCATTTATTCATGTAAACATAATGCCCATTGCCTCCATATCATCATTGTAAATGAAGTTACCATGTCACAAGTTGGCATTTCAAATACATTTGTGGCCTTTACTTTCATCCTCGGAGCTTAGAAAATGTGCTAAAATACTAAATGTTTCAGTACTGTTCATTGGCTAAAGGGTATTTGCAATACAGAGCTATCATAGGTGCATTTCTGCAATCATTGGAAATCTATGGCAGACCCCATGTAGGTGGCTGTAAAAAAGTATACTTTTATTATTTTATATTACATAGACAAAAGTATTCCTGTCCCATGTTTTAAGTTACAAATGATCAATAAACCTCTTAAACCAAACAAAAACATACATTGATCGCTTCAAGTTGATATAATGTAGACTACAATGATGACAGTCTACTTATTAGGGCAGTTGACGTAGAACTGACCGATACCAAGAAAGCTTGACAATCCCTATTTCTAGAGAGTTGTAATATGAAGTCTGCAATGTATCCATCAATGGCATGAATCATCTGACAGGACAGAGATGAGTACAAAACAACTCTACATGGAGAGGGGAGCTCAGTCCAAAATTCTTTCATGTGGTTTTTTATTTTATCATGTATTAGATTAAACCATATGCGCCCCGACACTGAAAAACAAGTAAGATATCAAACATACTGTATCGTAGCAAACGTGCAGTTTGATTCACACGGTCAGGAATTCTGTAAAATGAGTATAGAAGCACAATCATGTTGTAGCATTAACATCATCCAATGAAACAGTTGATCAAGTATCATCCAATGAAACAGTTGATCAATTAACATCATCCAATGAAACAGTTGATCAATTAACATCATCCAATGAAACAGTTGATCAATTAACATCATCCAATGAAACAGTTGATCAATTAACATCATCCAATGAAACAGTTGATCAATTAACATCATCCAATGAAACAGTTGATCAATTAACACCATCCAATGAAACAGTTGATGGAGTCTAATCATGAATGTGCAAAGTGTGTCAGAATGATTTCTGATTTGATTTCTAATAAGATCCTGAGTGTATTTGTGTGCTAGCAGCACTAGATATACCAGAGGGAAAGTTATGGTCTAGATGTATTACTGTGCAGTAAGAAGTTTTACAAACAAATAAACTATTTTCCAATCCCACAGAGGGAGCAACTCTGAAAGCACTCTAGCTAGTCATATTGAATCAAAGTGAGCATAATACGTAGGGTATTAAAACAACTTACCACAGAACAGCTGTGTGTTTCGACATGAACCCCTGTATGTTTCTATGTAACCCTTACAGACTCAGTCTAAATGAAGCAGGTACAATGTTCAACCTCCTCTGAATCCGACGTATCAGCCTGCCTTTTCTCTCTAAAAAATCTCCCAACGAAGAACATTTCACTGACCCACACCTACACTAACCTTACTACTATCCTGCTACACATGTCAGTGTGCTGGATATGCAAGTAAAACCAGCTATTCACCACTACTGACAGTATTAGTGCAGTATCTAGCTCTATACCATTCTACATGCCTCACATTGTCAAACCTTTCCTCCCTTGGATATTACCTTGTATTCTTTCTAGATCTTACCAGAGATTTACATTTAAATTCTCACATGTTGTTAAAGTCCAATAAAATTAAGACAAAATAGAAAATAAGACATCAACTGTCAATAACTTTAAAATTAAGTTAGGAAATACAGAATCATGCTTTTATGCCAAATGTAATTGTGCTGAATAGTGCGTACGTCGACCTTATTCTCATTCAACAGTCACTTTACTATGCCCTGTGCATCAGGTCATACATAGAGTCTCGAATGGAGGCAATCCGATTTCATCACAGTTTATGACACTGAAGTACGGATGCCATAAGAGGACCTCAAAGTGACACATTTTCAGTCTTTTCTGTTCGCACCAGTCAAAGTCTTATAAGATGAAGCCCATCAGAAATCCTGCTCTGGCCTGCAGTAACACAGGACAACCTGTAGGTGGCAGTGATATCAAAACACACGTGTTTGTTTGGACCAGAAGAAGCACTAGGCAGTGTGTGAGGTCCTCCTGCATTGGATTAAAATGTGTGTGTGTGTGTGTGTGTCACCTCTCTCGGTTGTTGTGAAGGTGAGCTCCAGGTGAGGTCCATGCCGACCTACCCTTGTTGCTTGGTGTTCCCCCACCGAGGAGCCTCTCCTCAAGCTAAGGAAGGAGAGACAAGAGGCAGCAGCTCCTGGACATCCAGAGGTTCTCCCCTGGTGGCAGTACATCTCAGCTTCAGGGGTCCTTGCATTGTTTAAACTTTTTTTTTAAGTATCCTAAAAAGCAGCATTCAAATCGGTAAATTGTGGAAGACAGCACTGTTGCCTTTTGGAATCAAATGTCTCTGTTTATTGCTCTCTTTCTCAGTCTTTGTGTCCATCCCTCTCTTTCTCTCCCTCTCTGTCAGGCCAGTCCAGTCCTTGGCCAGGGGGCTGTCAGGCAGCTCTCTCCTCCAGGGTGGGCTTGTTGCTGCCGATGGGCTGGGTGTACACACTCTTAGTGTCACTATCCACACTCTGGAAGTAGGGGTGGGTCAGAGCAGCAAACGCTGATATCCTTCTGGAGGGATTAAAAGCCAGGAATTGCTGCATGGAGAAAGATAAAAACAAATATTATTATTATAACATTTTCCTTAACAAAAAGAAAAGTGTGAGTTTCATTCCTTTCGGACAAATCCATTTGAAACAGTATGTACTGTATTTTGAGTGTGTGTGTGTGTGTGTGTGTGTGTGTGAGAGAGAGAGAGTGTGTGTGTGTGTCTGATACTCACGAGTAAAAGAGATTTCCCCAGCTCGTCCATGTCAGGGACAAGTTCTCCGATTGGCTGAGGGGGTCGTGGGGAGAAGGCACTCTGTGGTAGGGCTACTTCCTGGGGCCAGTCCTCCACCGAGGGAACCCCGACCACACTGAAGGATCATCATCATTATCATCATCATCATCATCACCAACACTATTTTCGTCGTCATCATTACCGCCATCATCATAATAACAATCCTCATTATTTGCCAATTGATTGTTAAAACTGTAAATATGACGTACAACATGGTACTTACTCTAAAATCTTGCCCAGCTGATCAACATCTGAGTTTCCTCGAAACAAAGGTCTGGGAGAGGAAGAGCACATGTCAATATAACTGAAGTTGAAGTAACAAACTGTGTTCAATGAATCTGATAGATTAGTTTAAAAAAATATCCCCAGTTCAACTTCATCAATCCTAATTTGTCCTTCATAAATCCATGGGAGCTGTGGCGGTGATGCAGGCAGCCTTCATGCTGTCTCCATCTCCTCAACACAAAATGACACATTCCTACTGAGCAGACATCATCGATAACGGACATAACCAGTCCAACCCTCACTCTGTTCTACTGTAAAGAATTGGCTTTCCTGGTTGTTGTGACCAAGTTCCAGTTTTATCGTCACATGCTCAAGTACAGTGAAATGCTTAACTTGAATGCTCTATCCGACAGTGCAGTAATCAATATCAAAATAATAACCAATAAAAAAGTATATATAATAAAGAAAACATGATAAATAATAAATAAGAGAGGGACATACAGTACCAGTCAAACGTTTGGACACACCTACTCATTCAAGGTTTTTATTTTAACTATTTTCTACTTTGTAGAATAATAGTGAAGACATCAAAACTATGAAATAACACATATAGAATCATGTAGTAACCCAAAAAGTCGGAAGTTTACATACACTGTCACCTTCTGACCATAGTTCTTGTGTGTTTTACTTGTTTTAGTGTTGGTCAGGACGTGAGCTGGGTGGGCATTCTATGTTGTGTGTCTAGTTTGTCCATTTCTATGTATGCCTGATATGGTTCTCAATCAGAGGCAGGTCTTTGTCGTTGTCTCTGATTGGGAACCATATTTAGGTGGCTTGTTTTGTGTTGGGGTTTGTGGGTGGTTGTTTCCTGTCTTTGTGTTCTGCACCAGATAGGACTGTTTTCGGTTTTCACATTTATTGTTTTGTTGCTTGTAGTGTTCACGTTATTATCTTTATTAAATCATGTTGAACACTAGCCGCGCTGCGTTTTGGTCCTCTCCTTCATCCCAGGAAGAAAGCCGTAACAGAACCACCCACCATACTCGGACCAAGCAGCGTGGCTATGGGAAGCAGCGGCAGCAGCAGCAGCAGCAGGAGCTAGCAAGGCAGAGCGGCTGGAAGCCCGAGAGGCTCCCCCAAAAATGTATTGCGGGGGGGCACACGGGGAGTGTAGCTGGGTCAAGTAGGAGACTTGAGCCAGTTCCCCGTGCTTACCATAAGGAGCAGTTGGCGAAATTGAGGTACGGAGAATGTGGAGAATGTGGAGGAGTTATTGGACAGATTGGAGGAAAGTGAAAGGATGGGAGATTATGAGACATTCGATGAGTTGTTGGTAGAACTGGAGGAGAGCGAAGAGAGAGAGCTGTTGGTTTGGGGTAGTATACACGGTACTCGCCCTGAGGTGTGTGATTACCGTGGAGAGCGGGAGTACGGGCAGACACCGTGTTATGCGGAAGAGCGCACGGGGTCTCCTGTACGTGTTCATAGCCCGGTGCGGTACATCCCAGCTCCACGTATCGGCCGGGCTAGAGTGGGCATCGAGCCAGGTGCCATGAAGCCGGCTCAACGCAGCTGGTCTCCAGTGCGTCTCCTCGGGCCGGTGTACATGGCACCAGCCTTACGCATGGTGTCCCCAGTTCGCCAGCACAGTCCAGTGCGGGTTATTCCACCTCCCCGCATTGGCCTGGCTACGGGGAGCATTCAACCAGGTAAGGTTGGGCAGGCTCGGTGCTCAAGAGCTCCAGTACGCCTTCACGGTCCGGTATATCCGGTGCCACCTCCTCGCTCCAGTCCAGTACCACCAGTGCCAACACTACGCACCAGGCTTCCTGTGCGTCTCCAGAACCCTGTTCCTCCTCCACGCACTCTCCCTGTGGTGCGTGTCTCCAGCCCGGTACCACCAGTTCCGGCACCACGCACCAAGCCTACTGTGCGTATCCAGAGCCCTGTACGCACTGGTTTTTCTCCCCGCACTAGCCTTGAGGTGCGTAGCTACAGCCCGGTACCACCAGTTCCGGCACCACGCACCAGGCCTATAGTGCGCCTTGAGAGTCCAGTGTGCCCTGTTCCTGCTCCCCGCACTCGCCTAGTGGTGCGTGTCTCCAGTCCGGTACCACCAGTTCCGGCACCACGCACCAGGCCTACTGTGCGCCTCAGCAGGTCAGAGTCGGCCGTCTGCCCAGCGCCGCCTGCGCTGCCCGTCTGCCCAGCGACGCCTGCGCTGCCCGTCTGCCCAGCGCCGTCTGAGCTGCCCGACTGCCCAGCGACATCTGAGCTGCCTGTCTGCCCAGCGCCATCTGAGCCGCCCGTCTGCCCAGCGCCATCTGAGCTGTCCGTCTGCCCAGCGCCATCTGAGCAGTCTGTCTGCCCAGCGCCATCTGAGCCGCCCGTCTGCCCAGCGCCATCTGAGCCGCCCGTCTGTCCAGCGCCATCTGAGCCGCCCGTCTGTCCTGAGCCGATAGAGCCGTACGTCAGTCAGGAGCCGCCAGAGCCGTCCGCCAGTCAGGAGCTGCCAGAGCCGCCCGCCAGTCAGGAGCCAGAGCCGCCCGCCAGTCATGAGCTGCCCTCCAGTCATGAGCTGCCTTCCAGTCATGAGCTGCCTTCCAGTCATGAGCTGCCTTCCAGTCATGAGCTGCCATTAGTCCGGAGCTACCTTTCAGTCTGGAGCTACTTCTCAGTCCTGAGTTACCTCTCAGTCCTGAGCTACATCTCAGTCATGAGCTACCTCCCAGTTATGAGCTACCTCTCAGTCATGAGCTGTCCCTCAGTCCAGAGGAGTTCCCTCAGTCCAGAGGCGCTCCTCAGTCTGGTGGGGCCCTTTGTGAAGGTTCCTAGGCCAAGGTCGGCGGCGAGGGTCGCCACTCAAAGGACGCTAAGGAGGGGGACAAAGACAATGGTGGAGTGGGGTCCTCGTCCAGCGCCAGAGCCGCCACCGCGGACAGATGCCCACCCAGACCCTCCCCTATAGGTTTAGGTTGTGCGTTCGGAGTCCGCACCTCAGGAGGGGGGTACTGTCACGTTCTGACCATAGTTCTTGTGTGTTTTACTTGTTTTAGTGTTGGTCAGGACGTGAGCTGGGTGGGCATTCTATGTTGTGTGTCTAGTTTGTCCATTTCTATGTATGCCTGATATGGTTCTCAATCAGAGGCAGGTCTTTGTCGTTGTCTCTGATTGGGAACCATATTTAGGTGGCTTGTTTTGTGTTGGGGTTTGTGGGTGGTTGTTTCCTGTCTTTGTGTTCTGCACCAGATAGGACTGTTTTCGGTTTTCACATTTATTGTTTTGTTGCTTGTAGTGTTCACGTTATTATCTTTATTAAATCATGTTGAACACTAGCCGCGCTGCGTTTTGGTCCTCTCCTTCATCCCAGGAAGAAAGCCGTAACATACACCTTAGCCAAATACATTTAAACTCAGTTTTTCACAATTCCTGACATTTAATCTGTGGACCAAAGCGACCAAATGTGGACCAAATGAGTGGACCAAAGCGCAGCGTGGAAAGTGTTCATGATTTTATTGATCAAAGAAACACTCGAACAAAGTAACAAAACGAAAGCGAACAGTTCTGTCAGGTAAACAGATACTAAACAGAAAATAACTACCCACAAAACCCAACGGAAAAAGGACAACTTATATATGATCTCCAATCAGAGACAACGATAGACAGGTGCCTCTGATTGGGAACCACACAAACATAGAAATAAAGAAACTAGAATGCCCACCCTAGTCACACCCTGGCCTAACCAAAATAGAGAATAAAATCCTCTCTATGGCCAGGGCGTGACAGTACCCCCCCAAAGGTGCGGACTCCGGCTGCAAAACCTGACTCTAAAGGGGAGGGTCCGGGTGGGCATGCCTTCATGGCGGCGGCTCCGGTGCGGGACGTAGACCCCCCTCCGCCCGCAGATCCCTCCGCTTTGGTGGCGGCCCTGGTGCATGGACCTTCACTGGAGGAACCGGGCCGCAGATCATCGCCGGAGGAACCAGACCACCGATCATCGCCGGAGGCTCCGGACTGGGGACCGTCGCTGCAGGCTCCGGACTGGGGACCGTCGCTGCAGGCTCCGGACTGGGGACCGTCGCTGGAGGCTCCGGACTGGGGACCGTCGCTGGAGGCTCTGGACCGCAGATCTACGCTGGAGCCTTCGTGCCATGGATCATCACTGCAGGCTTCGTGCCATGGATCCTCGCTGCAAGCTTCGTGGCATGGATCATCACTGGAGGCTTTGAGGAGACGTGGAGACGTACTGGAAGCCTGGTACGTGGAGCTGCCACAACACGTCCTGGCTGGATACTCACTTTAGCTCGGTGAGTGTGTAGAGCTGCCACAGGACGCACTGGGCTCTGACGGCCCACTGGAGGCATAGTGCGTAGAGCCAGCGCAGGACACACTGGACTGTGGAGGCGCACCGGAGGTCTGGAGCGCAGAGCTGGCACAACTCGTCCTGGCTGGATACCCTCTGTAGCCCGGCAAGTGCGGGGAGCTGGAACAGGCCGCACTGGGCTGTGCTGGCGAACCGGGGAAACTGTGCGTAGAGCTGGCGCAGGATAACCTGGGCCGAAGAGACGCACCGGAGGCCAGGAACGCTGAGCCGGCACAATCCATCCTGGCTGAATGCCCACTCTAGCACGGCCACTGCGGGGAGCTTGCACAGAGCGCACCGGGCTGTGGATGCGCACTTAAGGCATGGTGCGCAGAACCGGATAGCACTGTGCTTTACCGGTCACTCGCTCCCCACGGTAAGCACGAGGAGTTGGCTCAGGTCTGAACCCTGACTCTGCCAATCTCCCCGTGTGCCCCCCCCCCCCCAAAACATTTGGGGGCTGCCTCTCGTTCTCGCCTCGTTGCTCCAACTCCTCGTAACGTCGCCGTTCCGCCCACCCTAGTCACACCCTGGCCTAACCAAAATAGAGAATAAAAGCCTCTCTATGGCCAGGGCGTGACATAATCCTAGTAAAAATTCCCTGTATTAGGTCAGTTAGGATCACCACTTTATTTTAAGAATGTGAAATGTCAGAATAATAGTAGAGAGAATGGTTTATTTCAGCTGTTATTTCTTTCATCGCATTCCCAGTGGGTCAGAAGTTTACATACACTCAATTAGTATTTGGTAGCATTGCCTTTAAACTGTTTTACTTGGGTCAAATGTTTCAGGTAGCCTTCCACAAGCTTCCCACAATAAGTTGGGTGAATTTTGGCCCATTCCTCCTGACAGAGCTGGTGTAACTGAGTCAGGTTTGTAGGCCTCCTTGCTCACACATGCTTTTTCAGTTCTGCCCGCAAATTTTCTATAGGATTGAGGTCAGGGCTTTGTGATGGCTACTCCAATTCCTTGACTTTGTTGTCCTTAAACCATTTTGCCACAACTTTGGAAGTATGCTTGGGGTCATTGTCCATTTGGAAGACCCCTTTGCGACCAAGCTTTAACTTCCTGACTGATGTCTTGAGATGTTGCTTCAATATATCAACATACTTTTCCTCCCTCATGATGACATCTATTTTGTGAAGTGCACCAGTCCCTCCTGCAGCAAAACACCCCCACAACATGATGCTGCCACTCCCGTGCTTCACGGTTGGGATGGTGTTCTTCGGCTTACAAGCATCCCCCTGTTTCCTCCAACCATAACGATGGTCATTATGGCCAAACAGTTTTATTTTTGTTTCATCAGACCAGGGGACATTTCTCCAAAAAGTACGATCTTTGTCCCCATGTGCAGTTGCAAACCGTAGTCTGTCTTTTTTATGGCGGTTTTGGAGCAGTGGCTTCTTCCTTGCTGAGCGGCCTTTCAGGTTATGTCGATATAGGACTCGTTTTACTGTGGATATAGATACTTTTGTACCTGTTTCCTCCAGCATCTTCACAAGGTCCTTTGCTGTTGTTCTGGGATTGATTTGCACTTTTCGCACCAAAGTACGTTCATCTCTAGGAGACAGAATGCGTCTCCTTCCTGAGTGGTAGGACGGCTGCGTGGGCCCATGGTGTTTATACTTGAGTTTTATTGTTTGTACAGATGAACGTGGTACCTTCAGGCATTTGGAAATTGCTCCCAAGGATGAATCAGACTTGTGGAGGTCTACAATTTCTTTCTGAGGTCTTGGCTGATTTCTTTTGATTTTCCCATGATGTCAAGCAAAGGTAGGCCTTGAACCACATCCACAGGTACACCTCTAATTGACTCAAATTTTACATTTACATTTTAGTCATTTAGCAGACGCTCTTATCCAGAGCGACTTACAGTAGAGTGCATACATTTTATTACATTTTTACATACTGAGACAAGGATATCCCTACCGGCCAAACCCTCCCTACCGGCCAAACCCTCCCTAACCCGGACGACGCTATGCCAATTGTGCGTCGCCCCACGGATCTCCCGGTTGCGGCCGGCTGCGACAGAGCCTGGGCGCGAACCCAGAGACTCTGGTGGCGCAGCTAGCACTGCGATGCAGTGCCCTAGACCACTGCGCCACCCGGGAGATGATGTCAATTAGCCCATCAGAAGATTCTAAAGCCAAGACATAATTTTCTGGTATTTTCCAAGCTGTTTAAAGGTGTGTATGTACACTTCTGACCCACTGGAATTGTGATACAGTGAATTATAAGTGAAATAATCTGTCTGTAAACAATTGTTGGAAAAATTACTTGTGTCATGCACAAAGTAGATGTCCTAACCGACTTGTCAAAACTATAGTTTGTTAACAAGAAATTTGTAGATATGGACATGTAAGAGGGGGATTAGGAGAAAGTGACTGGTAGCAGGAGAAATAATAATAATAATAATAGTAATCAGTATGGCAGCAGCATAAGTGGTGGGTGGGGGTATGTGTGTGTGTGTGAGGGTGAGTGTGTCAGAGTGTCAGTGCAGACGTGATAGGCGGATGTACATGTAAAGAAGTCTGGAAATGACTGGTAGCAGGAATATATAAATACTGATGGTGATATACTAGTGGTAAATTATACATGTAAACAGGAGTAATAGTGGCCAGTAGCAGGATAAATAGATACTAATATATACATGTAAACAGGAGTAATAGTGGCCAGTAGCAGGATAAATAGATACTAATATATACATGTAAACAGGAGTAATAGTGGCCAGTAGCAGGATAAATAGATACTAATATATACATGTAAACAGGAGTAATAGTGGTCAGTAGCAGGATAAATAGATACTAATATATACATGTAAACAGGAGTAATAGTGGTCAGTAGCAGGATAAATAGATACTAATATATACATGTAAACAGGAGTAATAGTGACCAGTAGCAGAATAAATAGATACTTAGATACTAATATATACATGTAAACAGGAGTAATAGTGACCAGTAGCAGAATAAATAGATACTAATATATACATGTAAACAGGAGTAATAGTGACCAGTAGCAGAATAAATAGATACTAATATATACATGTAACAGGAGTAATAGTGGTCAGTAGCAGGATAAATAGATAAATAGATACTAATATATACATGTAAACGGGAGTAATAGTGGTCAGTAGCAGGATAAATAGATAAATAGATACTAATATATACATGTAAACAGGAGTAATAGTGACCAGTAGCAGAATAAATAGATACTAATATATACATGTAACAGGAGTAATAGTGGTCAGTAGCAGGATAAATAGATAAATAGATACTAATATATACATGTAAACGGGAGTAATAGTTGTCAGTAGCAGGATAAATAGATACTAATATATACATGTAAACAGGAGTAATAGTTACCAGTAGCAGGATAAATAGATACTAATATATACATGTAAACAGGAGTAATAGTGGTCAGTAGCAGGATAAATAGATACTAGCGGAGCAGACAAGAGAGTACAGAGGACTGTGTCAGCAGCACATGGGAGGAAGGCATGCTCAAGGCCCAGCAGCGTAAGTCTACACTGTAAAAAAGTATTATTGAGTAACTGGTTCCACAGGATTGTTTTTATACTCAACTCTACCTGAAAACAAAAAATGTGTTGTCCCAAACTTAGCTCCAATGTTTTCAACTTACATACAGTATTTGACATACAATTACATTGTGCATGTTCATTTATACAGTCATTATTATTCAACATGTCCTCACCTGGGATTTGAACTCACAACCTCTTGGTTCACAGCATTTCAATCTCCCTGCAATGCCACCATGTCTGTGACAATTATCAGTTCATCTGACTATTCTCTCATCAATTATTTGATTTACTTTTTCTGTATAGTTGTCTAATGTTGTTGGGACATATTACTCTGTTTTAATGGTACTCCTTAATCACTATGACAAATCAAATAGTTTTTCTTGAGTGTATTTTTAACAGAGCTGATATTTACTTTGAAGTGCCAAGTGTAGCAATACAGGGGAAATCAATTGGACGATTGGAATGCTACGAACCAGGAGGTTGAGAGTTCAAATCCTAGGTGAGGAAATGTTAATTACTGTATAAATGAACATGCACAATGTAATCATGTATAGTGTGTCAAATATGTAAGTTGAAAAAGCAGTATGTGTGTGTAACTCGTTCTGCAGCCATTTTCTTTTTTTTAGGTAAGATGCCCTGATAGTTTCTAGTTGAATAAACATATGAGACAATGTGAGCAAACGCATCATTTTAAGTTGACAGATTTTTTGCATATGTGTTCTCAAGTTGGAGCTAAGTTTGGGCCAACTTTTTTTTTTTACCGTGTGTGAGAAGAGGGAGGGAGGAGGTGGAGAGGCTGGGGATGAAGGGAAGGAGCAGGCCTCCTGGTGGTTCCTGTGGCTTTGGGCCGTCCTGGCCGGCCGTGGGCGGGCATGCTTCCCCTGGCACCCACACAAATTCCAACAGTCTTCATTCCCACATACAGGCCTGCTCTCAACTCAAACGACCGCTGCTCCCAACCAAGCAACGGGTAGAAAAAAAGCCTATTTATCTCTCAGCCTCATGTGTGTCTGCCTTAGCTCTCTGTGGGCCTTCTGGTGTGTGTGTGTGTGTGTGTGTGTGTGTGTGTGTGTGTGTGTGTGTGTGTGTGTGTGTGTGTGTGTGTGTGTGTGTGTGTGTGTGTGTGTGTGTGTGTGTGTGTTTGCCTGTGCGGTGGTAGGTAGGGTGTGGGCGAGCTGTGCCGTATCGTGTGAAAGAACGGTTGAATCGTTCTAACAGAGACTAGCTGGGAGAGCAATATAAACCTAAACCCTCGGCTCCAGCCTTCAAAGAGGCAAAGAATCTCTCTGTCGTGAGAGAATGTGCTCAAAGGCACTTCACTTCTCATGTGCTATCATGCAATGACTGACAACATAACACACAGTACCACTGCAAACGTAGTTCTTTAACAGTAATTACACATGAATAATGACTGCACTGCTCCTTGTGATTGAGAGAGAGAGGGAGAGAGAGGAGAGAGAGAGGAGAGAGAGAGAGAGAGCGAGAGAAGGAGAGAGAGAGACAGTACTCTGTATGTCAATGTAATGCAGCATGTTGTGAAATGAGGTAGTGACGGTGTAGTTATTGCTGTACTCTGTAGCTACAGTACTTCACTGAACAGAAAAACTGCTGTAATCTTTGCATAGTTGAACACCCACATTTCCCCTACATGCTAAGACATTGAAAATTAGACACAGGCAGAACGATTTGATGGTAGTTTGCACATTTTACAGTGACAGCAATTATGTTGTCACATACTTTGATGGGTTAAGGGTGCTCCATAGCACGCTATACAAACCTAGCAGCAAAAATGTTGGAACTGAACTATGCCCTATTTCACCAAGTAGATGCCATCCTGACCAATACACCCCCTCTAACCACACCCACCTCAATGGCTCACTACACTGGTATTCCTGTATGCTGTTACTGTAAGGCGTCAAATACATGGTGGGCATGTTGAGAGTCTGAGGGTTGAACCATAAAGATCAGACCAAACCAGTTCTCTGCCTTTAGATGGAAAACATCACCTAAAACAATGTCATCATGCCAAAACAAGTATGACAGATATTTCCAAGAGGTCCATTTTTAAACCAGGAGTGGTTTGTTGGTTTGAATGGATGACTGGCTTCTCACAGGGCTGACACTGCAAACAAACACACATGCGCACACAGGCACACGCACATACACACACATACACGCACATACACACACAAACTTATAAAATGAAGGACTGTATGAGGATGTTTTCTGAAGGACTGGCTGGTTTAGGATTTCTGCTGCCACCATGGAGTATCGGTCAGAATGCAATGAGGAAATGAAGACGAGGAAGTTACATGAACACACACAGAGGAACATAGACACACACAGAGGAACATAGACACACACAGAGGAACATGAACACACACAGAGGAACATGAACACACACAGAGGAACATGACCACACACAGAGGAACATAGACACACACAGAGGAACATAGACACACACAGAGGAACATGAACACACACAGAGGAACATGAACACACACAGAGGAACATGACCACACACAGAGGAACATGACCACACACAGAGGAACATAGACACACACAGAGGAACATAGACACACACAGAGGAACATAGACACACACAGAGGAACATGAACACACACAGAGGAACATGAACACACACAGAGGAACATGACCACACACAGAGGAACATAAACACACACAGAGGAACATAGACACACACAGAGGAACATGAACACACACAGAGGAACATGAACACACACAGAGGAACATGACCACACACAGAGGAACATAGACACACACAGAGGAACATAAACACACACAGAGGAACATGAACACACACAGAGGAACATGAACACACACAGAGGAACATGGACACACACAGAGGAACATGAACACACACAGAGGAACATAAACACACACAGAGGAACATTGACACACACAGAGGAACATGACCACACACAGAGGAACATAGACACACACAGAGGAACATAGACACACACAGAGGAACATAAACACACACAGAGGAACATAGACACACACAGAGGAACATAAACACACACAGAGGAACATAGACACACACAGAGGAACATAGACACACACAGAGGAACATGAACACACACAGAGGAACATAGACACACACAGAGGAACATAAACACACACAGAGGAACATAGACACACACAGAGGAACATAGACACACACAGAGGAACATGAACACACACAGAGGAACATGGACACACACAGAGGAACATGAACACACACAGAGGAACATGGACACACACAGAGGAACATGAACACACACAGAGGAACATGAACACACACAGAGGAACATGGACACACACAGAGGAACATAGACACACACAGAGGAACATGGACACACAGAGGAACATGGACACACACAGAGGAAGATGGGGAAAGGGTTTGGATGGAGGTGAATATGGAGGTACGGCCGTGGAGAAAGGATTGGATATAGTGGTCTGGAAGGGAGATTCCAAATGGAAACATTAGGAACACATTACATAAAGGTGCAGACATGACAAGGTAGTGCCAGGTGACTGTGGGGAGAAAATGGGCTTAACATAATTACACAGTCAGGAGACTGCCAGGACTAGACAAGGAGGTGATATAGGGATAGGACTGGGCCAACCATTCTGTCCCACATTCCACACAACCTCTGGAATGTGTATCTGCCTGTCTGTGTGTGTGGGAGAGTGAGATTCTATGTCTGTGGGTGAGTGAGATTATGTGTGCGTGGGAGAGTGAGATTATGTGTGTGTGAGTTTGGGAGGGAGTGCATGTGTGTTCACGTGCACGTGTGTCTGTGAGTGAAATCCGTGTGTGTGTGTGTGTGAGGTTATGTCTTTGAGTTTGGTTTGTCAATGTGCCAGCGCACTATGAGAACGTAAACAAGGATGTGAGTCCCCTTCTGCGTTGACTGCATTAACATAACACGTCCAACCTTTAGATTAGCGGAATATCAACACCTCTCTCTGTCATTCACTTTTCCATCTAAACCATGCAGATGGAGACTTGCATGATATTTGCTTCAAATTCCTGAAACAAATTGTACTTACAGGGCTGTCAGTGTGAGTCAGTCAGTGTGAAACTAGATTTTTGAATAAAATATGGAAGCATTTGGGGGAAAACCTTTGATGAGTCAACAGTGAGAGACTGGGGACTGGGGACTTCTCTGTCTACTACAGTAGAGTAATGGTAGTAGAGGACAACAGTCAACAGTGAGAGACTGGGGACTGGGGACTTCTCTGTCTACTACAGTAGAGTAATGGTAGTAGAGGACAACAGTCAACAGTGAGAGACTGGGGACTTCTCTGTCTACTACAGTAGAGTAATGGTAGTGGAGGACAACAGTCAACAGTGAGAGACTGGGGACTAGGGACTTCTCTGTCTACTACAGTAGAGTAATGGTAGTAGATGACAACAGTCAACAGTGAGAGTCTGAGGACTAGGGACTTCTCTGTCTACTACAGTAGAGTAATGGTAGTGGAGGACAACAGTCAACAGTGAGAGTCTGAGGACTAGGGACTTCTCTGTCTACTACAGTAGAGTAATGGTAGTAGAGGACAACAGTCAACAGTGAGAGACTGGGGACTGGGGACTTCTCTGTCTACTACAGTAGAGTAATGGTAGTGGAGGACAACAGTCAACAGTGAGAGTCTGAGGACTAGGGACTTCTCTGTCTACTACAGTAGAGTAATGGTAGTGGAGGACAACAGTCAACAGTGAGAGACTGGGGACTGGGGATTTTTCTGTCTATGGCATTGACATTAGACTGCCACATCATGGGGGGGGGCTACTACAGTAGCTGCCAGTCATGTGAATGTGAGTAAAACTACTAACTATACCAAAAATATCACTAATGTTTATTTTTGAATGACTGTATTTAAATATTTCTAATTTGATGATACCCGCCCTGTGATTTTCATGTACTGTAGTTATTAAGTATCCACTGGTTGCCCTTTTTTCATGGCAACAGGTCATATATCTTGCTGCTGTGACTGCACACTGCAGTATTTCGCCTAACAGATATGGGAGTTTATTAATGTTGGATTTTGTTTTCTAATTCTTTGTGGGTCTGTGTAATCTGTAGTAAATATGTGTCTCTAATGTGGTCATACATTTGGCAGGAGGTTAGGAAGTGTAGCTCAGTTTCCACCTCATTTTGTGGGCAGTGTGCACATACTGTCATCTCTCTCGACACATAGCCTGTCTGCCTATGGCGGGCTCTCTCAATAGCAAGACCATGCTCACTGAGTCTGTACATAGTCAAGGATTTTCTTAATTTTGGGTCAGTCACAGTGGTCAGGTATTCTGCCACTATGTACTCTCTGTTTAGGCCCAAATAGCATTCTAGTTTGCTCAGTTTTTTTGTTAATTCTTTCCAATGTGTCAAGTAATTATCTTTTTGTTTTATCATGATTTGGTTGGGTCTAATTGTGTTGCTGCACTGGGGCTCTGTGGGGTCTGTTTGTGTTAGTGAACAGAGCCCCGAGACCAGCTTGCTTAGGGGGCTCTTCTCTAGGTTCATCTCTCTGTAGGTGATGGCTTTGTTATGGAAGGTTTGGGAATCACTTCCTTTAAGGTGGTTGTAGAATTTAACGACTCTTTTCTGGATTTTGATTATTAGCGGGTATCGGACTAACTCTGCTCTGCATGCATTATTTGGTGTTTTACATTGTACACAGAGGATATTTTAGCAAATTTGGTGTTCGTCCTATTTTGTGAATTCTTGGTTGGTGAGTGGACCCCAGACCTCACAAGCATAAAGGGCAATGGGTTCTAAAACTGATTCAAGTATTTTTAGCCAGATCCTAATTGGTATGTTGAATTTTATGTTCCTTCTGATGCCATAGATGACCCTTCTTGCCTTGTCTCTCAGCTCGTTCACAGCTTTGTGGAAGTTACCTGTGGCGCTGACGTTTAGGCCGAGGTATGTATTGTTTTTTGTGTGCTCTAGGGCAATGGTGTCTAGATGGAATTTGTATTTGTGGTCCTGGCAACTGGACCTTTTTTGGAACACCATTATTTTTTGTCTTACTGAGAATTACTGTCGGGGCCCAGGTCTGACCCTCCTTGGTTGGGGACAGAAGCACCAGATCATCAGCAAACAGTAGACATTTGGCTTCAGATTCTGGTAGTGTGAGGCCGGGTGCTGCAGACTGTTCTAGTGCCCTTGCCAATTCGTTGATATATATGTTGAAGAGGTTGGGGCTTAAGCTGCATCCCTGTCTCACCCCACAGCCCTGTGGAAAGAAATGTGTTTTTTGCCAATTCTAACCGCACACTTGTTGATTTTGTAACTGGATTTTACAATGTTGCATGTTTTTCACCCAACAACACTTTCCATCAATTTGTATAGCAGACCCTCATGCCAAAATGAGTCAACAAAGCATGAGAAGAGTTAACCTATGTTTTGGTTTGTTTGTCGATTAGGGTGTGCATACGTGGTTATACGTGGTATGTCGTACGGTAATTTGGTAAAAAGACAATTTGGTATTTGCCCAGTACATTGTTTTCACTGAGGAAATGTACAAGTCTCCTGTAAATGATAATCCAGAGGATTTTCCCAAGGTTTCTGATGACGCATATCCCACAGTAGGTATTGGGGCCAAATTTATCTAAACTTTTGTGGACTGGGTGATTAGTCCTTGGTTTCAAATATTGGGGAAGATGACAGAGCTGAGGATGATGTTAAAGAGTTTAAGTATAGCCAATTGGAATTTGTGGTCTGTATATTTTATCATTTCATGTTGGAGACAATCAACACCACAGGCCTTTTTTGGGTTAGAGGGTTTGTCTTTTGTCCTGTAGCTCATCCAATGTAATTGGAGAATCCAGTTGGTTCTGGTAGTCTTTAATAGCAGATTCTAAGATTTGTAATTGATCATGTATATGTTTTTGCTGTTTGTTCTTTGTTATAGAGCCAAAAATATTGGAGAAGTGGTTTATCCACACATCTCCAATTTGGATAGATAACTCTTCGTGTTGTTGTTTGTTTAGTGTGTTCCAATTTTCCAATCCCAGAAGTGGTTTGATTCTATGGATTCTTCAATGACATTGAGCCGATTTCTGACGTGCTGTTCCTTCTTTATCCGTGGAGTATTTCTGTATTGTTTTAGTGATTCACCATAGTGAAGGCGTAGACTTTTTAGGTTTTCTGGGTCTCTATGTTTTTGGTTGGACAGGATTCTCAATTTCTTTCTAAGGTTTTTGAATTCTTCATCAAACCACTTGTCATTATTGTCTTAGGTTGTCTGCTTGAAATGTTTAGATTTGATAGAGAAGCTGAAAGGTCAAATATACTGTTAAGGCTTTCTACTGGCAAGTTTACACCTTCACTATTACAGTGAAATGTTTTGTCCAGGAAGTTGATAGGTTTCTACACTACTTTCCTTCCATCTATAGCATTTCTTAATATTGTGCAGTTCCTTTGGCTTTGATGCCTCATGATTGAGTATTGCTCTGTTCATGTAGACTGTGATTTTGCTGTGATCTAATAGTTAGTGGGCTGACTGTGAACGTTGTGAGAGACTCTGGGTTGAGGTCATTGATAAAGTAATCTACAGTACTACTGCCAAGGGATGAGCTGTAGATGTACCTACAATAGGAGTCTCCTCGAAGCCTACCATTGACTATGTACAGACCCAGCGTGCGACAGAGCTGCAGGAGCTGTGACCAATTTATGTTGGTTGTTTTGTCATAGTTGTGTCTAGGGGGGCATATTTGGGAGGGAATGCTGTCACCTCCAGGTAGGTGTTTGTCCCCCTGTGTGCTGAGAGTCAGGTTATTGTCCAATCCTGGCATTTAGGTCGCCACAGACAAGTACATGTCCCTGGGCCTGGAAATGGTTGATCTCCCCCTTTAGGATGGAGAAGTATGGGGATTCTATTGTGTGGATATAGGTAGCACACATAAGGGCATTTTTCTCTGTTGAAATAATTTCCTTATTCTTTTCTAGACAGATGTAAAATGTTCCTGTTTTGACTAATTTAATAGAATGGGTTATGTCTGCTCTATACCAAATTAGCATACCCCCTGAGTATCTTCCCTGTTTCACACCTGGTAGTTTGGTGGATGGGACTACCAACTCTCTGTAACCTAGAGGACAACCAGTGGGTCCGTCTCCTCTATACCATGTTTCTTTTAGGATGACAACGTCTGTATTTCCAATTTCTTTGATGAAGTCTGG
This sequence comes from Salvelinus alpinus, assembly GCF_045679555.1. Taxonomy (NCBI): domain Eukaryota; kingdom Metazoa; phylum Chordata; class Actinopteri; order Salmoniformes; family Salmonidae; genus Salvelinus; species Salvelinus alpinus. The sequence continues at coordinate 32,530,969 of NC_092111.1, read as the reverse complement.
GTTCCAGCTCTTAAGTCCAAAGGCAGAGGACCTCAGACCTTGTATATTCCAGGATGAGATAATAAAAGCTTTGTCTTCCATAGGGTCTAGTGTTGTTTTTGTGTGGTTTAGGCTCGGACCATTACAGTAGGTGCGAGCAGAGAATGATGAGCATCTGATACATACCTCTTAGGTCACAGGATGGGGCTTGGGGGTGGTGTATTAGTGGGGGTTGGGCCTGTTTCTCTGCTCACAGCCTGGGCATATGTGCGGCTGTCATGTTGAGGTCCTTGCTGCGGGGCGGAGGGCATGAGGCAGAAGGGGCATAGGTCTGATCTAGGGGGGCCTATATAGGGTGTAGCCAGGGTTTGTTTGGGGTGGTCTCAGCAGGCTGGGGTGTGGCTGTTAAAGCTGTGGTCTGGGTGTAGGTCCTCTTGGTGCAGGTCCTTCGGGAGGGGTTGTTGCAGGTCAGGAAGGGTGTCTCACTGATCTGGGCGGAGTGTACGTTGTTCTGTTGCTCCTGTGTGCAGTGCTGGGGCTGCGGTTCAGGGTGACGTCCTTCAGAGTCCTGGCAAAAGTTGGGATTGCTGCCTTGTAGAGGTGGACCTGGTCGTAAAAGGTGTTCATGTTCAGGGTGGAGGGCCAGGTAGACATTAGGTTTTGAGGCACAGTCCCGGGAAATGCTTGCGTTCACCCGCTGTATGGTGACAAGGTGAATATCTTTTTGTGGTAGCAGGGTGGAGATAACCACTTGTGCGTTGAGGAACTTTGTGTTTGGGTCTGTTCTGTCTGGATTGTGTGGACCACCATGTCTCTCTCCAGCTCTGAGAATTGATCCCTCTCAATGATAGAGGAGCAGTGCAGTTGTGGGACTTGGGTGTGTTCAGTGCTGGGGGGGTGACTATCCTCGTCTGCAGGACAGTTTGAAGAGGTGTGATCAGACTTACTCAGGATGGGGGAGTCGTCACCGAGAGAGAGCTTTTCCTGATGTGCTCTCTCTTTGATCCTGTAAAAGTCCTGCTGGAACAGCATGAGGATGCCCTGCACCATTACTGTCCCAGACTTGTACATGTTGACAGAGGTTGTTTCAATTTCCTCAATGTCTAGTATTCTGAGTTTCCACCCTGGGCCAATACCCTCTGTCTTGACATAGGGGTAGTGTGCTCTTATAGCACTGTGCCATGCCAGAGGATGGTCTGTGTGGACAATTAAGTTGCTTACGTTCCCCTCTATGTAGCAGCCAGCAAACAGTGTCTCTGGATTGTCCTTGAGGAGCATTTTTTTGTACTTATTCCGTGCAGTGTTATTTTTAATAGCCATGGGGTACTGTACTGGGATGACATCTGCACAGGGATACGCCATGGCGCAGGGGGCTTCAAAGGTCTCTGCATTTGGGTGTGAGAGGCTGTGAAACCCTGCTGCCATTGTTAGGCTCAAGAGTTTTCACACCTCTCACTTCACACTTCAGTGCTAATTGAAGTTGCAGCCAGTCTGTTCTTTCCTAGCAGCTTGGTAGCTCAGTATACTTACTTACTTAGCTTTATATAACAAAATTACCTAGAGATTATATTCTTTTACTTTTTGGCTTCAGAAAGTAGGTTCAGACTGAGCATTACTCACCCAGTTTTGTGTTGGATGGTATTTCGAGGTTGTTTCTTCTGCAGGTTTTGGTTTGTTAGAAGTTTTTTCTTGATAGTCCTTGGTAGTAACAGTCCATTCAGGTAATTTTGTCCAAGAATGAAGGTTTTAGGTAAGGAATTTTGATTTGTTTTGAAGGTTTTGATGTAGATGGTAGTTTCCTGTATAAGTCCATGGCATTTATCCAACTATAATTACATTTTTTGCAGAAGAACTCAGGAGCCCATGATCTCTCTCTCTCTCTCTCTCTCTCTGACTCAGTCAGAGGCAGTTCCCAGGTGCCCTTTAATCTGTAACAGGTGGCCTTTAAAAAAAGCCACCTTAATAACCTGCAGGATAGACAGAGTGAAAGAGAGAGAGAGTGAAAGAGAGAGAGAGAGAGCTAGAGAGAATGAGGGGTGCTGTTCATAGACATCAAAGGGCCTACCGTCTACCTCCAGGCAGAGTTGGCCAGGAGCCAGGTCCTGAACACACATGCTTTTACAGCTCATTGTGTCACAGGGAGAATCACAAATCACCTAGCCTCTACTGTCATCACACACACACACACATGCACACACGTACACGCATACACGCACACACACACATGCATTCACACACACACACACACACACACACACACGCATACAGACAAACGCACACACAGTAGGTGTGTTAGTGTGTCAGTGTGAGTGTGATTACAGGTGAATAGTGTGAAGAGAGCCATAGGTGTGTTAGCATAGTTAGAGTAGCATTGTGAGAACACTCATTGATGTGTTAGTAAGGTACTGTGAGGAAAGGGTTGCGTCCCAAATGGCACCCTATTCCCCCCAATAGGGCTCTGGTTAAAAGTAGTGTACTATATAGGGAATAGGGTGCCATTTGGGACACAAAAGCTTAAACCATGGGTGGGTGTAGTTAAATCTACCAAGCTACTGTCAAACCACGATAGACCTTTATGTTTTTGGTGCCAACATTTAAACGTCATAAAGTAATTACATACAAACAAAACAGACTGAAACCTCACCACAAATTTCCCAGGTGAAGGTTTAACCTACAACAACGCATTTGAATATTTTTTTTCTTCCCAGGTCATTAAATTGATTATGTTTTTATGTTCCCTTCATAACCCTACTGACCACAACTTGGGGCTCTGAACCACACACACACGCACAAAACCGCACACACACACATCCAAGATGGCGTGGCAGTAGGACGTGTCTTTGTCTTGTCTTGTCCCGTGTAAATAGTCTTCGTATTTTTCGTATACATTTCGTATATATTTTAATTTCACTTTCCATCTAGGAACTGAATATACATTCCTACATTCCGCCTCATCCAATGTGGTACGGACCTGCTATTTTTTTTTTATACTTTAGAACCGTAAACCCAATCAGAAGCTAGCCAGATAACTAGCTACTAGCTAGTAGTCAGTTAGCCACTGCTGCGGTCTTCACCCTCAACTCGGACACTGCCAGCTTCAATACCGGGCCAATACCTGCCAGTCTGCAAGCGCGATATCAACCCAGAGCATATAGGACTGCTTTTTCTCTACCACATCACCGGATTCCTGACGCAAGCTCTGGACAATTACACCGTATCATCACAGCTAGCTAGCTGCAACCGAGTGGCTACTACTGGCTAACACCTCTGTCCCGAAGCAAGCACCAGTTAGCCTTGAGCTAGCCTCGAGCTATGCCCATCTGCCGGCTAGCCGAAGAGGTCTACCAGCGAATTCTTGGGCTACAATACCTCTTTTGCCAATTGGACTGGACCTTTTTTTTTTGCCGACACAGAGCCCTGCCAATCCATCACAACTGGTCTAAATCAGCTACAAGCTAATTTAGCAATTTTTTTGCCGCTGCTAGTAGCCTTTACCTTCTGCACAGACACCAGCCCTGTTATTAGCCTGGATATTACTCACCAATTTACCAGCATCGGACTGTCTCTCGACAACAACGCCGGATTCCTGCCGTAATCCCTGAGCCACTACTTCTGATCCTCACAGCTAGCTTGCAGCTAGCGCCACTGCCACGAAGCTAGCACCAGTTAGCAAACACAATTCTACAATTCACAACCTCTCTTTCGCCATCCGGCTTGGATTCTCTGTCGACACGACCACGTCTGAGCAGACCACCCCCCGGGCTACTAACTTTAAACGCCGCGTGCTAGCTTAGTGGAGGCCTCCCTGCTCCATCTACGGCTGCCCCCTGGACACTATGATCACTTGGCTACATAGCTGATGCATGCTTGACTGTCCATTAATTCACGGTACTCCATTCTGTTTATTTGTGTTTTATCTGTCGGCTCTGTGCTTTAACTCAGGATCTGTGTGTAGTTAATCCGACCCTCTCTGCCGAGTCGTCGCCATTTTTACCTGTTGTTGCTGTGTTAGACTAGCACCCTGTTATTGCTGCTGTTATCTTACCTGTTGTTTTAGCTAGCTCTCCCAATCAAGACCTGCAATCACTTTATGCCTTATTGTATGTCTCTCTCATATATCAATATGCCTTGCATACTATTGTTCAGGCTAGTTATCATTATCATTGTTTTGGTTTGCAATGGACCCTGTAGTTCCACTCTCCGTACCTCTGTTACCTCCTTTGTCCCACCCCCCACACATGCGGTGACCTCACCCATTGAGACCAGCATGTCCAGAGACACAACCTCTCTTATCATCACCCAGTGCCTGGGCTTGCCTCCGCTGTACCCGCGCCCCTCCATACCCCTGTCTGCACATTATGCCCAGAATCTATTCTACCACGCCCATAAATCTGCTCCTTTTATTCTTTGTCCCCAACGCTCTAGGCGACCAGTTTTGATAGCCTTTAGCCGCACCCTCATCCTACTACTCCTCTGTTCCTCGGGTGATGTGGAGGTAAACCCAGGCCCTGCATGTCCCCAGTCACCCTCATTTGTTGACTTCTGTGATCGAAAAAGCCTTGGCCTCATGCATGTCAACATCAGAAGCCTCCTCCCTAAGTTTGCCTTACTCACCGCTTTAGCACACTCTGCCAACCCTGATGTCCTTGCCGTGTCCGAATCCTGGCTTAGGAAGGCCACCAAAAATTCTGAGATTTCCATACCCAACTATAACACTTTCCGTCAAGATAGAACTGCCAAAGGGGGAGGAGTTGCAATCTACTGCAGAGATAGCCTGCAAAGTTCTGTCATACTTTCTAGGTCTATGCCCAAACAGTTCGAACTTCTAATTTTAAAAATTAATCTCTCCAGAAATAAGTCTCTCACTGTTGCCGCCTGCTACCGACCCCCCTCAGCTCCCAGCTGTGCCCTGGACACCATCTGTGAATTGATCGCTCCCCATCTAGCTTCAGAGTTTGTTCTGTTAGGTGACCTAAACTGGGATATGCTTAACACCCCGGCAGTCCTACAATCCAAGCTTGATGCCCTCAATCTCACACAAATCATCAAGGAACCCACCAGGTACAACCCTAAATCCGTAAACATGGGCACCCTAATAGACATTATCCTGACCAACCTGCCCTCCAAATACACCTCTGCTGTCTTCAATCAAGATCTCAGCGATCACTGCCTCATTGCCTGTATCCGCCACGGGTCCGCGGTCAAACGACCACCCCTCATCACTGTCAAACGCTCCCTAAAACACTTCTGCGAGCAGGCCTTTCTAATCGACCTGGCCCGGGTACCCTGGAAGGATATTGACCTCATCCCGTCAGTTGAGGATGCCTGGTCATTCTTTAAATGTTACTTCCTCACCATATTAGACAAGCATGCTCCGTTCAAAAAATGCAGAACCAAGAACAGATATAGCCCTTGGTTCACTCCAGACCTGACTGCCCTCGACCAGCACAAAAACATCCTGTGGCGAACTGCAATAGCATCGAAGAGCCCCCGCGATATGCAACTGTTCAGGGAAGTCAGGAACCAATACACGCAGTCAGTCAGGAAAGCAAAGGCCAGCTTTTTCAAGCAGAAATTTGCATCCTGTAGCTCTAACTCCAAAAAGTTCTGGGATACTGTAAAGTCCATGGAGAACAAGAGCACCTCCTCCCAGCTGCCCACTGCACTGAGGCTAGGTAACACGGTCACCACCGATAAATCCGTGATAATCGAAGACTTCAACAAGCATTTCTCAATGGCTGGCCATGCCTTCCTCCTGGCGACTCCAACCTTGGCCAACAGCCCCGCCCCCCCCGCTGCTACTCGCCCAAGCCTCCCCAGCTTCTCCTTTACCCAAATCCAGATAGCAGATGTTCTGAAAGAGCTGAAAAACCTGGACCCATACAAATCAGCTGGGCTTGACAATCTGGACCCCCTATTTCTGAAACTGTCCGCCGCCATTGTCGCACCCCCTATCACCAGCCTGTTCAACCTCTCCTTCGTATCATCTGAGATCCCCAAGGATTGGAAAGCTGCCGCGGTCATCCCCCTCTTCAAAGGGGGAGACACCCTGGACCCAAACTGTTACAGACCTATATCCATCCTGCCCTGCCTATCTAAGGTCTTCGAAAGCCAAGTCAACAAACAGATCACTGACCATCTCGAATCCCACCGTACCTTCTCCGCTGTGCAATCCGGTTTCCGAGCCGGTCATGGGTGCACCTCAGCCACGCTCAAGGTACTAAACGATATCATAACCGCCATCGATAAAAGACATTACTGTGCAGCCGTCTTCATCGACCTGGCCAAGGCTTTCGACTCTGTCAATCACCATATTCTTATCGGCAGACTCAGTAGCCTCGGTTTTTCTAATGACTGCCTTGCCTGGTTCACCAACTACTTTGCAGACAGAAATCAGTGTGTCAAATCGGAGGGCATGTTGTCCGGTCCTCTGGCAGTCTCTATGGGGGTACCACAGGGTTCAATTATCGGGCCGACTCTTTTCTCTGTATACATCAATGATGTTGCTCTTGCTGCGGGCGATTCCCTGATCCACCTCTACGCAGACGACACCATTCTATATACTTCCGGCCCTTCCTTGGACACTGTGCTATCTAACCTCCAAACGAGCTTCAATGCCATACAACACTCCTTCCGTGGCCTCCAACTGCTCTTAAACGCTAGTAAAACCAAATGCATGCTTTTCAACCGTTCGCTGCCTGCACCCGCACGCCCGACTAGCATCACCACCCTGGACGGTTCCGACCTAGATTATGTGGACATCTATAAGTACCTAGGTGTCTGGCTAGACTGCAAACTCTCCTTCCAGACTCATATCAAACATCTCCAATCCAAAATCAAATCAAGAATCGGCTTTCTATTCCGCAACAAAGCCTCCTTCACTCACGCCGCCAAACTTACCCTAGTAAAACTGACTATCCTACCGATCCTCGACTTCGGCGATGTCATCTACAAAATAGCTTCCAATACTCTACTCAGCAAACTGGATGCAGTTTATCACAGTGCCATTCGTTTTGTTACTAAAGCACCTTATACGACCCACCACTGCGACCTGTATGCCCTAGTCGGCTGGCCCTCGCTACATGTTCGTCGTCAGACCCACTGGCTCCAGGTCATCTACAAGGCTATGCTAGGTAAAGTGCCGCCTTATCTCAGTTCACTGGTCACGATGGCTACACCCACCCGCAACACGCGCTCCAGCAGGTGTATCTCACTGATCATCCCTAAAGCCAAAACCTCATTTGGACGCCTTTCCTTCCAGTTCTCTGCTGCCTGCGACTGGAACGAATTGCAAAAATCTCTGAAGTTGGAGACTTTTATCTCCCTCAACAACTTTAAAAATCTGCTATCCGAGCAGCTAACCGATCGCTGCAGCTGTACATAGTCCATCTGTAAACTACCCACCCAATTTACCTACCTCACCCCCCATACTGCTTTTATTTATTTACTTTTCTGCTCTTTTGCACACCAGTATCTCTTCTTGCACATGATCATCTGATGATTTATCACTCCAGTGTTAATCTGCTAAATTATAATTATTCGATTTATTGCCTACCTCATGCCTTTTGCACACATTGTATATAGATTCTCTTTTTTTTCTACCATGTTATTGACTTGTTTATTGTTTACTCCATGTGTAACTCTGTGTTGTCTGTTCACACTGCTATGCTTTATCTTGGCCAGGTCGCAGTTGCAAATGAGAACTTGTTCTCAACTAGCCTACCTGGTTAAATAAAGGTGAAATAAAAAAAAAATAAACAAGCATGTACGCACACCACTGACACCCCCCCCACCCCCCAGGTAGCATATGAACAGGTCATAAGCCATGGCAGAAATGTTTTGAAATACAGAAAATTTGCTGTAAAACTGCTTCTTTCAGCCTCATGGCAAAATGTGTGGACTACTTTAAGATTAGCTATATGTGTAGAATTTCAGAAAATACTAAATTCTCTCAGCCTCATGGCAAAACGTGTAGAATTGTAGAAAATAAACTTTTAAAATACAACATTTTCTCAGCCTCATTGAAAAATGTGTAGAATAGCAGGAAATAAACTTTTAAAATACAAAATTCTCTCAGCTTTATGGCAAAATATGTAGAATTGTAGGAAGTCGCAGGGGCCCCCTGAAACTGCGGTACGCCATTGGCGTACTCATGCACGTACGCAGCCACGCACACACGCACACAGCTGCTAAAGCAACGCACCTAATGTTGAATGATGCCATAGAGGATATCTCTTTCCATTGAAACATGTAGAAATTTGACTTAAACAAAAGAGAGATAAAGAGAGAGAGACAGACGGAGAGAGAGAGATGAAAGAGAGACAGAGAGAAAGATAAAGAGAGCGAGACAGAGAGAGAGAGAGAAAGACAGACTACGGTGGCTATACATGGTCATCATCACATCCAATCTATGGTCCAATCTATGCTCTAATCTATGGTCCATCTATACCCTAATCTATGGTCCATCTATACCCTAATCTATGGTCCATCTATGATCCATCTATGGGTCAATCTATGGTCAATCTATGAACGAATCCATTGTCAGATACACTGTAAATACTTGCTAAAGTGCTGTCTGACTGGAGTGAAGTCAGAGAGAGTAAAATAGAATCTGGTTACAACTACAGATTTGGTGTGGACAACCAATACATTTTCCTGAGTTTCCTTCAATGACCATGATAATTCCTCTTCAATGACCATGATAATTCCTCTTCAATGACCATGATAATTCCTCTTCAATGACCATGATAATTCCTCTTCAATGACCATGATAATTCCTCTTCAATGACCATGATAATTCCCCTTCAATGACCATGATAATTCCCCCTTCAATGACCATGATAATTCCCATTCAATGACCATGATAATTCCTCCTTCAATGACCATGATAATTCCTCCTTCAATGACCACAATGACCATGATAATTCCCCTTCAATGACCATGATAATTCCCCTTCAATGACCATGATAATTCCCCTTCAATGACCATGATAATTCCCCTTCAATGACCATGATAATCCCCCCTTCAATGACCATGATAATTCCCCTTTCAATGACCATGATAATTCCCCCTTCAATGACCATGATAATTCCTCCTTCAATGACCATGATAATTCCTCCTTCAATGACCACAATGACCATGATAATTCACCTTCAATGACCATGATAATTCCCCTTCAATGACCATGATAATTCCTCTTCAATGACCATGATAATTCCTCTTCAATGACCATAATTCCTCTTCAATGACCATGATAATTCCTCTTCAATGACCATGATAATTCCTCTTCAATGACCATGATAATTCCTCTTCAATGACCATGATAATTCCTCTTCAATGACCATGATAATTCCCCTTCAATGACCATGATAATTCCCCCTTCAATGACCATGATAATTCCCATTCAATGACCATGATAATTCCTCCTTCAATGACCATGATAATTCCTCCTTCAATGACCATGATAATTCCTCCTTCAATGACCACAATGACCATGATAATTCCCCTTCAATGACCATGATAATTCCCCTTCAATGACCATGATAATTCCCCTTCAATGACCATGATAATCCCCCCTTCAATGACCATGATAATTCCCCTTTCAATGACCATGATAATTCCCCCTTCAATGACCATGATAATTCCTCCTTCAATGACCATGATAATTCCTCCTTCAATGACCACAATGACCATGATAATTCACCTTCAATGACCATGATAATTCCCCTTCAATGACCATGATAATTCCCCCTTCAATGGCCATGCTAATTCCCCCTTCAATGGCCATGATAATTCCCATTCAATGACCATGATAATTCCCCCTTCAATGACCATGATAATTCCCCTTCAATGACCATGATAATTCCCCCTTCAATGACCATGATAATTCCCCTTCAATGACCATGATAATTCCCCTTCAATGACCATGATAATTCCCCCTTCAATGACCATGATAATTCCCCTTCAATGACCATGATAATTCCCCCTTCAATGACCATGATAATTCCCCCTTCAATGACCATGATAATTCCCCCTTCAATGACCATGATAATTCCCCTTCAATGACCATGATAATTCCCCTTTCAATGACCATGATAATTCCCCCTTCAATGACCATGATAATTCCCCCTTCACAGACCATGATAATTCCCCCTTCACAGACCATGATAATTCCCCTTCAATGACCATGATAATTCCCCCTTCAATGACCATGATAATTCCCAACTCCATGAAACATTGGACATGTCCTGAATGGCACCCTATTACTTATATAATAGTGTACTATTTCTGACCAGAGCCCTATTTTGGGACATAGCCACAGGGTTTGCAATATCACTCAGGATGCTGTCAGAGAGAGAGAGACAGGATATCGTCATCCCAAGACAGAGATCTGTCCTCTCCTCCATCCCATCTGTCCATTCGTCCGTCCTCAGTGTCCTGCCTGTGACATCAGAGTTATGGGAAAACACAGCCCACCACATCCTCTCCAGGACAATGGGGAATTATCAGCCATAATCAGTCATCGGGCTACAGCGGGAAAATCAAAACACACACACACACACATGTACAAAACACACACGTACTGTACACACACACACATACTGTACAAAACACACACACATGTACTGTACACACACACATACTGTACAGAACACACACACATGTACTGTACACACACACATACTGTACAAAACACACACACACGTACTGTACACACATATACTGTACAAAACACACACACACATGTACTGTACACACACACATACTGTACAAAGCACACACACGCCACACACATGCCAAACACATGCACGCATCCACACAATAATGAACGGACACACACACACATATCCGTCGTTAGTGAGAGGGGGAGACGTGTGTCTCGTTGTAAGGACGGACGGTTGGGAAAGGAAACATAAATTACAGACAGATCCCTCCCTGTTGGCACTGCTCCCTAACCACAACAACGACTGTGTCCCAAATGGCATTTAGTGCACTACTATTGACCGCTTATCTTTTACACCAGTGACTCTCTCTCATATTCATCACAAACACAAAACAGTAATATATAAGTAAACCCTACAGCAAAGAAATATACATTGTATTACAGAAAGAGGCTGCAACTTGACTCTTTATCATTGCATTTCTTTTTCTGATGTGAGGGAGGCTTGATTAACAGCTTGGGATTTCAGTAGAAGAAGTATGTTACACCACAAACTGACAAATACCTATATCAAGAAAGTGAATCCTCTGCTGCCTGCAACCACAGCCAACTGTGGCGGAATTTTATTACGGCTTGATAACCAAACTGACAAAAAATGTAACACCAGTAGAAATCATATTTCCAGTCAATATTAGTGAGGAAACCCCCAAGACGACTAATTCCATGAAAAACATACAGCATTTGGATTTTTCATATAACTCGTAAATGCACTATCCCTTACTTTTCAAACTTTATAAACTCAGGAAAAAAAGAAATGTCCCTTTTTCAGGACCCTGTTTAAACACTGTTTTCCATGCTTGTTCAATGAACCATAAACAATTAATGAACATGCACCTGTGGAACGGTCGTTAAGACACTAACAGCTTACAGACGGTAGGCAATTAAGGTCACAAATATGAAAACTTAGGACACTAAAGAGGCCTTTCTACTGACTCTGAAAAACATCAAAAGAAAGATGCCCAGGGTCCCTGCTCATCTGTGTGAACGTGCCTTAGGCATGCTGCAAGGAGGCATGAGGACTGCAGATGTGGCCAGGGCAATAAATTGCAATGTCCGTACTGTGAGATGCTTAAGACAGCGCTACAGGGAGACAGGACGCACAGCAGATCGTCCTCGCAGTGGCAGACCACGTGTAACAACACCTGCACAGGATCGGCACATCCGAAATTCACACCTGTGGGACCTCACCAGACATCACTGGCAACGACGTCGCCTATGGGTACAAATCCACCGTCGCTGGACCAGACAGGACTGGCATAAAGTGCTCTTCACTGACGAGTCGCGGTTTTGTCTCACCAGGGGTGATGGTCGGATTCTGCACTCTGGAGCGGGAGCGGTTTGGAGGTGGAGGGTCCGTCATGGTCTGGGGCGGTGTGTCACAGCATCATTGGACTGAGCTTGTTGTCATTGCAGTTAATCTCAATGCAGTGCGTTACAGGGAAGACATCCTCCTCCCTCATGTGGTACCCTTCCTGCAGGCTCATCCTGACATGACCCTCCAGCATGACAATCCCACCAGCCATACTGCTCGTTCTGTGCGTGATTTCCTGCAAGACAGGAATGTCAGTGTTCTGCCATGGCCAGCGAAGTGCCCGGATCTCAATCCCATTGAGCACGTCTGGGACCTGTTGGATCGGAGGGTGAGGGCTAGGGCCATTCCCCCCAGAAATATCCAGGAACTTGCAGTTGCCTTGGTGGAAGAGTGGGGTAACATCTCACAGCAAGAACTGGCAAATCTGGTCCAGTCCATGAGGAGGAGATGCACTGCAGTACTTAATGCAGCTGGTGGCCACACCAGACTGTTACTTTTGATTTTGGCCCCCCCTTTGTTCAGGGACATATTATTCCATTTCTGTTAGTCACATGTCTCACTGAACTTGCTCAGTTTATGTCTCAGTTGTTGAATCTTGTTATGTTCATACAAATATTTACACATGTTAAGTTAGCTGAAAATAAACGCAGGTGACAGTCATTTTTGCATACATTTTACTTTTCCAGTTTTATGAAATCACTGCACTAGGTCTGGAGATCAACATTACAAAAAGTGCCCATGGGTTTCTGCACCTGTGGTCAGAGATACACGAAATGGTCAAAAGTATGTGGACACCTGCTCATCGAACATCTCATTCCAAAATCATGGGCATTAATAATATGGAGTTGGTCCACCCTTTGCTGCTGTAACGGCCTCCACTCTTCTGGGAAGTCATTAATATGGAGTAGGTCCACCCTTTGCTGCTGTAACGGCCTCCACTCTTCTGGGAAGGCTTTCCACTAGATGTTGGAACATTGCTGCGGGGACTTGCTTCCATTCAGCCACAAGAGCATTAGTGAGGTCGGCACTGATGTTGGGCGATTAGGCCTGGCTCGCAGTGTGTGTTCCAATTAGTTCCCAAAGGTATTTGATGGGGTTGAGGTCAGGGCTCTGTGCAGGCCAGTCAAGTTCTTCCACACCGATCTTGACAAACCATTTCTGTATGGACCTCGCTTTGTGCAAGGGGGCATTTTCCTGCTGAAACAGGAAAGGGCCTTCCCCAAACTGTTGCACGAAAGTTGGAAGCACAGAATTGTCTAGAATGTCATTGCACAATGTAGCGTTAAGATTTCCCTTCACTGGAACTAAGGGGCCTAGCCTGAACCATGAAAAACAGCCCCAATACCATTATTCCTCCTCCACCAAACTTTACAGTTGGCACTATGCATTCAGACAGGTAGAGTTCTCCTGGCATGCGCCAAACCCAGATTTGTCAGACTGCCAGATGGGGAAGTGTGATTCAGCACTCCAGAAAACTAATTTCTACTGCTTCATACTGCTTCAGAGTCCAATGGCGGCGAGCTTTACACCACTCCAGCTAACGCTTGGCATTGCGCATGGTGATCTTAGACTTGTGAGCGGCTGCTCGGCCATGGAAACCCATATGAAGCTCCCGACGAACACTTCGCGGCTGAGCCGGTTTCACTCCTAGACATGTCCACTTCACAATAAAAGCACTTACAGTTTACCAGGACAGCTCTAGCAGGGCAGAAATTTGACAAACTGACTTCTTGGAAAGGTGACATCCTATGACGGTGCTACGTTGAAAGTCACTGAGCCCTTCAGTGACGCCATTCCACTGCCAATGTTTGTCTATGGAGATTGCATGGCTGTGTGCTCAATTTTATACACCTGTCAGCATTGGATGTGGCTGAAATAGCCGAGTCCACTAATTTGAAGGGATGTTCACATACTTTTGGCCATGTAGTGTATGTGGCTTCACAATGAGAGTATATGTGTGTTGCAAATGGCACCCTATTCCCTACATAGTGCACTACTTTTGACCAGAGCCCTATTGGCACTGGTTGAAAGTAGTGCACTATAAAGGTAATACGGTGTCATTTTCTCAGGTTTTTGCCTGCCATATGAGTTCTGTTATACTCACAGACATCATTCAAACCGTTTTAGAAACTTCAGAGTGTTTTCTATCCTAATCTACTAATTATTTGCATATTCTAGCTTTTAGAACTGAGTAGCAGGCAGTTTACTCTGGGCACCTTTTTATCCAAGCTACTCAATACTGCCCCCCAGTCCCAAAGAAGTTAAAAGTTGTAGTTATCGGTATTAATTGTAGTTATCGGTATTGGGGTTTTTTTTGGCAAGGAAAATATTGGATATCGGTATAGGCCAAACATGTCATATCGGTGCATCACTAGGTTCTAGATAGCATATTTCTTTCTAAGAGTGTAGTAGGGGTGTCAAACTCATTCCATGGAGGGCCGAGGGTCTGCTGGTTTCTGGTTTCTCCTTTTAATTTGTGTCCAATTAAGACATAGACAACCAGGTGAGGGGAGTTCCTTACTAATCACTGACCTTAATTAATCAATCAAGTACAAGGGAGGAGTGAAAAGCCACAGACTCTCTGCCCTCCGTGGAATGAGTTTGACACGTCTAGAGGGACTGAAAAGATGTCACAGATGACATAAGGTCAATGTGCAGTGTCTCCCAGTATATGTATGTGTGTGTGTGTGTGTGTGTGTGTGTGTGTGTGTGTGTGTGTGTGTGTGTGTGTGTGTGTGTGTGTGTGTGTGTGTGTGTGTGTGTACCAGGACCACTCACCTTCTCCTGAACATCTCAGCGAAGATACAGCCCACACTCCACAGGTCAACTGGGGTGGCATAGCTGGACTGGAGCAACACCTCTGGGGCTCTGTACCACAACGTCACCACCTACACACACACAATCAACACATTAATACACACATTAATACACACAATCAACACATTAATACACACATTAATACACACAATCAACACATTAATACACACATTAATACACACAATCAACACATTAATACACACATTAATACACACAATCAACACATTAATACACACATTAATACACACAATCAACACATTAATACACACATTAACACACACAATCAACACATTAATACACACATTAATACACACAATCAACACATTAATACACACATTAATACACACAATCAACACATTAATACACACAATCAACACATTAATACACACAATCAACACATTAATACACACATTAATACACACAATCAACACATTAATACACACATTAATACACACAATCAACACATTAATACACACAATCAACACATTAATACACACAATCAACACATTAATACACACATTAACACACACAATCAACACATTAATACACACATTAATACACACAATCAACACATTAATACACACAATCAACACATTAATACACACATTAATACACACAATCAACACAGTAATACACACATAATACACATACTGTAAAAACGCACACACACACACAACATACACACACACACCCTTCTCTTACATGTTCTTCCAATACACAGACATAAAACGTGACCCTCTGGTATGCATTAGGTTACATCCTCTACCACAGGCTTCACCCATGAAAGGAGAAGAGGAGAAGAGGAGGAGAAGACGAGAGGAGGAGGAGAGGAGGAGAAGGGGAGCAGGAGAGGAGGAGGAGAGGAGGAGAAGGGGAGCAGGAGAGGAGGAGGAGAGGAGGAGAGGAAGAGAAGAGGAGGAGAAGTGGAGGAGAGGAGAAGAGGAGAAGAGGAGGAGAAGGAGGAGAAGAGGAAGAAAGATGAATAGGTGGAGAAGAGGAGGAGAATAGGAAGAAAGGAGGAGAAGAGGAGAAGAGGAAGAAAGGAGAAGAGGAGGAGAGGCTGAGACCAGAGCACTCCTGATACCTGAGACACATTCCTCTTTCCTCCCTCACAGTCCTCTCTCTTTAAGTGTTTTACCTGAGAACGCCAAATGACACACACACACACACACGTGTTTCTGTGCCCCTGTCTCAGGGTTACATAAGGTATGAAATCATATCTGGCAGGGCAGGTCTCTGGGAGCGCTCCCGTTTTGGTATGCCCAGATCACACAGTGTTTCCATAGTGAGCCATCAGGGAACTCAGCACTGGTCCCTGTGTGTGTGTGTGTATGTGTATGTGTATGTGTGTGTGTGTGTGTATGTGTGTGTGTGTGTGTGTGTGTGTGTGTGTGTGTGTGTGTGTGTGTGTGTGTGTGTGTGTGTGTGTGTGTGTGTGTGTGTGTGTGTGTGTGTGTGTGTATGTGTGTGTGTGTGTGGGTGTGTGTCCATTACAACAAGATCCACTGCTTTCACAGGACTCAGTCATACTCAAACAAACCCCAGTACAACTTAGCTCTTAGAATACTGCTACTACATTCTATTCATATTGTGTTTCCCCTGCGGACATCAGGTTTGAAAGTGCTTTGCGATGCTCGAGGAGGGAGTGTGGAACACCTCTTGCTCTACTAACGTGTAGCAGCGCCCACTTGGGAAATTAGCAGGCAGGCAGCCATTTTGTGCCAGAGCCAGAGCTGCTTCCCACATGTCTCCCAGTTTCTAACCCTGTGCTTGTACTCTGCTGGGAGCTGTGTCGACTGACTGTTAGCCCACAGGAAAAGCAGCATTGTTAACAGCTACAGTAGGGAAAACCATCAGACAAAACTCAGTGACCCCTCGCGAGAACGTGGACTGCTTCCAGGTGCTTTCCCTCTCCAGTTTTTCCTACGGCGGTCGTTTGGCCCGAGGCCCCGGCAGCCGGTGCTGCTCTCTCTCTCCCTCTCTCTCTGCTTATCACCGTGTTAGCAAAGACCAATGTTTTCCAAATGCCTTGCATGTTTGTCCAACACAGTGAGAGAATTATGAACAAAACTAAGCCTGCCCTGCGGTTTGGTAACAGACCAGTTACTACAAGGTTGCATGTTCACCTTTGGCCTTACTAATGTGGACTGTACCTTTGGGACGATGACATCCCATGAGAGTGTGTAAGTATATGATAATTATGTAGTAGCTGTGTTGAGGGTTGACTTTGAGTCAAATAATATGATCACTCAATTAGGTTTAGTAGATTATGTTTGGTTTATAGACTTATCCGACTCCTAGTCTGAATGGAAACGTTTTATTTGATTTATTTTACCAGGTATGTTGACAGAGAACACATTCCCATTTACAGCAGCAACCTGGGGAATAGTTACAGGGGAGAGGAAGGGGGATGAATGAGCCAATTGTAAACTGGGGATGATTAGGTGACCATGATGGTATGAGGGCCAGATTGGGAATTTAACCAGGACACCAGGGTTAACACCCCTACAATAAGCGCCATGGGATCTTTAGTGACCACAGAGAGTCAGGACACCCATTTAACATCCCATTCGAAACACAGCACCCTACACAGGGAAATGTCCCCAATGACTGCCCTGGGGCATTGCGGCATTAGACCAGAGGAAAGAGTGCCTCCTACTGGCCCTCCAACACCATTTCCAGCAGCATCTGGTCTCCCAAACAGGGACTTCCAGGACCAACCCTGCTTAGCTTCAGAAGCAAGTCAGTAGTGGGATGCAGGGTGGTACAATGCTGGCAAATCATAAATAACTTTAAGTAATTCAGTTATCTAGAAGACTATCATCGGGTATCTGAAAGACAGAGTTCACTGGTGTTGGGTGTGTGACGAGGTTGATTAAAGTACATGACAAAACCTCATGTTCTTCTTGCGAACTGATAGAATGGTCAGATGCTATTTTTACAGCCACATGTGCTACGATGACACTTTCTCAGTTCATTCTTCCTTGCTAAGTGGAAACAGAGGAAGTTGAAGCTGTGAACAGTGTTGGTTGGCTCGTGTCACGTGACCCGAGATGAGATGCACATGACTCATTCTAAAAAAGAACTGAGGCAGGCCATTGAAGCTTTTAGAGCACTGAAACCTATTTTCATGTGTGGGGGGGTTGAGTTTATAAAAAGCATGAATGAAGTGGTCGTTGTACTGCCTAATTGACAGGATCATTAAATGTCATCGCTGTCATCTTGTGAAGTTTCATTACATTTCTTTGGCTTCTTATTTTGTTTTATTTTTGTATTTTATTTAACCTTTATTTAACCAGGTAGGCCAGTTGAGAACAAGTTCTCGTTTACAACTGCGACCTGGCCAAGATAAAGCAAAGCGACACAAACAACAACACAGAGTTACACATGGAATAAACAAACATACAGTCAATGATACAATAGAAAAGAAAGTCTATATACAGTGTGTGCAAATGAAGTAAGATTAAGGAGGTAAGGCAATAAATAGTCCGTCGTGGCGAAATAATTACAATTTAGCAATTTACACTGGAGTGATAGATGTGCAGAAGATGAATGTGCAAGTAGAGATACTGGGGTGCAAAGGAGCAAAAACAATTATAAATAAATAACAATATGGGGATGAGGTATCTCATATATCTAACTCTCATATATATACTCTCATATATCTTATCTCATATATCTAACTCTCATATATCTCATATACACTGCTCAAAAAAATAAAGGGAACACTTAAACAACACAATGTAACTCCAAGTCAATCACACTTCTGTGAAATCAAACTGTCCACTTAGGAAACAACACTGATTGACAATAAATTTCACATGCTGTTGTGCAAATGGAATAGACAAAAGGTGGAAATTATAGGCAATTAGCAAGACACCCCCAAAAAAGGAGTGATTCTGCAAGTGGTGACCACAGACCACTTCTCAGTGGACCACTGCTGATGTTTTGGTCACTTTTGAATGCTGGCGGTGCTCTCACTCTAGTGGTAGCATGAGACGGAGTCTACAACCCACACAAGTGGCTCAGGTAGTGCAGTTCATCCAGGATGGCACATCAATGCGAGCTGTGGTAAAAAGGTTTGCTGTGTCTGTCAGCGTAGTGTCCAGAGCATGGAGGCGCTACCAGGAGACAGGCCAGTACATCAGGAGACGTGGAGGAGGCCGTAGGAGGGCAACAACCCAGCAGCAGGACCGCTACCTCCGCCTTTGTGCAAGGAGGTGCACTGCCAGCGCCCTGCAAAATGACCTCCAGCAGGCCACAAATGTGCATGTGTCTGCTCAAACGGTCAGAAACAGACTCCACGAGGGTGGTATGAGGGCCCGACGTCCACAGGTGGGGGTTGTGCTTACAGCCCAACACCGTGCAGGACGTTTGGCATTTGCCAGAGAACACCAAGATTGGCAAATTCGCCACTGGCGCCCTGTGCTCTTCACAGATGATAGCAGGTTCACACTGAGCACATGAGCACATGTGACAGACGTGACAGAGTCTGGAGACGCCGTGGAGAACGTTCTGCTGTCTGCAACATCCTCCAGCATGACCGGTTTGGCGATGGGTCAGTCATGGTGTGGGGTGGCATTTCTTTGTGGGGCCGCACAGCCCTCCATGTGCTCGCCAGAGGTAGCCTGACTGCCATTAGGTACCGAGATGAGATCCTCAGACCCCTTGTGAGACCATATGCTGACACATGCACATTTGTGGCCTGCTGGAGGTCATTTTGCAGGGCTCTGGCAGTGCACCTCCTTGCACAAAGGCGGAGGTAGCGGTCCTGCTGCTGGGTTGTTGCCCTCCTACGGCCTCCTCCACGTCTCCTGATGTACTGGCCTGTCTCCTGGTAGCGCCTCCATGCTCTGGACACTACGCTGACAGACACAGCAAACCTTTTTGCCACAGCTCGCATTGATGTGCTATCCTGGATGAACTGCACTACCTGAGCCACTTGTGTGGGTTGTAGACTCCGTCTCATGCTACCACTAGAGTGAGAGCACCGCCAGCATTCAAAAGTGACCAAAACATCAGCCAGGAAGCATAGGAACTGAGAAGTGGTCTGTGGTCACCACCTGCAGAATCACTCCTTTTTTGGGGGTGTCTTGCTAATTGCCTATAATTTCCACCTTTTGTCTATTCCATTTGCACAACAGCATGTGAAATGTATTGTCAATCAGTGTTGCTTCCTAAGTGGACAGTTTGATTTCACAGAAGTGTGATTGACTTGGAGTTACATTGTGTTGTTTAAGTGTTCCCTTTATTTTTTTGAGCAGTGTATATATACTCTCATATATCTTATCTCATATATCTAACTCTCATATACTCTCATATATCTTATCTCATATATCTAACTCTCATATATCTCATATATATACTCTCATATATCTTATCTCATATATCTAACTCTCATATATATACTCTCATATATCTTATCTCATATATCTAACTCTCATATATCTCATATATATACTCTCATATATCTAACTCTCATATATCTCATATATATACTCTCATATATCTTATCTCATATATCTAACTCTCATATATCTCATATATATACTCTCATATATCTTATCTCATATATCTAACTCTCATATATCTCATATATATACTCTCATATATCTTATCTCATATATCTAACTCTCATATATCTCATATATATACTCTCATATATCTTATCTCATATATCTAACTCTCATATATCTCATATATATACTCTCATATATCTTATCTCATATATCTAACTCTCATATATCTCATATATATACTCTCATATATCTTATCTCATATATCTAACTCTCATATATCTCATATATATACTCTCATATATCTTATCTCATATATCTAACTCTCATATATCTTATCTCATATATATAACTCTCATATATCTCATATATATACTCTCATATATCTTATCTCATATATCTAACTCTCATATATCTCATATATATACTCTCATATATCTTATCTCATATATCTAACTCTCATATATCTCATATATATACTCTCATATATCTTATCTCATATATCTAACTCTCATATATCTCATATATATACTCTCATATATCTTATCTCATATATCTAACTCTCATATATCTCATATATATACTCTCATATATCTTATCTCATATATCTAACTCTCATATATCTCATATATATACTCTCATATATCTTATCTCATATATCTAACTCTCATATATCTCATATATATACTCTCATATATCTTATCTCATATATCTAACTCTCATATATCTCATATATATACTCTCATATATCTTATCTCATATATCTAACTCTCATATATCTCATATATATACTCTCATATATCTTATCTCATATATCTAACTCTCTCTCTTGTCACGGCCCTACATCATAACTATGTTCTATACAAACCCTTGAACTGAATTGAGTGTTGATGTGAGCATCCATATGTCAGACCAAAAGGGTACCTCGAAATGAAATTACCAAGCACTCAGGGGAAAATACCACCACAGACCGAGAGACAGATATCACTATATAACACGTGGATAGATGCATGTGTGCAATATCAAACCCAATCAAACCCTTTCCTGTGGTTACGTCTCTTCGAGAGAGACATACGCCTGCTGTTATTCGCATGTGTCTTTTTTCCATTGCATCTTTCTCAAACACCACAACACAACTAGACTGCACTCCAGCAGACTTCTAGGAAGAACCACGTAGTCAACACTAACTGATGTGAGGGCTTAAGTATATGCGTCGTTATTTGAAGGCCAGGCCACAGATAGACACAGCAGGAAGTGCAGGAAGTGTTGTTACCATGCAGAATTAGCGCGGAGAAGACTTCCTGAAACATACAGTAATGATTTCGGTTAGAGAGCCATAGATCCAGATATTGATGTGTTTGGTATGGCATGTAGTGTAGTGCATTCCATGGCAATTATAGTCAGAGGAGTTGGTTAAATACGTTATAATGGTTAAAGGACCATCATTTGGTATTCATGAACAAATGACATATGCTGCATGTACCAATCGAAGGTGATTTATAAAGTCTTTCCCTTTCCAAGCATCCTTGGCCTATGGCCCTATGCAGACCCAGAAAATGTGTTTCTTCTGGCCACTATCAGTGCTGCTAAGCTAAGCACATACCTCTTCCTCTCTCTCTCCTCCCTCTTTCTATAAAATATCTGAACATCTCTCTATATAACCCTTATATGTGTCTGTCCCTCTCTATTCCCTCTCTATTCCAGTATAGACCTCTGTCCGAGTCCCCCATAACACACATTCCTATGTCTCGCTCACTATAGCACACAGCTGGAGGACCTGAGCCCTAGGACCATGCCTCAGGCCTACCTGGCCTGACAACGCCTGGCTGTCCCTGTCCCCAGTCCAACCGGTCGGGATGCCGGTCCAGTTCTGCCTGCAGCTATGGAAGTCTGCCCTGTTTCACCGTACCTGCTACTTCGTCCCGGACCTGCTGTTTCTCCTCTCTCTCTTTCTCCCTCACTCCCTCTCCTTCCTGTGGACCTGCTGTTTCTCCTCTCTCTCTTCCTCCCTCACTCCCTCTCCTTCCTGTGGACCTGCTGTTTCTCTTCTCTCTCTTTCTCCCTCTCCTTCCTGTGGACCTGCTGTTTCTCCTCTCTCTCTTTCTCTCTCTCCTTCCTGTGGACCTGCTGTTTCTCCTCTCTCTTTCTCCCTCACTCCCTCTCCTTCCTGTGGACCTGCTGTTTCTCCCTCTCTCTCTTTCTCCCTCACTCCCTCTCCTTCCTGTGGACCTTCTGTTTCTCCTCTCTCTCTTTCTCCCTCACTCCCTCTCCTTCCTGTGGACCTGCTGTTTCTCCTCTCTCTCTTTCTCCCTCACTCCCTCTCCTTCCTGTGGACCTGCTGTTTCTCCTCTCTCTCTTTCTCCCTCACTCCCTCTCGCTCTCCTTCCTGTGGACCTGCTGTTTCTCCCTCTCGCTCTTTCTCCCTCACTCCCTCTCCTTCCTGTGGACCTTCTGTTTCTCCTCTCTCTCTTTCTCCCTCACTCCCTCTCCTTCCTGTGGACCTGCTGTTTCTCCTCTCTCTTTCTCCCTCACTCCCTCTCCTTCCTGTGGACCTGCTGTTTCTCCTCTCTCTCTTTCTCCCTCACTCCCTCTCCTTCCTGTGGACCTGCTGTTTCTCCCTCTGTAGCCACTATTTTCCTCTGTACTGTCCCTCCTTTCCTCCCTCTGTAGCCACTATTTTTCTCCCCTCTGTCCCTCCTCTCCTCCCTCTCTCTTCTCTCGCTCACTCCCTCCCTCCCACCCTCCCTAGCCTGACTGACAGACAGGTAGGCAGGCCTCTCCTTTAGCTCTGCTTGTGTGGAGCTGCTGCTTGGCTGCTAACAGAACAGAGGCGGTCAGATAAAGCAGCCATGGCCTGGCTGGCTGACTCCAGATTAAAGGACAACATTCTGGGCATTCCTTTCTGCTGAAAGTATTCATCCCGTCCAGCCCAACTCTCTCTCGCTGCTGCACACTGGATAATAAATGGCAGGCAGGCAGCACAGAGAGCAGGCAGGAAGGCAGAACAGGAAGCACAGAGAGCAGGCAGGAAGGCAGAACAGGCTGAACAGAGAGCAGGCAGAACAGAGAGCAGGCAGGAAGGCAGAACAGGAAGCACAGAGAGCAGGCAGGAAGGCAGAACAGGAAGCACAGAGAGCAGGCAGGAAGGCAGAACAGGCAGAACAGAGAGCAGGCAGGAAGGCAGAACAGGAAGCACAGAGAGCAGGCAGGAAGGCAGAACAGGCAGAACAGAGAGCAGGCAGGAAGGCAGAACAGGAAGCACAGAGAGCAGGCAGGAAGGCAGAACAGGCTGAACAGAGAGCAGGCAGGAAGGCAGAACAGGCTGAACAGAGAGCAGGCAGGAAGGCAGAACAGAGAGCAGGCAGGACAGAGAGCAGGCAGGAAGGCAGAACAGAGAGCAGGCAGGAAGGCAGAACAGGAAGCACAGAGAGCAGGCAGGAAGGCAGAACAGGAAGCACAGAGAGCAGGCAGGAAGGCAGAACAGGAAGCACAGAGAGCAGGCAGGAAGGCAGAACAGGCAGAACAGAGAGCAGGCAGGAAGGCAGAACAGGAAGCACAGAGAGCAGGCAGGAAGGCAGAACAGGCTGAACAGAGAGCAGGCAGGAAGGCAGAACAGACAGAACAGAGAGCAGGCAGGAAGGCAGAACAGGAAGCACAGAGAGCAGGCAGGAAGGCAGAACAGGAAGCACAGAGAGCAGGCAGGAAGGCAGAACAGGAAGCACAGAGAGCAGGCAGGAAGGCAGAACAGGAAGCACAGAGAGCAGGCAGGAAGGCAGAACAGGCTGAACAGAGAGCAGGCAGAACAGGAAGCACAGAGAGCAGGCAGGAAGGCAGAACAGGAAGCACAGAGAGCAGGCAGGAAGGCAGAACAGGAAGCACAGAGAGCAGGCAGGAAGGCAGAACAGGCAGAACAGAGAGCAGGCAGGAAGGCAGAACAGGAAGCACAGAGAGCAGGCAGGAAGGCAGAACAGGCTGAACAGAGAGCAGGCAGAACAGGAAGCACAGAGAGCAGGCAGGAAGGCAGAACAGGCAGAACAGAGAGCAGGCAGGAAGGCAGAACAGGCAGAACAGAGAGCAGGCAGGAAGGCAGAACAGTGGATCCTCCAAGGCAAGCCTCAATGACAAAGCACATCCGCCTACCTCCCTCTCTCTCTCTCTCTCTCCCTCTTGTTGCCCCCCTCTTTCCCCCCCTCTCCAGTGGTGTAAAGTACTTAAGTAAAAAATACTTTAAAGTACTACTTAAGTAGTTTTGGGGGTATCTGTACTTTACTTTACTATTTCTATTTTTGACAACTTCTACTTTTACTCCACTACATTCCTAAAGAAAATAATGTACTTTTTACATTTCCCTGACACCCAAAAGTACTCGTTACATTTTGAATGCTTAGCAGGACAGAAAATGGTCCAATTCACACACTTATCAAGAAAACATCCCTGGTCATCCCTACTGCCTCTGATCTGGCGGACTCACTAAACACAAATTCTTCATTTGTAAATTATGTCTGAGTGTAAGTATATTTGAGCAATTACATTTACTTTTGATACTTAAGTATATTTAAAACCAAATACTTTTAGACTTTTACTCAAGTGGTATTTTACTGGGTGACTTTCACTTTTACTTGAGTCAGGTATCAATTGGGTACTTTTAAAAGCAGTGTGTTACATAGGTAATAGGGCCATTTGGAACACAGGCACAGAAACCCTGGTCCTGATGGACACATTGTTTTCTACCATGCAAGGCCCCCGGACAGACACACAGACTCCTTTAACACATTGTTTTCTACCATGCAGGGCCCCCGGACAGACAGACCGACTCCTTTAACACATTGTTTTCTACCATGCAGGGCCCCCGGACAGACACACAGACTCCTTTAACACATTGTTTTCTACCATGCAGGGCCCCCGGACAGACACACAGACTCCTTTAACACATTGTTTTCTACCATGCAGGGCCCCCGGACAGACAGACCGACTCCTTTAACACATTGTTTTCTACCATGCAGGGCCCCCGGACAGACACACAGACTCCTTTAAAGGGACCTGATCCACCAGATGTTTGGCTAAGGACAAAATGGAGACAGAAAGAGAGACAGCAGGTTTCTTCCAATGCTTTAGGGCCAAGAGATTTACCTGCCTGGTCAGGTCGTGTGTTCAGGAAAACCTCCTGACCCTAACTGTCATATGTAATAATGTGTAACTAGGCCCTGACCAGGAAAACCTCATGACCCTATATGTTTGTCCTTTCTATGTGACAGATCAGGCAGAATTCTTGGCCTGCCTATGCAATCATTGGACTGCAATAGTGGAAGCCTTGTAGAGAGACAGTAGTTACTGTACTGTACTTTATTGAACACTTCACCATGCAAAACATGGGCTGTGCTGTACTTTATTGAACACTTCACCATGCAAAACATGGGCTGTACTGTACTTTATTGAACACTTCACCATGCAAAACATGGGCTGTACTGTACTTTATTGAACACTTCACCATGCAAAACATGGGCTGTACTGTACTTTATTGAACACTTCACCATGCAAAACATGGGCTGTGCTGTACTTTATTGAACACTTCACCATGAAAAACATGGGCTGTGCTGTACTTTATTGAACACTTCACCATGCAAAACATGGGCTGTGCTGATAGAAAGTACTGACAGCACACCCATGCTGTTGGGCTTAACTATTGTTTACATTATGCAAGGCAAAAAGTCTGCATTGCTTCACAAATCAAAGCCTAGCTGCAGACTAGACCCTTGGGACCTGGTCATAAAAAGTACACTAAATAGGCGATAGGGTGCCATTTGGGATGTAGTCCAGGAGTTTTTCTAGTCAACTCTCTTCCTTCTTCAATGGTTGTGTCTCCAGACAGGCCATTCTTAGCTGAGCAGTCAGTTGGCCTGTAAACACCCTTATTTACAGCAGGCCCCAGATTCACTCGCCTTTTCCATTTTTCTCTTTCAAAAGACAATTTACACGAAAGACAACAATACCCTGACAGCAGGCCTAGAAAGACAACAACAATACCCTGACAGCAGGCCAAGAAAGACAACAACAATACCCTGACAGCAGGCCAAGAAAGACAACAACAATACCCTGACAGCAGGCCAAGAAAGACAACAACAATACCCTGACAGCAGGCCAAGAAAGACAACAACAATACCCTGACAGCAGGCCAAGAAAGACAACAACAATACCCTGACAGCAGGCCAAGAAAGACAACAATACCCTGACAGCAGGCCAAGAAAGACAACAACAATACCCTGACAGCAGGCCAAGAAAGACAACAACAATACCCTGACAGCAGGCCAAGAAAGACATCAACAATACCCTGACAGCAGGCCAAGAAAGACAACAATACCCTGACAGCAGGCCAAGAAAGACAACAACAATACCCTGACAGCAGGCCAAGAAAGACAACAACAATACCCTGACAGCAGGCCCAGAAAGACATCAACAATACCCTGACAGCAGGCCAAGGAAGGGAAGAAGAAGAAGATTTAAAGTCAGAGTTTTAACTGTATACAGCTTGTGACTACAAGCTTACAGTAGAGAGCAGCAGCATAAACTGTATACAGTTAAAAAAACAGAGTGCAACAGTTGCCAAAGTATGCACAGCGTACAGGAATGCTGCATGGGGCCCTCTCTCAGCGAACAAAGACAGCACAGTCAGCCTCTTTCCCCCAGCCTAGCTACCACATCCGCACATCATTAGTCGGAAAATTCCTCATATATGCTGTCATTTTCTTTTATTCAATGCTGGTAAAGGCACGACTTTAATATCCCCCCTACCACTCCTGACTCCCTCACCCCAATCAGTCCCCCTTTTCCCTTCCTGGAACATGGCCAGGAGCCCGTCAACAATTAATAGAGACAGGGCCTGAAGTGCAGGACGTGCGCTACCTGGTAGGGGTTACACAGGAAATACCAAATGAGATGTTCACTGTGCATTGTGCTCTCAGCCGCTGTGTGTGTGTGCATGTGTTCATATCCGTCTGTGTGTGTGTGTGCATGTGTTCATATCCGTCTGTGTGTGTGTGTGCATGTGTTCATATCCGTCTGTGTGTGTGTGTGCATGTGTTCATATCCGTCTGTGTGTGTGTGTGTTCATATCCGTCTGTGTGTTTGTGCATGTGTTCATATCCGTCTGTGTGTGTGTGTGCATGTGTTCATATCCGTCTGTGTGTTTGTGCATGTGTTCATATCCGTCTGTGTGTGTGTGTGCATGTGTTCATATCCGTCTGTGTGTTTGTGCATGTGTTCATATCCGTCTGTGTGTGTGTGTGCATGTGTTCATATCCGTCTGTGTGTGTGTGTGCATGTGTTCATATCCGTCTGTGTGTGTGTGTGCATGTGTTCATATCCGTCTGTGTGTGTGTGTGCATGTGTTCATATCCGTCTTTCTGTGTGTGTGTGTGTGTGTGCATGTGTTCATATCCGTCTTTCTGTGTGTGTGTGTGTGTGTGTGCATGTGTTCATATCCGTCTTTCTGTGTGTGTGCATGTGTTCATATCCGTCTGTGTGTGTGTGTGCATGTGTTCATATCCGTCTGTGTGTGTGTGTGTGTGTGTGTGTGTGCGTACATGTATTCATATCCTTGTGTGTGTGTTTGGGGACAACCCCCTTCTCCCACTGCAGTTGGGAGCATGGAGAGAGAGAGGGAAGTCGCCCCCCCCCCTTCGAACCGTTGAGGAGATATCTAAACATTCCCAGAGAGGGATGCACGTGCTCTCCTGCGTGCTGTGTGGGGTTTTCCCTTTCCAAACTGAGCAGAGTTGCTGTCTGAGTGTCTGTCCAGAGTGGAAGCACATTGTCTGGCAGTGAGAACACGAATGACTAGATTCAGACAAAACCCTCCATGAGATTCATCCTCAGCAATGACTGAGAAATTCTTAAAGCTTTTCTTTATTCCTCGATCCTCACAAACCAAAAATGAGCTGTTGAGGTATTGGGTCTCAAGAGAAACACATGCATTGATTTCTTATCATTACTTGCACGGCCATGCAATTCAAGATGGAGAAATAAACCACTCATTTCATAAGCAAAAGGGGCATCCGACTGGCTTCTAATCAAAGTCTGGATCGTAACAAGACAAAGTACCAGGGGTTGGAACCAAAATTATTTTCCAATGGTTTCGTTCTGAACAGAATCATACATTTTTTCGTTCCGTTCCACTTTTCCGACCAGCAAAATAAAGTTCTGAACCGGTTAAAAGTAATTTAATGTCGAGCTAAATGTACAAAACATCTGATTACAGAGGTTTCAAAAGGAACAATATAAACCTCTGAAATTGTATATTTGTTTTACATTTAGCTCAACATAAACTACTTCACCAATCATGCAGTACGGATAGAGCAGCTTGCTATGGAGTGAGTTGTTTACATGCATGGTGGAAAGACACGTGTAGGGCGTGAGACGCAACTGACATTTTGCAGGTGAGGAGAGATCGAGAGAGGGTGCAGGAGGAGGCTTGGATTGATGCTCTGGGCATCTTGTGATGACATGCATTATCGGAATTAGGCCCAAAGAATTATACTTTGGAGGAGCGGCTTCTATGGAGGAACTTTTAATAACTTTGAACTTCAGAGTTAGCTTAACGTTGGACCAGAGAAGCTAGCTAGCTAACAAGCTTGTGTGTGCAGAGTGAGACCAGAATTAAAAACCTGTCTTACGTTTCTGTAGTTAATATATCCAATGTGAAATGTGATAGGCCACACTACTTGCCTAGAGAGGTCTCAGCTATACTTTTCGTGGCTGTTTATTTACCACCACAGACAGATGCTGGCACTAAGACCGCACTCAGTCAGCTGTATAAGGAAATAAGCATACAGGAAACCACTCACCCAGAGGCGGCGCTCCTAGTGGCCGGAGACTTTAATGCAGGGAAACGTAAATCAGTTCTACCAAATCTCTATCAACATGTTAAATGTGCAACCAGAGGGAAAAAATTCTAGATCACCTGTACTCCACACACAGAGACGCGTACAAAGCTCTCCCTCACCCTCCATTTGGTAAATCCGACCACAACTCTATCCTCCTGATTCCTGCTTAAAAGCAAAAATTAAAGCAGGAAGCACCAGTGACTCGGTCTATAAAAAATGGTCAGATGAAGCAGATGCTAAACTACAGGACTGCTTTGCTATCACAGACTGGAACATGTTCCGGGATTCTTCCAATGACATTGAGGAATACACCACATCAGTCACTGGCTTTATCAATAAGTGCATTGAGGACGTCGTCCCCACAGTGACTGTACGTACATACCCCAACCAGAAGCCATGGATTACAGGCAACATTCGCACTGAGCTAAAGGGTAGAGCTGTCGCTTTCAAGGTGCGGGACTCTAACCCGGAAGCTTACAAGAAATCCCGCTATGCCCTGCGACGAACCATCAAACAGGCAAAGCGTCAATAGAAGGCTAAGATTGAATCATACTACACCGGCTCCGACTCTCGTCGGATGTGGCAGGGCTTGCAAACTATTACAGACTACAAAGGGAAGCACAGCCGCGAGCTGCCCAGTGACACAAGCCTACCAGACGAGGTAAATCACTTCAATGCTCGCTTCGAGGCAAGCAACACTGAGGCATGCATGAGAGCATCAGCTGTTCCGGACGACTGTGTGATCACGCTCTCCGTAGCCGACGTGAGTAAGACCTTTAAACAGGACAGCATACACAAGGCTGTGGGGCCAAACGGATTACCAGGACGTGTGCTCCGGGCATGTGCTGACCAACTGGCAGGTGTCTTCACTGACATTTTCAACATGTCCCTGATTGAGTCTGTAATACCAACATGCTTCAAGCAGACCCCCATAGTCCCTGTGCCCAAGAACACAAAGGCAACCTGCCTAAATGACTACAGATCCGTAGCACTCACGTCCGTAGCCATGAAGTGATTTGAAAGGCTGGTAATGGCTCACATCAACACCATTATCCCAGAAACCCTAGACCCACTCCAATTTGCATACCGCCCAAACAGATCCACAGATGATGCAATCTCTATTGCACTCCACACTGCCCTTTCCCACCTGGACAAAAGGAACACCTATGTGAGAATGCTGTTCATTGACTACAGCTCAGCGTTCAACACCATAGTGCCCTCAAAGCTCATCAACAAGCTAAGGATCCTGGGACTAAACACCCCCCTCTGCAACTGGATCCTGGACTTCCTGACAGGCCGCCCCCAGGTGGTGAGGGTAGGTAGCAACACATCTGCCACGCTGATCCTCAACACTGGAGCTCCCCAGGGGTGCGTGCTCAATCCCCTTCTGTACTCCCTGTTCACCCACGACTGCATGGCTAGGCACGACTCCAACACCATCATTAAGTTTGCTGATGACACAACGGTGGTAGGCCTGATCACCGACAACGATGAGACAGCCTATAGGGAGGAGGTCAGAGACCTGGCTGGGTGGTGCCAGAATAACAACCTATCCCTCAACGTAACCAAGACTAAGGAGATGATTGTGGACTACAGGAAAAGGAGCACCGAGCACGTCTCCATTCTCATCGACGGGGCTGTAGTGGAGCAGGTTGAGAGCTTCAAATTCCTTGGTGTCCACATCAACAACAAACTAGATTGGTCCAAACACACCAAGACAGTCGTGAAGAGGGCACGACAAAGCCTATTCCCCCTCAGGAAACTAAAAAGATTTGGCATGGGTCCTGAGATCCTCAAAAGTTTCTACAGCTGCAACATCGAGAGCATCCTGACCGGTTGCATCACGGCCTGGTACGGCAATTGCTCGGCCTCCGACCGCAATGCCCTTCAGAGGGTAGTGCGTACGGCCCAGTACATCACCGGGGCAAAGCTGCCTGCCATCCAGGACCTCTACATCAGGCGGTGTCAGAGGAAGGCCCTAAAAATTGTCAAAGACCCCAGCCACCCCGGTCATAGACTGTTCTCTCTACTACCGCATGGCAAGCGGTACCGGAGTGCCAAGTCTAGGACAAAAAGGCTTCTCAACAGTTTTTACCCCCAAGCCATAAGACTCCTGAACAGGTAACCAAATGGTTACCCGAACTATTTGCATTGTGTGCCCCCCCCAACCCCTCTTTTACGCTGCTGCTACTCTCTGTTTATCTTATATGCATAGTCACTTTAACTATACATTCATGTACATACTACCTAAATTGGCCCGACCAACCAGTGCTCCCGCACATTGGCTAACCGGGCTATCTGCATTGTGTCCCACCACCCGCCAACCCCTCTTTTTACGCTTCTGCTACTCTCTGTTCATCATATATGCATAGTCGCTTTAACGATACCTACATGTACATACTACCTCAATAAGCCTGACTAACCGGTGTCTGTATATAGCCTTGCTACTCTTTTTTCAAATGTCTTTTTACTGTTGTTTTATTTCTTTACTTACCTACACACACACACTCACACACACACACATACCTTTTTTTTCCCGCACCATTGGTTAGAGCCTGTAAGTAAGCTTTTCACTGTAAGGTCTACACCTGTTGTATTCGGCGCACGTGACAAACTTTGATTTGATATCTATAGTATTCCTAACTACATAATATTGAAAAAGTTGATCCATTCTTCTCTAATAAAAATCTCCCTATCTTCTGAATCACACTTGTAACATCAGTAGGCTACAGCTAGGAGGGGCAGGTAGCCTACACGCACTGGTGAAATTTTTCAGCTGGCAGGCAGACACTGGAAGAAGTTTCTGATTGACAGAGAGAGGGCTTTGCATAGGCGCTTTGTTGCGTTTTTTGTGGGACTGTCACGGTCCTGGAAATGAGCGGACCAAGGCGCAGCGTGAGTATAGTTCCACATAATTATTTAAGTGAAACTAACAAAACCAAAATAACAAAACTTACAAAGACCGTGAGGACGTAGTGCCCAAACACACTAACAAACAATCAATATCCCACAAACACAGGTGGGAGAAATATCTACTAAAATATGATCCCCAATTAGAGACAACGATTACCAGCTGTCTCTAATTGGGAATCATACAAAACACCAACATAGAAAATATAAACTAGAACACAACATAGAAATTATAAACTAGAATACCCCTAGTCACGCCCTGACCTACTACACCATAGAGAAACAAGGGCTCTCTATGGTCAGGGCGTGACAGGGACTGAAAAACAAAATGCCCGGAACGTAAAAGAACAGTGTTAACCGGTTGTCACACCCTGATCTGTTTCACCTGTCTTGTGCTTGCCTCCACCCCCCTCCAGGTGTCGCCCATTTTCCTCATTATCACATGTGCATTTATACCTGTGTTCTCTGTTTGTCTGTTGCCAGTTTGTCTTGTCTCATCAAGCCTACCAGCATTTTCCCATACTCCTGTTTTCACTATAGTCCCTGTTTTCTAGAGTCCCTGTTTTCTAGTTTCCCCGGTTTTGACCATTCTGCCTGCCCTGACCCTGCCTGCCATTCTGTACCTTGTGATACTGCCCTGGATTACTGACCTCTGCCTGACCCTGCCTGCCGTTCTGTACCTTTTGGACTCTGCTTTGGATTACTGACCTCTGCCTGCCCCCTGTTGTTGTAATAAACTCTTGTTACTTTGAACTGTCTGCATCTGGGTCTTTTCCTGAGGTCTGATACCGGTTCCCATGCTTTTAAAATGAAGGTTCTGTTCCGGAACAGTATAGGTCACTTTCGTTCCCGGTTTTGATTCTATTCCTTGAAAAAAATGTAATGGTGTTCCCCACCAACAACATTCAACTCATACTTGAACTGAAAGATGTGCAATCATGCTCATTTAGGGATATTCAAATCACACTCAAACTGACCCAAATATAATTCTCTTCAAGTGTTGTATGAGTGCTGACAATCGTACGGTACTAGAACAAAATATAATTCTCTATCACAGCTTGTATGAGGATTCCATACCCATGCATTCATAAGTACATCGTTTTCTTTGTTGTATTAGTAGTAGTAGTAGTAATATCAGTAGTTATCTGTTGTATTAGTAGTAGCAGCAGTAGTTTTATTAGTTGTATTAGTAGTAGTAGCAGTAGTTTTTATTTGTTGTATTAGTAGTATCAGCAGTAGTTTTATTAGTTGTATTAGTAGTAGTAGCAGTAGTTTTTATTAGTTGTATTAGTAGTAGTAGCAGTAGTTTTTATTAGTTGTATTAGTAGTAGTAGTAGTTTTTATTAGTTGTATTAGTAGTAGTAGTAGTTTTTATTAGTTGTATTAGTAGTTTTTATTAGTTGTATTAGTAGTAGCAGCAGCAGTTTTATTAGTTGTAGTAGTAGCAGTAGTTTTTATTTGTTGTATTAGTAGTAGCAGCAGTAGTTTTATTAGTTGTATTAGTGGTAGTAGCAGTAGTTTTTAGTAGTTGTATTAGTAGTAGTAGCAGTAGTTTTTATTAGTTGTATTAGTAGTAGTAGCAGTAGTTTTTATTAGTTGTATTAGTAGTAGTAGCAGTAGTTTTTATTTGTTGTATTAGTAGTAGTAGCAGTAGTTTTTATTAGTTGTATTAGTAGTAGTAGCAGTAGTTTTTATTAGTTGTATTAGTAGTAGTAGCAGTAGTTTTTATTTGTTGTATTAGTAGTAGTAGCAGTAGTTTTTATTAGTTGTATTAGTAGTAGTAGCAGTAGTTTTTATTAGTTGTATTAGTAGTAGTAGCAGTAGTTTTTATTAGTTGTATTAGTAGTAGTAGCAGTAGTTTTTATTAGTTGTAGGCCTATTAGTAGTTGTACAACAACTTTTTTATGCTAGTTTTTTTTATTTGTATTATTATTATTATTTAATTGTTGTTATTACTAGACAGTAGTTGCCATATTATTCTTGTTGCTAAGAATTGTTTTTATTTTTTTGACACTTGAAAACAAGATTGTGCATCTCAAGAGATTTCATCCTGCAAAATGTCAAATAAATAAATCATTGCTTGTATGACTCATCACCGAATAACAGTAATCACACCTTCCTGCTACAGATATAATTTATCTGTAGACTGGTCCCAGATCCTATTGTGCTGTATAACCAGAACAGATCTTGGACCAGGCTACTTCATCCTTAGGGAACATTCAAAGAACATTCAGAATGAGGCAGGCTAGCGAGCAAGCCAGAGCTGCAAGCAGCCAGCTGACTCGAGCGGTGGTCGGCTGGTCGGTCACTAGGTGTTACCAACATGAGGAATTCATTCATTACCAACATGAGGAATTCATTGGCCAGATGACTCCCACGGCAACGGCACTACTTGTTGTGGAGCCGTGCTACTCACAACAATCATGGCAGACAGGAAAAGTGTAGCCTGGTCCCAGATCTGTTTTCGCTGTCTTACCAACTCTGTGACAATAGCAAAAGGAGTTGGCAAGACAGTCTAAAAAGATCTGGGACCAGGCTAGGAAAAATTAAAAGAGGAATTGGTAAAGATTTACTTTGACTACATGTCCATGTCCATTCACTACACATCTAGAAGCATTTGATGAACATGTTAGGACAGGTCCCAACCACATTATTAAAGGTTAATGAAATACAGTATATCCATAGCATATCTGTAGCGTATTCATGTCATGCTATGCAAGAGCTCATATTTAGGTATCTTAATAGATGCATCATTAGAATGACAGTGTAGTGTCATCATTGTTTATGCACCATTGGAAAACATTATTCCTATTCAGACTGGTTTAAGGGGAAAATATGGGATGAAAGTTAAAGTCATAAAATGTGACCTGTAACTCAATAAAAGTGCACATTGACAGGATCCAATATTAGCATCTATGTTGAGAAACATAACCCACACTATCACCTGTATCTATGTGGAGAAACATACCCCACACTATCACCTGTATCTATGTTGAGAAACATACCCCACACTATCACCTGTATCTATGTTGAGAAACATAACCCACACTATCACCTGTATCTATGTTGAGAAACATACCCCACACTTTCACCTGTATCTATGTTGAGAAACATACCCCACACTATCACCTGTATCTATGTTGAGAAACATACCCCACACTATCACCTGTATCTATGTTGAGAAACATACCCCACACTATCACCCGTATCTATGTGGAGAAACATACCCCACACTATCACCTGTATCTATGTGGAGAAACATACCCCACACTATCACCTGTATCTATGTTGAGAAACATACCCCACACTATCACCTGTATCTATGTTGAGAAACATAACCCACACTATCACCTGTATCTATGTTGAGAAACGTACCCCACACTATCACCTGTATCTATGTTGAGAAACATACCCCACACTATCACCTGTATCTATGTTGAGAAACATACCCCACACTATCACCTGTATCTATGTTGAGAAACATAACCCACACTATCACCTGTATCTATGTTGAGAAACATGCCCCACACTATCACCTGTATCTATGTTGAGAAACATAACCCACACTATCACCTGTATCTATGTTGAGAAACATACCCCACACTATCACCTGTATCTATGTTGAGAAACATACCCCACACTATCACCTGTATCTATGTGGAGAAACATACCCCACACTATCACCTGTATCTATGTTGAGAAACATACCCCACACTATCACCTGTATCTATGTTGAGAAACATACCCCACACTATCACCTGTATCTATGTTGAGAAACATACCCCACACTATCACCTGTATCTATGTTGAGAAACATACCCCACACTATCACCTGTATCTATGTTGAGAAACATAACCCACACTATCACCCGTATCTATGTTGAGAAACATACCCCACACTATCACCCGTATCTATGTCTCTTCACCCTGGGTATTACAACGACCACAGTTAATCCTGGTAGCTGCAAATATGTAACAACAATTCAGTCTGAATAAATGATCCCTGAAGCAACGCAGTGCACACAATTCATCTCTGAGAGCATTTGTTTGTTTGTGTGTGTGTGTGTGTGTGTGTGTGTGTGTGTGTGTGTGTGTGTGTGTGTGTGTGTGTGTGTGTGTGTGTGTGTGTGTGTGTGTGTGAACGTGTGTACGCCTGAGAAGGAGACCTAGCATAATGGCTTTCATGGGACAATCCAATCAGTCTGATTCACATTACAATGACTGGCCGTGGTATGAATGGACAGACAGTCAGGGAAACCCCCACAGGCCAAATAAATTCTAATGATGAGGCGCTATATTGTTATAAATATGCTTTGAGGAAATAGACCATTAGAGGTTAGGTCTGGTGTGGGGGGACAAGATGTCAAAGCTTTTGATTTCGGAGCCAAAATATTTTGGGTGGTTTTTAACATTTCCCCCGCTATGTGCTCCTTATGCAGGTATCTTATGACAAAAACAAAAGGTTGATAATCCTCAGTTTGATGGGAGGAAAAAGCACTTGGTTATCTCTTTTCCTCTTTCCTAAGCCGTCAGCTTAACTCTACAGCTTTACACATCAGCTTGTCACTCAGAGACAGACAATCAGGTGTCAGGAGGCTGAGGTCAATATAAAACAATCAACCAAACATTGAATCCCCGGCTACTCCCAGGGGCAGCCTGATCCGCACCTCTGCGCCACCCGATGGGTGGTCCCTGAGTCCCCCTTTCACTCAGCGGGGGATGGTGGAGGGGTAGAGGTGGGACTCAATGGCAGGAAATATCAGGGGGCCTCTTGAGGGAAGCAGCAACACCACCACCACACACACGCACGCACGCACACACACACACATACAACACATAAAAGAGAAGTTAAATTCTCATAAACCGTCAACTGCCTTTAGACCAGTTTCAGTTGATGAAAGAAAAATCCAACAGGCCTTTTTTGCACCTTATGCAAGTTCAGCTCTCATATACTCTGTTAGAAAGCAGACTATGAATCATATCCTGACTGTGATGGAGACAGAATAGTCATATCTTCTTCTATTCAGAGACAGCATTTCTCAGTGCCCTGATAGTTTGGAATGAGTTAAGGGGAGCCAGGTGTGGTAATGAGTTGTATGTACCTGGGCTGCTTGGCTGCCCCTTCTGCCTGTAACTGTGCATCTTCATGTCTAAACGAGTCACTCTTAGTTTATTGGTCACTGGTGGGTACCATCCTTTACCATCAGAAAAAAAGGGAGAAATCCTGCTAGGAGTGTGTGTGTGTGTGTGTGTGTGTGTGTGTGTGTGTGTGTGTGTGTGTGTGTGTGTGTGTGTGTGTGTGTGTGTGTGTGTGTGTGTGTGTGTGTGTGTGTGTGTGTGTGTGTGTGTGAGTGGCCCTGTGTGTGTGTGTGTGTGTCT
Source organism: Salvelinus alpinus (assembly GCF_045679555.1). NCBI lineage: Eukaryota > Metazoa > Chordata > Actinopteri > Salmoniformes > Salmonidae > Salvelinus > Salvelinus alpinus. The sequence continues at coordinate 32,493,457 of NC_092111.1, read as the reverse complement.
GTGTGTACATGTATGTGTGTGTGACATACAGTATGTGTGTGTTTGAGTGCCTGTGTGTGTATGTATGTGTGTGTGCATGTGTTAGCATGCCTGAGTGTGTGTGTGTGTACGTGTGTTTGAGTGTGTGTGTGTGTGTCTGTTTGTGCGCATACGTGTGTTTGAGTGTGTGTGTGTCTGTTTGTGCGTGTATGTGTGTACGTCTAGCACTGTGAATGGGTTGTGTTTTTGCATACTAAGTGAGAGTACAGTAACGGCAGTGCATTCTTTATCTGTGTCAGAGGAGACACAGCACTGGGGAGGGAGATAGGGGGATTCCAGACAGACACACACACACACACAGCAACAATAATCTGGAACAAAGGTCCCGTGCTCACGTTGCACTCCACCGCACACACGCACACAGAGGGTCAGTATTTCTGTCCCCGATGCCTAAGGTGGATTCCCAGGTGAATTTCCTGAACAGAAGCTCTAACTGCCAAACTAACATGAAGTGGCCATGTCTCATCTGTCATAAAAAAAGTCAAACGCCAGTTTCTGACAAGCAAATAGAACCACAGAGGGAGACCACATGACTGACAGCATGCCTGAGTCTGGCCAGGCCAGGTAACACATTGGATCTTAACTTGACTGTCTGTTTACTTCTCTAGGTAATGCTTAGGAAAGTTGATGCTAAAACATTTAGAAATAAAACAATGCCTACCCTAGACATTATTTTGTATTAGTGACATAATACTATATATATATAAAATATATATTCACATCACAATTCCCACAGATAATGTCAAATGAATGTCCTCAGTTAGTCCTGAATGTCCTCAGTTAGTCCCGAATGTCCTCAGTATGTCCTGAATGTCCTCAGTTAGTCCTGAATGTTCTCAGTTAGTCCTGAATGTCCTCAGTTAGTCCTGAATGTCCTCAGTTAGTCCTGAATGTCCTCAGTTAGTCCTGAATGTCCTCAGTTAGTCCTGATATACCCTTAAGATCTGCTAATCTAAAACGTCTCATCTCTCCCTGCTCCCATCGCTCCCTTTCAGACCTTTCAGACTTCCGGCGCCGACAGAGATGGCCGCCTCGCTTCGCGTTCCTAGGAAACTATGCAGTATTTTATTTTTTTATGTGTTATTTCTTACATTGGTACCCCAGGTAATCTTAGGTTTCATTACATACAGTCGGGAGGAACTACTGAATATAAGAGCAACGTCAACTCACCATCATTACAACCAGGAATATGACTCTCCCGAAGCGGATCCTGTGTTTTTCCTTCCACCCAGTACAATGGATCTGATCCCAGCCGGCGATCCTAAACAACGACGCCGTAAAAGGGGCAAACGAAGCGGTCTTCTGGTCAGGCTTCGGAGACGGGCACATCGCGCTCCACTCCCTAGCATACTACTCGCCAATGTCCAGCCTCTTGACAACAAGGTTGATGAAATCCGAGCAAGGGTAACATTCCAGAGAGACATCAGAGACTGTAACGTTCTTTGCTTCACGGAAACATGGCTCACTCGAGAGACGCTAACGGAGTCGGTGCAGCCAGCTGGTTTCTTCACGCATCGCGCCGACAGAAACAAACATCTTTCTGGTAAGAAGAGGGGCGGGGATGTATGCCTTATGATTAACGAGACGTGGTGTGATCATAACAACATACAGGAACTCAAGTCATTCTGTTCACCTGATTTAGAATTCCTCACAATCAACCGCATTATCTACCAAGGGAATTCTCTTCGATTATAATCACAGCCGTATATATTCCCCCCCAAGCAGACACATCGATGGCCCTGAAGAACTTTATCTGACTCTATGTAAACTGGAAACCACACACCCTGAGGCTGCATTCATCGTAGCTGGGGATTTTAACAAGGCTAATCTGAAAACAAAACTCCCTAAATTCTATCAGCATATCGATTGTGCTACCAGGGCTGGTAAAACCTTGGATCATTGTTATACTAACTTCCGCGGCGCATATAAGGCCCTCCCCCGCCCTCCTTTCGGAAAAGCTGACCACAACTCAATTTTGTTGCTTCCAGCCTACAAACAGAAACTAAAACAGCAAGCTCCCACGCTCAGGTCTGTTCAACGCTGGTCCGACCAATCTGATCCCACGCTTCAAGACTGCTTCGATCACGTGGATTGGGATATGTTCCGCATTGCGTCCAACAACAACATTGACGAATACGCTGATTCGGTGAGCGAGTTCATTAGAAAGTGCATTGACGATGTCGTACCCACAGCAACGATTAAAACATTCCCAAACCAGAAACCGTGGATTGATGGCAGCATTCGCGTGAAACTGAAAGCGCAAACCACTGCTTTTAACCAGGGCAAGGTGACCGGAAACATGACCGAATAAAAACAGTGTAGCTATTCCCTCCGCAAGGCAATCAAACAAGCTAAGTGCCAGTATAGAGACAAAGTAGAATCGCAATTCAACAGCTCAGACACAAGAGGTATGTGGCAGGGTCTACAGTCAATCACGGATTACAAAAAGAAAACCAGCCCCGTCGCGGACCAGGATGTCTTGCTCCCAGACAGACTAAATAACTTTTTTGCTCGCTTTGAGGACAATACAGTGCCACTGACACGGCCCTCTACCAAAACCTGCGGGCTCTCCTTCACTGCAGCCGAGGTGAGTAAAACATTTAAACGTGTTAACCCTCGCAAGGCTGCAGGCCCAGATGGCATTCCCAGCCGCGTCCTCAGAGCATGCGCAGACCAGCTGGCTGGTGTGTTTAAGGACATATTCAATCAATCCTTATCCCAGTCTGCTGTTCCCACATGCTTCAAGAGGGCCACCATTGTTCCTGTTCCCAAGAAAGCTAAGGTAACTGAGCTAAACGACTAACGCCCCGTAGCACTCACTTCCGTCATCATGAAGTGCTTTGAGAGACTAGTCAAGGACCATATCACCTCCACCCTACCTGACACCCTAGACCCACTCCAATTTGCTTACCAACCCAATAGGTCCACAGACAACGCAATCGCAACCACGCTGCACACTGCCCTAACCCATCTGGACAAGAGGAATACCTATGTGAGAATGCTGTTCATCGACTACAGCTCAGCATTTAACACCATAGTACCCTCCAAACTCGGCATCAAGCTCGAGACCCTGGGTCTCGACCCCGCCCTGTGCAACTGGGTCCTGGACTTCCTGACGGACCGCCCCCAGGTGGTGAGGGTAGGTAACAACATCTCCACCCCGCTGATCCTCAACACTGGGGCCCCACAAGGGTGCGTTCTGAGCCCTCTCCTGTACTCCCTGTTCACCCACGACTGTGTGGCCATGCACGCCTCCAACTCAATCATCAAGTTTGCGGACGACACTACAGTGGTAGGCTTGATTACCAACAACGACGAGACGGCCTACAGGGAGGAGGTGAGGGCCCTCAGAGTGTGGTGTCAGGAAAATAACCTCACACTCAACGTCAACAAAACAAAGGAGATGATTGTGGACTTCACAGTTCACAGTTAAGTTAAGGGTTAAGGTTTGGGATAGGGTTAAAACAACAAGTGTCTACCACTGGGATTGAACACGTGACCTTCAGATCTGAAGTCACGGGACTACACCCATCCGCCATCCCTGTCCAGGTAATATCGCTCACTGTTGCCCCTAGTGGCTAATTTTTAAGGCCTTTCCCGACGTCCTCAAAACAATTTCAAAGTCAACTTGGAGCGATCTGGCTGTACAAGACAGTCCCACTTCAAAGCCTTGATGGAAGAAAGGTGGGAGGAGGAGGGGATCTCTGACTCAATCTCTCTCTGTCCCCCTTAGCTCCCTCCCTCTTTATCCATTTCATCCTTGTCACGTCCACTTCACTTCAGGGATTCTCTTCGGCCCTTCCTTCGTTCTCACTTTACACCATATCGTTTACTGTTCTTCTCTCTTGCCTGCCGACTGGTGCCCTTTCAGTGCCCGCTACATCACATTAGCCGCTTTTCATCTGTGTCTCAGGAGACCGTCCTGCCTTCTCTCTCTCTCTCTCTGTCCTTCTGTGGCCTCATGTACAAATGTTTTATAGTCTCCCTTTCACCTCCCACTCAGGATACTTCTCTTCTCATTGGTCGACCAGCTCAGTAAAACATAGTCTGTATTCCAAAAAGCACCCTATTCACTATAGGTCTATAGTGCAATATGGGCCTTATCGGCCCTGGTCAACGGTAGTGCACTATAAGGGGAATAGGGAGCCATTTGGGACGCAACCACACATACAGTAAGTGGAAGTTCACCCAATTGGTTAAAAAAGAGTGCACTAACCGACCAAAAACAGAGGAGAAGAAAATTAGATAAAGATGGACAGAGAGAGGGAAGGAGAGGAGGGAGGAGGTGAAAGAGAGAGAGAGATTAGGTTTTCAGAGTAAGGGCCTGAAGCCAGTCGTTTGTACCAGGTGAAAGTATTTTGTTTTGGAGTGGGCTGAGGTAGATAAGGAGTCTATAAAATGATGCTTTACATTGGGAAGTAACATACACAGTCTCAATTCATAACCTCTGTTATTTAATCTCTTATCTATCTAAATACCTGATATCAAAGGAAGAATAGTCTCACTGGGAATGTACCGCACACAGTCCAACTCCCAATACATAACTTGACTATCTGTCATCTACAGTAAATACCTGATAATAAAGAGGCTTAATCAGACGTATCCTGATTGAGACTATGGAGTCTGGCTAGTGAAACTGTAAGAAGAGGAATCAGTCTGGCTATACAGTATGTAGCAGTATGTGAAATACCTTCAGGTTTTGGTTTGTCCTGTAAAACTGAAGCAATGGAATAGTCCCAAAAGTGCCAACTGAGGAAAATATATATTTTTAAGTATGTGAACTATGTATTTGACATGATATAGTCTATTCTATACCATAACGTTAAAGCAGGAACTTTTGGGGGGGTTGTCATAAAAACGGAGCCCAGTGTGTGTACTGGTATAAAAGGGATAATCCACCCTAAAAATGAAATGTGACGTGATACGTCATCAAGACATGGTTCTCGTCACTGGATATAGGGGATAACAAACTATCACATTTCATAAAGCTTTTAAAACAATTACCTGCAGTCCAGATCGCCAAATAAGCCAATAGATGGTATGGGCAAACTTCTCCAGAACAAATCCATCTGTCTATATCATCACAACACAGTATATATTTTGTTCAAATGTCCCCAAAGTGCAGAGTGCGCCATCACATTAATATCCTTTCTTCCTTCAACTACCATGGTGCAAAATTGTGTTCTCCTCTCCCTGCTTGCAGGCTCGCAGGGCCCTTGAGCGTTGCCATTGCAACCTGATTCACACAGCTTTGTGCTAGAAACGCAATCTATACCACCAGGTTGAACATGGTGATATTGTAACTCCTAAACTGATAGTGAAGTTTGTTTTAGGGATTTACAACTAGCTAAAGCTACTTCACATGCTGATATTGACTTTGGTATTATTGTGTGTAGTTATGTTTTCTTGATAGCTACCTAGCGAGCTATACAGCTTTTCTAGAGAGAACATTGCATTGTGGGTTTTGTAGTCGAATTTTCACTTATTGCTTACTTAACTTATTATAACGACAAAATGCAATATTTTTTTCACAACATATATTGTTCTCACATATTGCGTTATTTATGTAAATCATGGGAATTTGTGGTTTTAAGTGGATTATTCCTTTAAGATGCTCGCCACAAGAGGTTTGTTTTTTAAACAACTAACTGACCGACGTCGGTTCAATTATTTGAAATACATTTTTTTTATGAGCTCAATACGCACTTTCTCTAGAAAGAAATCAGATCACACCAAAACTGTGATATGTAGTAGGGAGTCATAGTTTCCAATAGGCCAATATTCGACATAGTTTAGCGAAGAAAATGTGGTAATTAACTACAATGACCATAATCGGTGACACCATCATGCAGTGGGGATGTTTTTCAGTGGTAGGGACTGGGAGACTAGTCAGGATTGAGGCAAAGATGAACGGAGCAAAGTACAGAGAGATCCTTGATGAAAACCTGCTCCAGAGCGCTCAGAACCTCAGACTGGGACGAAGGTTCACCTTCCAATAGGACAAAGACCCTAAGCATACAGCCAAGACAACACAGAGTGGCTTCGGGACAAGTCTCTGAACGTCCTTGAGTGGCCCAGACAGAACCCGGACTTGAACCCGATCTAACATTTCTGGAGAGACCTGAAAATAGCTGTTCAGTGACGCTCCCCATCCAACCTGACAGAGCTTGAGAGGATCTGCAAAGAAGAATGGGAGAAACTCTCCAAATACAGGTGTGCCAAGCTTGTAGCGTCATTTCCAAGAAGACTCAAGGACGTAATCGCTGCCAAAAGGTGCTTCAACAAAGTACTGAGTAAAGGGTCTGAATACTTATTTAAATGTTATATTTTTAATACATTTGCAAACATTTCTAAAATCCTGTTTTTGCTCTGTCATTATGGGGTAGTGTGTTGATTGATGCTCATATCTCCGCCCTAACAATGGGAGCCATTGTCCCAAAGGCGGAAAGGCAGAAGCTATGTCCAAAATAAGCCCATAGAAACACATTGGGTTTATATTGGACAGATTTTGTTGAGAGTGAAACCTCTCGCTTTGCCGCCTCCTCTCTGGTGTGGGGCAGACACGGAGACGGAGAGAAGAGAGGAACGCGCTATCGAGACAGATAAAGAGTATTTGCTTCGCGAGGTACAGTATCTCTACCTGAGAATACATGATCTAATCTAAGTGATTGATAGTTGGTATTCAGCAGTCATAAAAGTATGTCTTATTTACTTTGAAGAACTACTAAAATAGTGATTTTGTCAGACAACACAGGCAGCAGCTCTATAGAGATGAGATGATGACTTGGAATGAAATAATAAAGTCATCATATTAAAAAAACATACATATAATATACAAAACAACTGAAATATTTTATTAAAAGTAATGTGAATAAATGATGGTTAATAAGTGATAAGCAGTAGTGTGCTGTCACTATTACATGTTTTATTCATAACGCATAGCGCATTTCATGCTAAAAAATATATTGAACCGAAACTGAAAACTGTGATTATTTTTTAAATAATTTAACTGAAACCGAACCAACCTCAAAAAGCTCTAATCGCTCAGCACTAATATCCTGGTCAGGCATAGTCTCTACTCAGTACATAATCAGTATTGGGTGATATAGTACATAATCAGTATTGGGTGATATAGTACATAATCAGTATTGGCTGATATAGTACATAATCAGTATTGGGTGATATAGTACATAATCAGTATTGGGTGATATAGTACATAATCAGTATTGGGTGATATAGTACATAATCGGTATTGGCTGATATAGTACATAATCAGTATTGGGTGATATAGTACATAATCAGTATTGGGTGATATAGTACATAATCAGTATTGGCTGATATAGTACATAATCAGTATTGGGTGATATAGTACATAATCAGTATTGGCTGATATAGTACATAATCAGTATTGGCTGATATAGTACATAATCAGTATTGGCTGATATAGTACATAATCAGTATTGGCTGATATAGTACATAATCAGTATTGGCTGATATAGTACATAATCAGTATTGGCTGATATAGTACATAATCAGTATTGGCTGATATAGTACATAATCAGTATTGGCTGATATAGTACATAATCAGTATTGGCTGATATAAGAGTTTATGTTCTAGTTTATAACAGCAAGGTTCTCACCACAGAAGTCAGTTCCATCTGAAATGTGTATATCATCTGTGTTATAACAGTTTATAACAGGTTTATAATAGTAAGGTGCTCACCACAGCGGTCAGTTCCATCTTCAATCTGTATATAATCTGTGCTATAACAGTTTATAACAGGTTTATAACAGTAAGGTTCTCACTACAAAGGTCAGTTCCATCTTAAATCTGTATATAATCTGTGCTATAACAGTTTATAACAGTAAGGTTCTCACCACAGAGGTTAGTTCCATCGGAAATCTGTATATCATCTGTGTTATAACAGTTTATAACAGGTTTATAACAGTAAGGTTCTCACCACAGAGGTCAGGGCCATCTGAAAGCTGTATATCCTGGCGAGGCCAAAATCGGCCAGTTTGATCTGTCCTCCACTGGTGACCAAAATGTTCTGGGGTTTCAGGTCCCGGTGAACCACACGGTGTGAGTGCAGGAAGTCCAGTCCCTGCAGCAGCTGGTACATCATATCCTGTTAGGACAACACACATGGGCACTCAGACACAGTCTTAACAGGTATAACATGACACATAGACATTCCAACACAGTCTTAACAGGTACAACATGACACATAGACATTCCAACACAGTATTAACAGGTATAACACGACACATGGACATTCCAACACAGTATTAACAGGTATAACACGACACATGGACATTCCAACACAGTATTAACAGGTATAACACGACACATGGACATTCCAACACAGTATTAACAGGTATAACATGACACATGGACATTCCAACACAGTATTAACAGGTATAACATGACACATGGACATTCCAACACAGTATTAACAGGTACAACATGACACATGGACATTCCAACACAGTCTTAACAGGTATAACATGACACATGGACATTCCAACACAGTATTAACAGGTATAACATGACACATGGACATTCCAACACAGTATTAACAGGTATAACATGACACATGGACATTCCAACACAGTATTAACAGGTATAACATGACACATGGACATTCCAACACAGTATTAACAGGTATAACATGACACATGGACATTCCAACACAGTATTAACAGGTATAACATGACACATGGACATTCCAACACAGTATTAACAGGTATAACATGACACATGGACATTCCAACACAGTATTAACAGGTATAACATGACACATGGACACTCAGACACAAGCTGTGTTCGAGTACTCACACTAACAGCACTAACCGTACTATTTGTGGCATACATTTAGTATGTAGTATGCTTATTGGTCAGAGTATGAATATATGTAGTAGGCGAAAAGTTTACGCATGTCGTACTACATTCGTCAAAATACTCTAGTACTCTAGCAGTGGACACTATTTCTGTGCATTTAGTGCCCATAATGCAATTCTTCAGAAAATGGGCGTGGTTCACAACGTTTTCAGATTTGAAGAAAATGGCGGAAAATATGCAGCCAAAGTCCAACGAGAGAGCATACAAATTCATTGCTTTAACTAATTATGACAAATGTTAAGAAAATGTTGAGCAATGTAATTTGACAATTTGTTAGCTTCGCTAGCCTTACGAACTGCATAGCATTTCATTACAGTAGTTGCTTGTATGCACCAGATGTTAGCTAGCTACCTAACGTTAGTTGGCTACTAATACTTCAAACTTGCCAGTATATTAACTATATGCTATCTAACTAAACAATCCAACGTTTATTGACTTGATTTTTCACGTAATTCTTAGCTTAGCTAAGTGGTATAGTCGTTGTGCGTTCTCAATGGACATTGTTAAAGAAGTCATAAAGACGTCTTGCTCGTAATTTCTTAGCTATGCTAACAAGCTAGCAAGAAGCTGCATAGCAACAGTATCAAATTCCGGTAGACACATCGAAGCACTAGTACACTCAACTACAAGGATACCGTTCGTTTACAGTATACTAAAATTAACTCATAGTATATAGTATGTAGTATATACTCATTAAGTATGTAGTATACAGTATGTTAGTATGGGTATTCGAAAACAGCTACAGTCTTAACAGGTACAACATGACACATGGACACAGACACAGTCTTAAAAGGTACAACATGACACATGGACACAGACACAGTCTTAACAGGTTCAACAACACACATGGACACTGACAGTTTGTCATGATTTTACGGATACAAGACACATGGACACTGAAAAAAGACACCTGATATCCTTGAGGGTTCAATAGTACTAAAACAAAAGGTCATTTTTAAAATCTGTGTTTTGGTTGCTGCACATTGGTGTTGGATGGTTCCCCCAATACTAATGCAGTTCATTATCTTCATCATCATGTGTGTACAGCATGCACATCACTGTAATCTGTAAGGTAACGATAGTAAGAAACATCATTTATTTCTCTTCTAAATCAGCCAACGGGTCTCAGAACACTGAAAACCTAAATGAAGTCCCCACAGAGTGAAGTGAAATCACTGAGGCCCTGCATGCGGTGCAGCAGCTTGTCGACTAGGAAGAAAAGAGAACGTATCCCTTTAAAGCCCAAGTGTGGCAGATGTTGATAACTGACACAATTTTGGAGGGAGAGCAGAGGGTGTAGTTCTGATCTTTGGGCCCTGGTCCAAAAGTAGTGCACTACATAGGGAATAGGGTGCCATTTGGGTACTGCCTTGATCTGTTGGTGGTGGGCCTCTCTCTGCCTCCCTCCCTCTCTTCCTGCATCTGGCTGGACTGGAGCTGAGGTGGATTGTTCATTGGAGATCCACTCTTCCCAGCTGCAGCCAGGAACGGCCCCACGGTGGCCCTAATGCCCACAAGCACTCAGTTCAGGGAGAGAGAAATAAAGGTAAAAAGAGAGAGAAAGAAAGAGTCTGAGAGGAGGGCTAAACTGAAAGGGCTCAACGGCCATTTCTACTCTCTGGTGGAACTTGCACAACAACATAAGGACTGAACTGATGGTGATAGCGGAGGTGGGGGCTGTTTGAGTGATAGAGACAGAGAGATGGGGGAAGATTAAAAAAGAAACACAGGGAAAGAGAAAGAGAGAAAGAGGGGGAGAGAAAGAGGGACTCTCTCTCACAGTCTCGACATGAATCGGCCTACTGCTGGGGTTGCAGCAGGCAGCGGTGCCCCCCCCCCGAAACCCGTCGCCAAGACCTCACAAGTGACATGGACCTGGGCCTGCGGAGGGGCTCCATTCTCTGACCCTAGCAGCTGGTGAGTGATTAAAAGAGGTGAAACAATGGTCTGCACACTCAAGCAGAAAACATTTTCAAACGGGCGGGGCTGACCAGGGCTAAGAGGAGGGGACAGGAGCCTCTGCACGGAATAGAGAAGAGACAGGGCAGAGGGAATGTGTGTGTGTGTGTGTCTGTGTGTGTGCGCGTGCGGTGTGTTTGTGTGCGTGCGGTGTGTGTGTGTGTGTGTGCATGCGTAAGCAGTGTGTGTGAGGGTCCCTTGCGCAGGTCAGCCAGAGAGCGTAAACAGGCCTTCTTTTTTTGCATCTCCGTCCACCCGTAACCTAGGAGGCCAACAGACAGCGGCAGAGGCAGTTATTTAGGGAGTTGATACAATGGCATCACCCCCATGAGTTCCTCTCTGTTTGCTTTAAATGGCCATTTGCGACATGTTTCCTTTCAACAGCATTTCCTACAAAACCCCAATTATCTCAGAAGTGTGACTTGAGGACAATCATACAAACAACAACAAGGCCCCCATGGCGCTCCATCTCCCCTCCCTGCTTCAGTTCATTCATATAACAGTCATTCAGTAGTAGATGATGCAGGTGAAGATGAATGATGAATGACAAGCTGTTGCTTGTCAAGAGTAAATAGATTTTAGTTGTTAAAACCTTTTGTCAATAGGGGGAGCTGTTAGCATTATTTTTTTTTTTACATTTCCAAATTAAACTGCCTCGTACTCAATTCTTGATCGTACAATATGCATATTATTGTTATTATTGGATAGAAAACAGTCTATAGTTTCTATAGGAGTTGAAATTTTGTCTCTGAGTGGTACAGAACAATTTCTACAGCACTTTTCATGACAGGGTTCAGATTTCAGAAATTTTTACCTCTGATCTGGGGTCTGTTTATAAGGCCACAGTGAATGCTATGAAGAAACCGACACTACCTACGTCTTCCTCTGGGTGTCTGTACGTCATCACGTTTTCAATGAAGTCTATGGGACGTTCACAGCCATTATAAATGACAAAAATGTACAGAGACCCCTCTTTCTCAACGTGCGCCTCAAGCGTGAAGGCCATCGGACCTGCCTCGTTCCAAATCGTTTTCTAACCAGCAGTATTTCTCCGGTCATGTTTTCAGTCGTTATAGTTGTTAAAAACATCATAATGTAGTGAATTTTAACCGTTTTATATCAATTTATATCCGTTTAGTGCGATTTTGAGGAATTTCTTTGTCGTGCACTCTGAAAGTTTGGACACGCTTTAGGGTGTCGGTCGTTGGTGATGGACATTTCGAAGGACAGAGGACATCTATCGACCAAAAGACGTTTATAACATAGAAAGGATACATTGCCCAAGAATATGATGGAAGATCAGCTCAAAGTAAGCAATATTTAATATGATAAACCGTGTTTCTGTCGAAATATTTTAAACGCATACATCGCCATTTTGTTTGGTATAGCTTCACTTGGCCAACCCTGTATTGAAAAGTAAGGATAATTTTAAAAATGTAAATCAGCGGTTGCATTAAGAACTAATTTGTCTTTCGATTCCTGTCAACCCTGTATTTTTTAGTCAAGTATATGATTAGCTTTTAATTAAACTAGATCACTCTGATAGATGACGTCAGACATATTGAGGCTTGATTTCCTAGTATTTTCATTGTGTAACCACGGTTTTGTATGGCTAAATATGCACCTTTTCGAACAAACTGTATATGTATGTTGTAAAATGATGTTACAGGAGTGTCATCGGAAGAATTCTGAGAAGGTTAGTGAAAAAATTAATATCTTTTGGCGGTGGTTACGTTATAGCGCTCTTTGGCTGGAATCGATGCTCTGGTAACGTTGGAACATGTAGTATGCTAACTTATCGATTTATTGTGTTTTCGCTGAAAAACGCTTAGAAAATCTGAAATATGGTCTGAAATCACAAGAACTGGGTCTTTCCATTGCTATGCTTTGTCTATTTTTATGAAATGTTTTATGATGAGTAAATTGGTCATACACGTTGCTCTATCTAGTAATTCTAGTGGATTTGTGATGGTCGGTGCAATTGTAAACTGTGATTTCTACCTGAAATATGCACTTTTTTCTAACAAAAACTATCCTATACCATGAATATGTTATCAGACTGTCATCTGATGGTTTTTTTTATAGGTTATTGGCTATCAATATCTTAGTTGAGCCGAATTGGTGATAGCACCTGAAGGAGTAAGAAACTGATGGAGTTAGAATAGTGGTGTATTTTGCTAACGTGTTTAGCTAATAGATTTACATATTTTGTCTTCCCTGTAAAACATTTTAAAAATCTGAAATGGTGGCTTTATTCACAAGATCTGTATCTTTCATCTGGTGTCTTGGACTTGTGATTTAATGATATTTAGATGCTACTATCTACTTCTGAAGCTATGCTATCTATGCTAATCAGTGTGTGGGGGGTGGGGGGTGCTCCCGGATCCGGGTTTCTGAGGCAGTAAAAGTTAATAAAAATGAATAGTTTGTAGGGCTGGGGATAATGTCAAACTATCAGACTGACATTAATATCTAGTCTCCAGTCTGCAGATGGTATGAGAAAACACCTGACCTGTTGCAAACCAATGTGACAGGAGGTGACAGAGCAACGAGTTGCCCAACACCCTAACTGTCTATGACAGCACCTCGACCAGAGATAGCTAGCTAGGAAACACAAGGCAAGCGATACCCAAGAATAAAAATAAAAAAGTAGCCTAGAGAAAAAGCAGTCAAAACATGGCATCCCCTAGTGCAGTCCCTGTTGTCATGCTAATAAGCAAGACGCAGTCATATTGTTTTTTGTAACCGTGTAACAATACAGGACATCTGCCAGTTAGTGTAATGCTTCATTAACCAGACTTTTATAGGGCCAGGCCTGGAGACGGGGAAGGATGGAGGATCTGGGGGTGGAGGAGGGGGTAGAGGGGCACGAAGCCCAGTGTTAGCCCAGCCGCACTCCCCAAGGCTGGGGGAGGCTGCGGGACAGAGACCGGCTGCTTGATGTCCTTCCAGCTCATTTGATTCCCGGAGCCTCTTTGATCAATTACCATACGGTGGGTCTGACTGTAGGTCTGAAAGGGGGCAGTGGGGGGTGGGGGTCTGCAATCTGGTGTCCTCTGGTCTGGAGGAGTGTTACTGTGCAGTGTCCACTGTCATGGAAATAAAAGGGACGGTGCCACTGTCATCTTGTACTTGATCGTTTTCCATTGTCCCTCATCGCTCCAGCTGCTGTTTGGATGTTGAAAATGAATGGGATCTCTCTCCCGCTCAACAAGTGGTCTTCCATGCTTGCTTTCAAATCAAATCAAATTTGATTAGTCAAATGCACCGAATACAACAGGTGTAGACCTTACAGTGAAATGCTTACTTATGAGCCCCTAACCGACAATGCAGTTTCAAAAAATACGGATAAGAATAAGAGATAAAAGTAACAAATAATTAAAGAGCAGCAGTAAAAAATAACAATATATACAGGGGGGTGCCGGTACAGAGTCAATGTGCGGGGGCACTGGTTAGTTGAGGTAGTATGTACAGTTGAAATCGGAAGTTTACATACACTTAGGTTGGAGTCATTAAAACTCGTTTTTCAACCACTCCACAAATTTCTTGTTAACAAACTACAGTTTTGGCAAGTCGGTTAGGACATCTACTTTGTGCATTACACAAGTAATTTTTCCAACAATTGTTTTCAGACAGATTATGGGTCTTCCAAATGGACAATGACCCCAAGCATACTTCCAAAGTTGTGGCAAAATGGCTTAAGGACAACAAAGTCCAGGTATTGGAGTGGCCATCACAAAGCCCTGACCTCAATCCTATAGAACATTTGTGGGCAGAACTGAAAAAGCGCGTGCGAGCAAGGAGGCCTACAAACCTGACTCATTTACACCAGCTCTGTCAGGAGGAATGGGCCAAAATTCACCCAACTTATTGTGGGAAGCTTGTGGAAGGCTACCCGAAACGTTTGACCCAAGTTAAACAATTTAAAGGCAATGCTACCAAATACTAATTGAGTGTATGTAAACTTCTGACCCACTGGGAATGTGATGAAAGAAATAAAAGCTGAAATAAACCATTCTCTCTACTATTATTCTGACATTTCACATTCTTAAAATAAAGTGGTGATCCTAACTGACCTAATACAGGGAATTTTTACTAGGATTAAATGTCAGGAATTGTGAAAAACTGAGTTTAAATGTATTTGGCTAAGTGAGGTTAATAAATAGAGAGAGACTAACTGTCGAGAGGGAAAGAGGTTAATAAATAGAAAGAGAGACTAACTGTCGAGAGGGAAAGAGGTTAATAAATAGAGAGAGAATAACTGTCGAGAGGGAAAGAGGTTAATAAATAGAAAGAGAGACTAACTGTCGAGAGGGAAAGAGGTTGCCAACACTTCCGCTTCCTACCTTTTGCGGATACTGGGTCTGTGTTTCAAATGGCACCCTATTCCCTACATAGTGCATAGGCCCTGGTCAAAAGTAGTGCACTATATATGGAATAGGTTGACATTTCAGATGCACCCTAGCAAATAACTGGATTACTTCCGGATTAGTCTGATAGTCAGAATGACGTATGGTTTGTTAGTGTGTTTGGCCCTGAAGGCAATTCTTTAGCCTACAGGAAAAGGAGGTTTGACACACGATGAGACACTACACATAAAGAAATGCCTTCTGTCAGTGTCACCTAGTTCTGTCAATCCATATGATTACACACACTCACAGACGCACACACACACACACACAAATAAAACACACAAACACACACAGCGTCTCCTCCTTTAGATACAGAGTGAAGTGGCGGACCAGAATGAAAATAGAAAAGCCGAGGCCCTCTAATTAGGACCCAATATGCCACATGTGCTGCCCTTCAAAAAGCCTGAATGCTGTCTGATGTTTGGGAGTTCCATCCTCGGTTCCTGTCTGGGCCAGGAAGAAATATTCCCAGGATACTTTGCAAAAACAAGGTCCACATATTCATAGACCTTACGAACACAGTAGGGCATTTTCAATTTAGTGTGAACTTACTAAGAAGTTGCCCCTAGACAGACTCACTTTGATAGTTTCAGGTGGCACCCCAGGATCAGGGGCTTTCTCCAGGTACGTGGTCAGGTCCTGGTCAATGTGCTCAAAGACCAGGGTCAGCTTGGTCTCGCGGTCGGTCCGAGACACAGTACACACATCGAACAGTCTGCAGAGAGAGAGGCAGAGTGAATACTGCTGCTTAGCATTGTTAATGTCAGTCAGATATCATGGTGACACGTATATAAAATGATCTATAAAGGGTTTGTAAAAGGATCGCAAATAGTCCATAAAGTAGTTCACAAGTAAATAGAAGTTATAAAGTCATCCGTCTTTAATTTAAGAGGAATAACAAAGTATTTTCATTGATAACCACCATCTATGACAAAACATATTTTCCAGTCTAAACTGGCTTCTGAAACATAGATAGACACTTCATAGGATCCCTAGCATAATTCAATACCTGAGAGAGATCTAAACTATTTAATCAATCTAGCTTCAGTTAGGGGGGGAAATTCATTTATAGTGTCAGTTAACTGTCCAGGGTCCGGTTTCCCAAAAGCATCCAAAGCATAGGTTCTATGGTTCTAAGATGAACTTAGCCTTACGATGCTTTTGGGAAACCAGGCCCAGACTAGTTTTCCTGACAGTTTTGAAAGAATGCAAGCAATGCTTTCACATACTGGGCCTTGTTAGCTAAACGGAAGGAACCGATCTGAAATTCCTTACTCGTGACTGATGGACATTTTGGCAACATGATCTCCTAGCCCTTATTCCAGTATGTGTGCAATAGCGGACTTCACAGTACAGTAACCACAATAGGAACAGTTGAGAGTTGAACACCTTGACAGAGTGATTGATTTGCCATTCTCGTTATTAAAAACATGCAACTGTAACCGACCAGGCGGATATTGATTACTGCATTGTTGGGTTTTGAGTTTGCAAGAAAGGCATTTTACTGTACTTGTGCACGTGACATTAAAACTTTAAACTTGAATCCAGGGCTCCTGCATGCCACAAGACCCCTTAGTCCACTGAGCTAAAGCCTAAGCAATATATCTGGGAGCAAACGCAACTCTTCAGGTCTCAGACAAGGTTACACATCAAGAGAGCATGAACTATATGTACAAACGTATGTGGACACCCCTTCAAATTAGTGGATTCTGCTATTTCAGCCAAACCTGTTGCAAACAGGTGTATAAAAATAGAGTACACCGCCATGCAATCTCCATAGACAAACATTGACAGTAGAATGGCCTTACTGAAGAGCTCAGTGACATTCAACGGGGCACCATCATAGGATGCCACCTTTCCAACAAGTCAGTTTGTCAAACGTCTGCCCTGCTAGAGCTTCCCCGGTCAACTGTAAGTGCTGTTATTGTGAAGTGGAAACGTCTAGGAGCAACAACGGCTCAGCCGCAAAGTAGAAGTTCTGTCCTCGGTTGCAAAACTCACTACTGCGTTCCAGACTTCCTCTGGAAACAACGTCAGCACAATAACTGTTCGCTGGGAGCTTCATGAAATGGGTTTCCATGGCCGAGCAGCCGCACACAAGCCTACGATCACCATGTGCGCAATGCCAAGCGTCGGCTGGTGTGGTGTAAAACTCGCCGCCATTGGACTCTGGAGCAGTGGAAACGCATTCTCTGGAGTGATGAATCACGCTTCCCCATCTGACAGTCCGATGGACTAATCTGGGTTTGGCGGATGCCAGGAGAACGCTACCTGCCCCAATATATAGTGCCAACAGTAAAGTTTGGTGGAGGAGGAATAATGGTGTAGGGCTGTTTTTCATGGTTCAGGCCACTTAGTTCCAGTGAAGGGAAATCTT
Organism: Salvelinus alpinus; assembly: GCF_045679555.1. NCBI lineage: Eukaryota > Metazoa > Chordata > Actinopteri > Salmoniformes > Salmonidae > Salvelinus > Salvelinus alpinus. The sequence goes on along the minus strand of NC_092111.1, from coordinate 32,475,768 downwards.
AACTCTACAGCATACAATGACATTCCAGACGATTCTGTGCTTCCAACTTTGTGGCAACAGTTTGGGGAAGGCACTTTCCTGCTTCAGCATGACAATGCCCCCGTGCACAAAGCGAGATCCATATAAAAATGGTTTGTCGATATCGGTGTGGAAGAGCTTGACTGGCCCACACAAGAGCCCTGACCTCAAACCCATCGAACATCTTTGGGATGAATTGGAACACCGACTGCGAGCCAGGCCTAATCGCCCAACATCAGTGCCCGACCTCACTAATGCTCTTGAGGCTGAATGGAAGCAAGTCCCCGCAGCAATGTTCCAACATCTGGTGGAATGCCTTCCCAGAAGAGTGGATGCTGTTACAGCAGCAAAGAGGAGACCAATTCCATATTAATGCCCATGATTTTGAAACGAGATGTTCGACGAGCAGGTGTCCACATACTCTTGGTCATGTTGTGTAGTTCCGACCCATCTCCTTTAGGCATGTTTAGCCTCCTGCCCACTAACCCTATCCTTTAGCCTCCTGCCCACTAACCCTATCCTTTAGCCTCCTGCCCACTAACCCTATCCTTTAGCCTCCTGCCCACTAACCCTATCCTTTAGCCTCCTGCCCACTAACCCTATCCTTTAGCCTCCTGCCCACTAACCCTATCCTTTAGCCTCCTGCCCACTAACCCTACCCTTTAGCCTCCTGCCCACTAACCCTATCCTTTAGCCTCCTGCCCACTAACCCTATCCTTTAGCCTCCTGCCCACTAACCCTATCCTTTAGCCTCCTGCTCACTAACCCTATCCTTTAGCCTCCTGTTAACTAACCCTATCCTTTAGCCTCCTGCCCACTAACCCTATCCTTTAGCCTCCTGCTCACTAACCCTATCCTTTAGCCTCCTGCCCACTAACCCTATCCTTTAGCCTCCTGCTCACTAACCCTATCCTTTAGCCACCTGCCCACTAACCCTATCCTTTAGCCTCCTGCTCACTAACGCTATCCTTTAGCCTCCTGCCCACTAACCCTATCCTTTAGCCTCCTGCCCACTAACCCTATCCTTTAGCCTCCTGCCCACTAACCCTATCCTTTAGCCTCCTGCTCACTAACCCTATCCTTTAGCCTCCTGCCCACTAACCCTATCCTTTAGCCTCCTGCTCACTAACCCTATCCTTTAGCCTCCTGCCCACTAACCCTATCCGTTAGCCTCCTGCTCACTAACCCTATCCGTTAGCCTCCTGCCCACTAACCCTATCCTTTAGCCTCCATCCTGACAACGCCAATAATAATGTTGTAGCTACATTATATCTATTTTAAGAGGGAAACCCTTGGCGACTCCTGAGCATCCAACACAATATATCAACATTGTGGGTGTATTTTTACTAGGCGACAAACCGAGCCCAAACATACAGATTATTTGGGCAGTTGTGCCATGGGGAAGCGTTGGTGAAAGCCTAGAGAAGACGTCCAGTGTCAACCTCAAAGATCCGAGGACGACGACAAAGATTCCTTCAGGAGCACCAGGGCAACGCGTGATGCGTCATGGCAACTGAAGCAGTCTGGACTGCCCATGACCGACCACTAGATGTGGTTGAGCAGCGTCTCTCACCATGGCAACCAATCAGTGTGGGTGACAAGAACGTGGATGGAATTTATCCCACTTACTGACATCGCTCTATCATTGTTTCAATGACACTATGGGGCCAATAAGGTCCGTATCCCACATATCTTTATGCAGTAATTCTTAGATTTAATTTAAAATATGTCATATTTACAGTAAAATCTGTATTTCAATAGCTTCAAATATTTCGAAAGAATCAATCGGTCTGTAGTAATAACAGTAACATTGCAGTTGATGTCTGTGTAATCTCAGTGAATTGTCTTGAAGTAAAGCATGGGAAAGCTGCTCCACCTGGTAGTCCTTTTCTTTTTCACTTGTAGCCTAAAGGGAATATGCACTGTGCCACACCCCCTGTTAACAAAGGCTTGTAAATCCTGCATTGAGGATTCAAGGTATTATTGCCATACGCCCATGATGTCACAGAACGAGCGAGCCACCCTGTTGGAAACTTGGGGTTAAACGCCCCTCAGAACCGTGATTGTTCCACTACAATGCAGCCTCTCGCCAGACACTGAACATATGGTATGACTAATGGGCGTCATTCTTAAACATCCAGGGGTTGGCAGGCCTGTAGTTACACAGTAGGTCCAGAATGCACCCTGCTCAGTGCTCGCTCTCTCCCGCACTGTTTAGCTTTACAGAGAGACCAGACCAGACACCCTTTGGTGTGGATTTGAGCTTGGGCTAACATATAGGAACCAGAATTTGACAGAATTTGAGAAATTAGCATACCACAAAGTATAGGGAGTAAGGACACATTTTGTGTCATCATTTAAATCTGTCGAACCTTCGATACGTGGAATCTCTATGAAGAATATATTAATTTATTCAGATGAAGAGAATAATAGAGGCTGTAGTGTGACCAGCAGGGCTTAGAATAACATTTGTACAGTATTATTAAAAAGTGTAATACAAAAGCACTCAATCTCTCATTATAAACTAAATGGCAAGGTTAGACCTTGAGCTGGGCCGGTAAATGACGTGGGTTCTGTGCCGAACTGAACTGACCTCCAAATTGGACCATGGGAGTATACAGCTGCAGAGCATAACAACCCCTGTATGTTGTCTTGTGGCAGAGGACTAAAAACAACACATCTTATATGTAGACTACTGGAATGGGGGTAAAATCAGCCCAATACAGTATCTCTTAGTGTGACTCGATGCACAAAATGGTTCTTTCTTATCATTCCCAACAGCAGTTCATTGACTTCCCAACAGCAGTTCATTGACTTTTCTGTGAAATTCCACTCTAACCAGCGATGGGGATGACTTTACCCATGACTTATTTAGGTTGATTAATCTGGTGAACAGATATCATCCAATAATGTCTATCACAGGTGCTGCACACAAAGAAACCTTCCAGACACACCAATCTGTATTAAACATAATGTACAGTCTACTGTATTGCACTATAGTATCACCAGGATCAAAATGGGGTTTATAGTTGTACATCACAAAACAACAACTTTTCCAAAGGTCAATAAGGAAACTCCATAAAACGCGGCAGGGCATTATGCAGTAATTTGTTGGTTGCAACGTGGTCTCAGAGCATTTTTTATTATTCTCGATGTAAAGCTGAAAGACTCCATTTAGTATGATATATTATGTTTCGTATGGTATGTATTCATTTGTGGATGTCCATCACCTATTTCGTCTGATACTGTATGTTAGGAATTACAATTTGTATTATATGTTACGAATTTGCAAAATGTACAATATGTTACTAATTTGCTAAATGTACAATATGTTACGAATTTGCAAAATGTATGATATGTTACAAACTCTAGCTAGGTGGCTAGGGAAAGGGGGATACCTAGTCAGTTGTACAACTGAACACATTTAACTGAAATGTGTCTTCCGCATTTAACCCAACCCCTCTGAATCAGAGAGGTGCGGGGGGCTGCCATAATCGACATCCACGGCACCCGGGGAACAGTGGTTTAACTGCCTTGTTCAGGTGCAGAATGACAGATTTTTACCTTGTCAGCTCAGGGATTTGAGCCAGCAACCTTTCGATAACTGACCCAACACTCTAACCACGAGGCTACCTGCTGCCCTATGGCTAGGTGGCTTACATTAGCTAGCTCGCTAACGTTAGCTAGTCTAGGGTTAGGGTTAAGGTTAAGTTTAGGAGTTAGGTTAACCCCAAGAGTTGATGTCCGCACCCCGCATAAATCAAATTAGCATAATACAAAAATCCCCATACAAATCTGTCAGGTTAAGCCAGAAATATCTGTTTTGCATTGGGATGCGTATGTAACGGATGTGAAATGGCGAGCTAGCAGCCTTTCAGTCGGTTACGTCACTTGCTCTGAAACCTAGAAGTAGTGGTTCCCCTTTCTCTGCTAGGGCCGCAGCTTTTGTGGAGCGATGGGTAACGACGCTTCGTGGGTGACTGTTGTTGATGTGTGCAGAGGGTCCCTGGTTTGCACCCGAGGTCGGGGCGAGGGGACGTACTAAAGTTATACTGTCACATTGGTGCCGTGACCCGGATCACTGGTTGCTGCGGAAAGGGGGGTGAGTGTAACGGATGTGAAATGGCTAGCTAGTTAGCGGTGGTGCGAGCTAGCAGCCTTTCAGTCGGTTACGTCACTTGCTCTGAAACCTAGAAGTAGTGGTTCCCCTTGCTCTGCAAGGGCCGCGGCTTTTGTGGAGCGATGGGTAACGACGCTTCGTGGGTGACTGTTGTTGATGTGTGCAGAAGGTCCCTGGTTCGTGCCCGAGGTCGGGCGAGGGGACGTACTAAAGTTATACTGTTACACGTATCAATCTACCGCATCCGCCGATGTCGCACTTCCTCATCTGCAGTGGAAGGTGACAGAGCTAGACCATGAGGCATCCCGAAAATCGGTCTTCCGACAAAATTGTCTGTAGCGTCTGAACGGTTTGGCCTACAAACTATTATGATCCCTCTATGGAAAGATCACGAACACGATGGTGTTCTCTGTTTGCTCTACGACCCCCACAAGTGTCTTGGGACTCATCTGAAGTCGGTACAGCCAATCTGCCAACTTCTGTCTGTAGCGTCCGAACAGTTTGGGATACACATTAATATGACCCCTCTGCAGAAATATGAGACTCTCACGAACACGTACATGCCAGTTTTGCTCTAGGACAACAACGGGCTTCACAAGACTTGTCCCCCGGTAACAGAAGTAAAGTATATATGGAGACTGTTTAGTACCAAAAATAAGGGGCTAAATACATGTTTAAAAAAAAATAGCAAACGTTATTTATACACCTGTCAGCAATGGGTGTGGCTGAAATAGTCCACTAATAATCCACTAATTTGAAGGGGTATCCACATACGTGTTATAATATATATATAGTGTATTTACAGTATATAGACTGTTTAGTGCCAAAAATATGGGGTTACAAAAATGTACAAATAAAAAAGACTAACTTTCCTGATCTTTCTTATATTGCTCAGCTATAGGACAGACACTTCAGAAGAAACTTCCTACAGATTTTTTTGAGTGACTAGCTATCGTTCCATATAGTGAATTTGTTATTCAATGCGTTTGTATGGGCTATAGTAGTAAGGCCAAAAATATTTTTTTCATCGTTTTTTTTTTAATACTTCAAGGGGTCTTAAAATTCTTTATCAAATAGTTAATGATCCTTGGTATGACCTTCTTAAAACTATTCCATGTAGTTTAGTAGAACCCACCTGCATCCCACCCCACCCCCTCCCCTGGCTTAAAACTATTCCATATAGTTTAGTAGACGTTGGCATTATCTGGCCACCCATCCATCCATGTAACCATATCAAACGTAATACTAAATGGAGTGTCTCGGAATTACGTACAGATCCTACTGAATGCTCTGAGAGCAGGTTGTTTAAAGAGATACATATCAGGGGTTATAATAGCATATGGTTGAAAAGATAATGCAACATCTGGGAGCTTGTTAGATGCACCCCCCTCTCCATCTCTTCTTACCTGACTACGTTGGGGTGTTCGAATGCCTCCAGTTGCCTCAGTACCGCCACCTCACGGATGGTCGAGAGGGGCATCCCTTCCTCCTCCGTCTGTACCCGAACTCGTTTTAGGGCTACAAAGCGTCCCTCGTTCTTCAAATCTCGTGCCTTGTACACCTTTCCATACGCACCTTCCCCAATCTCGGCGACGGGCTCGTACTGTTGTGATACACTTTCTTTGTCCATTTTTGCGTCTTTTTTCTTTTTCTTGTTGAGAATATTGCGGGGAATCCCAACGAACGTAACGAGCCAGGGTTATTACAAAGCCATCCTCACAGAAAATAGTTGTTGGCGCGTGCAATGCCTAAATTAAAGGAAGACAGAGGTAGCAGAGGTAACATCGTATATGTCTGTCTGTTTTTGGTCAAACGGAGGTCCACAACATTGTGTCATCAAGTTTAGTTTTATTCCGACTATCAACACTAGAACCCCGATGCGTTCTACTTGATCCACTCCCACTTCATTACGCGTATGAATCTCTTGTCCTCCTAGTTACCTAACATCACACAACATCTGGCATCTCTAAAATAATATGTTTTTAAAACAATTGTACATAAGTTCTCTAAGTGCAGAATGCAGTACATATTACAACAATAAGGTCATCTTTATGTTCACGCGTAATCACAGATATGTAGACGAATGAGTCAGAAAAACAACCAAACCAACTTGAAATAATACAATATAAACTCTGCAAACTCAGTTATAATTATTATATATTATTATACAAATATTTTTTCCAGCCTCCGATATCTTTTCCCAAATGTGTCCAGTCTTATGGTTTATTATAGGCGACAAACTTTTGCGAGCACGTGGTTGTCTACTGATTGTATTGTCTGAACTTCCTATAGTCCATTTAACCACATCTCTCATTTTCCATGTCATTAATAGTGTTGTGGTTTAATAATGCAACTTGTTCGCTATGCGTTTTGTGCACGGCAACTTAAAAAAAATATATATATAAACATTTAAAATAGCGTACAACAATTAAAACATTGCAGCATCGTAATTGGCAACTCATGCTTTTAAAATATCACAATAAGGACATGCATGCAAAATACATTTTTCTACACAAAAAGTAAAATATGAATTTTTCAGCCTACCTTATTTTAGGTTATCAGTGAAAGTCGCAATTGGTCGTGTCCATGAATTTATGAAACATGCCTCCTTTGGATAAATGTTCACACTAAGACACAACACATCACAGATCCCTCACTGTCACGCCGGGCCACACAGGTAGTCGGATGGTGCACGCTTCTGTAACCCCCATCCCTCAGCAGTAGGCTACCCACCTCTGCAACTGCAGCTCAAGCAAAGAAACTATAATACCGGGGGGAGGGGGGTATTCCTTACAGAAAAACACAGTGCCTACTGCAACTTTTGGGGGGGTCATAGGACAAAAGCGTGATATGTTCTCCAAGCCACGCTTTTCTCAGTTTTCCTCGTTGTAACTCTCTTTTCCCCATTTATCCCGGGATATGCAACGCTTGCCTGTGAGCTCCGTCTCTTCTTCGCTTTCCCACGCTGGCTGAATGTGCCTTGACCCCCTTCAGATAAGTTTGACACAGAGCAGGAACATTTCCGCATTCCTCCCGACTACAAAGACTAACCGCCTCCTTTTTCGTTATGTTGCCCTCCTTGGTTCTTTATCATTCATAGTTCTCTCTCGGGTTTGCCTCAGTGTCAAAACCAGCAGCACCACAGGGGGGAAATCTGGGCGGCAAGAAACGTTTATTTGATGGAACATTCGATCTATCCGGGCCATTGAAACTATTCCATTGACAATACACCAGCGGGGAAGCAGGGTGACAAGCACGCCTTTGGCCCATAAGGTCAGGTTCGGTTCAAGGACTAGTGACTTGGGTTGTGTCAGGGGGTGATTCTCCCAATGACTGTATGGATTCTCGCAAGGCACCCCTTCGGGGGTGGTCATTTTCAATGTTTTCAATGCTTCATCTTCATGTGAGATGCCCCCCATGATGAGTTTTGTGGCCCCCACCCCCGTCAAAGTTGCCCATCCCTGGCCCAGGTGATAGTAATTTTGGAAAAAATTATAAATACCAGTCTGTAAATGATCTAATTAAAATATGTATATTATTATCATTTATGGCACATAAAATAATATCGATGAACATAAATGTGTTATGTGTCTTTCAAAAGTGGGATGAAAAGTGATTTATCCAAAACTGTTATGAGATTTCTGTTCAGCCTCTTTCAGTTGTGATAATATGATATATAATTGAATAATAAAAAACTAAATCAACAAGAACTTTTTTGTTTGTTATGCATGTCAATGGATATTCTGTTTATTACATGTTCTTTAGAATAAATCCATGGGCTTTTGTGACAATCAGTGACAATAGATTTAGTATCTGGTAGCTTATATAACCACAATAACTTTGATAAACTTTTTTTCTTCTTCTAAATCTATTAAAGTGTCACAAAGTAGCCTATAGCTGTGGGTCATGGTGTAACAGATTTCATCTGGGGAGGAGTAGCAAGGATCGGACCGATGTGCAGCGTGGTAAGTGTCCATAATGAGAATATTAAATAAATCCACAGAACACTGAACAAAATAACAAAAGTACAAACAAACAACCGAAACAGTCCCGTATGGTGCAAACACTAACACAGGAAACAACCACCCACAAAACACAATAGAAAACAGGCTACCTAAATATGGCTCCCAATCAGAGACAACGACTGACACCTGCCTCTGATTGAGAACCATACTAGGCCAAACACATAGAAATATAACAACAGAACAAAACATAGAAAAACAACATAGAATGCCCACCCCAACTCACGCCCTGACCAACTAAAATAAAGACATAAAAAAGGAACTAAGGTCAGAACGTGACAGTACCCCCTCCCAAAGGTGCGGACTCCGGCCGCAAAACCTGAACCTATAGGGGAGGGTCTAGGTGGGCATTTCACCGCGGTGGCAGCTCTGGTGCGGGACGTGGACCCCACACCACCATAGTCTTGGCCCACTTATGTGGCGCCTTTGGAGCAGCGACCCTCGCCGCCGACCTCGGACTGGGGACCCTTTCAGCGGGCCCCGGATAGACAGGAGACTCCGGCAGCGCCGGACAGGCGGGCGACTCCGGCAGCGCCGGAGTGAAAGGCGGCTCCGGCAGCTCCTGACTGACGGGCGGCTCCAGACTGACGGGCGGCTCCTGACTGACGGGCGGCTCCTGACTGACGGACGGCTCAGGCAGCTCCTGACTGACGGACGGCTCAGGCAGCTCCTGACTGACGGACGGCTCAGGCAGCTCCTGACTGACGGACGGCTCAGGCAGCTCCTGACTGACGGACGGCTCAGGCAGCTCCTGACTGACGGACGGCTCAGGCAGCTCCTGACTGACGGACGGCTCAGGCAGCTCCTGACTGACGGACGGCTCTGGCAGCTCCTGACTAGAGGGAGACTCTGGCTGCTCCGGACTAGAGGGAGACTCTGGCTGCTCCGGACTAGAGGGAGACTCTGGCTGCTCCGGACTAGAGGGAGACTCTGGCTGCTCCGGACTAGAGGGAGACTCTGGCTGCTCCGGACTAGAGGGAGACTCTGGCTGCTCCGGACTAGAGGGAGACTCTGGCTGCTCCGGACTAGAGGGAGACTCTGGCTGCTCCGGACTAGAGGGAGACTCTGGCTGCTCCGGACTAGAGGGAGACTCTGGCTGCTCCGGACTAGAGGGAGACTCTGGCTGCTCCGGACTAGAGGGAGACTCTGGCTGCTCCGGACTAGAGGGAGACTCTGGCTGCTCCGGACTAGAGGGAGACTCTGGCTGCTCCGGACTAGAGGGAGACTCTGGCTGCTCCGGACTAGAGGGAGACTCTGGCTGCTCCGGACTAGAGGGAGACTCTGGCTGCTCCGGACTAGAGGGAGACTCTGGCTGCTCCGGACTAGAGGGAGACTCTGGAGGCTCCGGACTAGAGGGCGACGCTGGAGGCTCCGGACTAGAGGAAGACTCTGGAGGCTCCAGGGCGTCGCTGGAGGCTCCGGACTAGAAGGCGTCGCTGGAGGCTCCGGACTGACGTCCTTCGTTGGAGGCCTCATGCCATGGATCCTCACCAGAGGCTTCATGCCATGGATCCTCACTGGAGGCTTCGTGCCATGTATCCTCACAGGAGGCTTCGTGCCATGGATCATCACTGGAGGCTTCGTGCCATGGATCATCACTGGAGGCTTCGTGCCATGGATCATCACTGGAGGCTTCGTGCCATGGATCATCACTGGAGGCTTCTTGCCATGGATCATCACTGGAGGCTTCGTGCCATGGATCATCACTGGAGGCTTCGTGCCATGGATTATCACTGGAGGCTTCTTGCCATGGATTATCACTGGAGGCTTCGTGCCATGGATCATCACTGGAGGCTTCTTGCCATGGATTATCACTGGAGGCTTCGTGCCATGGATCATCACTGGAGGCCTGGCTCTGGGAGAAGGCACAGGACTCACCAGGCTGGGGAGACATGCAGGAGGGTTAGTAATTAGCACAGGCACAGAACTCACCAGGCTGGGGAGACATGCAGGAGGCCTTGTCCTTGGCCGAGGCACCGGATGCACTGGACCGTGGAGGCGTACTGGTGGTCTCGAGCTCAGAGCTAGCACCACTCGTCCTGGCTGGATCCCCCCTGTAGCCCGGCAAGTGCGGGGAGTTGGAACAGGCCGCACTGGGCTGTGCTGGCGAACTGGAGACACCGTGCGTAGGGCTGGTGCAGTATACCCCGGGCCGAGAAGACGCACTGGAGACCAGATGCGCTGAGCCGGCATCATTCCTCCTGGCTCGATGCCCACTCTAGCCCGGCCGATTCGAGGAGCTGCGATGTAGCGCACCGGGCTATGCGTGCGCACTGGGGACACCGTGCGCTTCACCGCATAACACGGTGCCTGCCCAGTCACTCTCTCGCCACGGTAAGCACGGGGAGTTGACTCAGGTCTCCTACCTGAGTCCGCCAATCCACCCGTGTGCCCCCCCCCAAAAACAAAATTCTGGGGCTGCCTCTCGTGCCCGTTACCTCGCGCCAATTCCTCGGAGTGGCGCCGCTCCGCTCTAGCTGCCTCCAGCTCCTCTTTCGGACGGCGATACTCCCCCGGCTGTGCCCAGGGTCCTTTGCCGTCCAAAATATCCTCCCATGTCCAGGAGTCCGTGTTCCCACGCTGCTTGGTCCTTTGTTGGTGGGTAGTTCTGTAACGGCTTTCGTTGGTGGAAGGAGAGGAGGACCAAAATGCAGCGTGGTACGTATCCATAATATAATTTAATCGAGAATGAATACAAAATTCAAAAAGAACAAGAGAATAAATGAAAACCGACACAGTCCAGTATGGTGCAAACACTGAAACGGAAAATAACTACCCACAACCCATAGTGGGAAAACAGGCTACCTAAGTATGATTCTCAATCAGAGACAACGATCGACACCTGCCTCTGATTGAGAACCATACTAGGCCAAACACATAGAAATATAACATACTGTCACACCCTGGCCTTAGTATTCTTTGTTTCCTTTATTATTTTAGTTAGGTCAGGGTGTGACATGGGGAATGTATGTGTTTTTTGTATTGTCTAGGGTGGTTGTATGGTTTAGGGGGTTAAGTAGAGTAGATGGGTTTGTGTTTAGTGTAGGTGTCTAGCTGTGTCTATGGTTGCCTGAATGGTTCTCAATCAGAGACAGATGTCATTAATTGTCTCTGATTGGGAGCCATATTTAAGACAGCCATAGGCACTAGGTTAATGTGGGTAATTGTCTATGTTCTATGTTGCATGTGTGCACTTAGTTCGGTTTAGCTTCACGATCGTTTGTTTTGTTCATTTTGTAAGTGTTTGTTTTTTCCCTTCATTAAAAGAAGATGTATTTTCCACACGCTGCGTTTTGGTCCTCTCTTCCACGTCAAGACGATCGTGACACATACAGAACAAAACATAGAAAAACAACATAGAATGCCCACCCCAACTCACGCCCTGACCAAACTAAAATAAAGACATAAAAAAGGAACTAAGGTCAGAACGTGACACCTGCGATGTTAATTATCCTAACCCGCTAGGTTAATTATCCTAACCTGCTATGTTAATTATCCTAACCTGCTAGGTTAATTATCCTAACCCGCTAGGTTAATTATCCTAACCTGCTATGTTAATTATCCTAACCTGCTAGGTTAATTATCCTAACCCGCTAGGTTAATTATCCTAACCTGCTATGTTAATTATCCTAACCTGCTGAGTAAGTTCTCTTAAACTGCTACAAAAAGTAAAATCTGACAAAAGCTGTATCCTTTCTCGTCAAAACCATAAACAACGTTTTTCTGGTTCCTGGTCCTACCTGAACTTTTATGGTTTAGACTGGAGCATAACATGACGAGACTTGATGTCAGATTATCCTCATGAAAGATGCCTTAGTATCATACCTTTCTTTAAAGGAGAAGATCAGAGGCGGGTATAAGAGCAGGAGACAAAAGTTCCAACAAACATTTCCTCAGAAAGTTATCTTGTGTACTGCTATCATTTTGATAAAGTGTGTATAAGAATGTAAGACTTTGATTGTAATTTGATTTCAATGGAAAAAGTAAATCTGGGTTTGGGGGGACGGGTGGGGGTGGGGGTGGGGTTATGTGTGGGGGGGATTGGAGGGCAAAATGAGTCTGAAGTAGCCAATCCCACCCCACCCTAGCCAATCCAAAATGCATCATTAGCATTACAAAGAAAGCACACAATACAGGCAACGCATTCTGAACCAATAACTATAAACGTGGACATTTCTATTGTAGCCTCATCATTGTCTGCTTTACATGAACGCTGAGAGAGCCATCCCCCAGATTTAATACATTTTAATGCATACTCCTTCTTGGGCTGAAAAACAAACCAATTAAAGTTCCTCTGTTGTGTGTGGTAAGTAAGTACAGACACACATGCACACACATTACCATGCTCATTGCAATTGTAACGTTGAAACATGAATAACTTTCTCACATTTTTCTCAAAAGTCATTACTCAAAAATACTCTGCAAAAATGAATTGTAAACACAGGGCACATACGCTTGGGAATCTCCTATCTATAAATCTATGAATGTTAATTTCATTATTCATCAGCATTAATCTCTTCTACTTCTATGCGTTTGTTGTTTGTGGTTATTCTATTACTATAGATTCATGCATAACGCCGAGGTCAAGGGGATAAAACACAGAGGTGAAGGTGCTATAACACAGTGCTCAAGGTGTTATAACACGTATGTCAAGGTGTTATAACTCAGAGGTCAAGGTATTATAACGCAGAGGTAAATGTGTTATAACTCAGAGGTAAATGTGTTATAATGCAGAGGTAAATGTGTTATCAGTGGTGTAAACTACTTAAGTACAAATACTTTAAGTACTACTTAAGTAGTTTTTGGGGGTATCTGTACTTTACTTTACTTTACTGATTATATTTTGGACTTTGACTTTTATTTCAATACATTTCTAAAGAAAATTATGTACTTTTTACTCCATACATTTTCCCTACACCCAAAAGTACTCGTTATATTTTGAATACCTAGCAGGTCAGGAAAATGGTCCAATTCACAAGAGAACATCCCTGGTCATCCCTACTGCTTCTGATCTAAACACAAATGTATTGTTTGTAAACACAAATGTATTGTTTGTAAACACAAATGTATTGTTTGTAAATTATATCTGAGTGCTGGAGTGTGCCTCTGGGCTAGCCGTAAATTGTAAAACAAGAAAATGATGCCTTCTGGTTTGCTTAACATAAGGAATTTAAAATGATTTATACTTTTACTTTTACTTTTGATAATTAAGTATATTTATATATAAAACCAAATACTTTTAGACTTTTACTCAAGTTTTAGACTTTTACTCAAGTAGTATTTTACTGGGTGACTCACTTTAACTTTAGTAATTTTCTATTGAGAAATCTTTACTTTTACTCAAGTATAACAATTGGATACTATTTCCACCACTGTGTGTTATAAAACACAGGTAAAGGTGTAATAACTCAGCGGTGTAGAACAACAGTAATGGTGGAACACAAGCTGATAAACAAAGTAGGTGATTTATATGCTCCTTGAGTTTAGTCCTCAATAACTTCTTTGTTGTCCCCTCAAGAAGAAGAAGAAGATAAAAGCCTGCTCTACCGCCATGTTAATCATTTAAATACTCCCACATGACAGTTCAAACACAACATCAGTCACAGTGAATACCTTTGTACCAACATGTACACTATACCACAAAATCTGTAATGAAAGTAGAGTTTCCACAGAAATAAGTGGAATGTAGTTTGTTAACCAGACACACCCATTTGGATTTTGACCCTCAATGAGATATACTATGAAAAAACAAGTCTATTGTTTTCAGACAACACCGTCCCCGTCACTGTCACCTTATGACAAATCTTGGCAAGAGAGTTAGGTAGTTATGGATAAGACATAATTTACACCCTTCTAGCCGCCTGAAAGTTGTGGTGATTAGACAGTTTGTCTCTTTAACCCGAGGCTTAGCATGGATACAGTGATATCATAAGCCTGGCTGGAGAGATAAAGTCGTCAACCTCTTAGCTGGAAACTCACCAGCTCTACTGCTTATGTTTTGATCATCGCTCCTGCCTTCTGTTCAGATAAACTAGAGATCAACTGTAAGGTTGGGTCTCAGGTCAACGACCCACAGTATAACTATGATCATCGCTCCTGCCTTCTGTTCAGATAAACTAGAGATCAACTGTAAGGTTGGGTCTCAGGTCAACGACCCACAGTATAACTATGATCATCGCTCCTGCCTTCTGTTCAGATAAACTAGAGATCAACTGTAAGGTTGGGTCTCAGGTCAACGACCCACAGTATAACTATGATCATCGCTCCTGCCTTCTGTTCAGATAAACTAGAGATCAACTGTATGTTGGGTCTCAGGTCAACGACCTACAGTATAACTATGATCATCGCTCTTGCCTTCTGTTGAGATAAACTAGAGATCAACTGTAAGGTTGGGTCTCAGGTCAACGACCTACAGTATAACTATGATCATCGCTCCTGCCTTCTGTTGAGATAAACTAGAGATCAACTGTAAGGTTGGGTCTCAGGTCAACGACCTACAGTATAACTATGATCATCGCTCCTGCCTTCTGTTGAGATAAACTAGAGATCAACTGTAAGGTTGGGTCTCAGGTCAACAACCTACAGTATAACTATGATCATCGCTCCTGCCTTCTGTTGAGATAAACTAGAGATCAACTGTAAGGTTGGGTCTCAGGTCAACAACCTACAGTATAACTATGATCATCGCTCCTGCCTTCTGTTGAGATAAACTAGAGATCAACTGTAAGGTTGGGTCTCAGGTCAACGACCTACAGTATAACTATGATCATCGCTCCTGCCTTCTGTTGAGATAAACTAGAGATCAACTGTAAGGTTGGGTCTCAGGTCAACGACCTACAGTATAACTATGATCATCGCTCCTGCCTTCTGTTCAGATAAACTAGAGATCTACTGTATGTTGCAGGGTCTACAGACAATCACGGCTTGTGTGCGGCTGCTCTGCCATGGAAACCCATTTCATGAAACTCCCAACGAACAGTTCTTGTGCTGATGTTGCTTCCAGAGGCAGTTGTTTGGAACTTGGTAATGAGTTTTGCAACCAAGGACAGACAATTTTCTAAACACTACGCTCTTCAGGTCTTGGCGGTCCCGATCTGTGAGCTTGTGTGGCCTACTACTTCACAGCTGAGCCGTTGTTGTTCCTAGACGTTTCCACTTCACAATAACAGCACTTACAGTTGACCGGGGAAGCTCTAGCAGGGCAGAAATTTTACAAACTGACTTGTTGGAAAGGTGGCATCCTATGACGGTGCCACGTTGAAAGTCACTGAGCTCTTCAGTAAGGTCATTCTACTGACAATGTTTGTTTATTCAATCTTGGTTTCATCAGACCAGATAATCTTGTTTCTCATGGTCTAATAGTCTTTAGGTGCCTGTTGGAAAACTCCAAGCAGGCTGTCATGTGCCTTTTACTGAGGAGTGGCTTCCTTCTGGCCACTACCATAAAGCACTGATTGGTGGAATGCTGCAGAGATGGTTGTCCTTCTGGAAGGTTCTCGCATCTCTACAGAGGAACTCTGTAGCTCTGTCAGAGTGACATCGGGTTCTTGGTCACCTCCCTGACCAAGGCCCTTCTCCCCCGATTGCTCAGTTTGGCTGGGCGGCCAGCTCTAGGAATAGTCTTGGTGGTTCCAAACTTCTTCCATTTAAGAATGATGGAGGCCACTGTTTTCTTCGGGACCTTCAATGCGGCAAACATTGTTTTACCCTTCCCCAGATCTGTGCCGACACAATCCTGTCTCGGAGCTCTACGGACAAATCTTTCGACCTCATCGCTTGGTTTTTGCTCTGACATGCACTGTCAACTGTGGGACCTTATATAGACAGGTGTATGCCTATCCAAATCATGTCCAATCAATTGAATTTACCACTGGTGGACTCCAATCAAGTTCTATAAACATCTCAAGGATGATCAATGGAAACAGGATGCACCTGAGCTCAATTTTGAGTCTCATAGCAAAGGGTCTGAATACTTATGTAAATAAGGTTTTTCTATTCTTTAGCATTTAAAAAAAACAGTTTTTGCTTTATCATTGTGGGGTTTTGTGTGTAGATTGATGAGGAAAAACATTTATTTAATCAATATTAGAATAAAGCTGTAACTTAACAAAATGTGGAAAAGGGAAGGGGTCTGAATACTTTCAGAATGCACTCGATAGTGTATATACATTAGTGCCAAAAATAAGGGGTTAAATACATGTTAAATACATGTTGTTCCGTGTAGTGAATCTGTTATTTAATGTCTTTGCATGGGCTAATAGCAGTAAGGCCAAAAATAATGTTTAATAAACATATATTTTTTATATAACACGGATCTTGCTGGGCCAATTGTGAGCCACCCTATGGAAATCCCAATCGCTGCCGGTTGTGATACAGCCCGGGATTGAACCCGGGTCTGTAGTGATGCCTCTAGCACTGCGATGCACCACTGGGGAGGCCCTATATATTTGTTTATATTTCAAGGGGTCTTAACATTTAAAATCAAATAGCAAAATGATCCTTGTTATGACCTTAAAACAATTATATATAGCTTAGTATAGCCCACCCTCTCCCGGCTTAGACAGGGCTTAGACTCTAATGGGTAAAAGATGGAGTCTGCAGTAGGGGGAAACAGTGCTAATGGCCGCCCCACCACTACAGTTATTGTTTTTGTTGCCGAGCTGAGGAGCGTCGCGCAGCATGGTACAAATGGGGGACCTGCAGCACATATTGTTCACTTCTATCGGTTGTGCAATGATGTCAGAGGAAGTGGCTGTTTCCCCGTTAAGGATTCCAGCTTTAAAACAACTGCAATCAGACATTTTGAGAGACTGCTGTACTAATTATGGGGCTTACACCATGTAGCCATGTCTGTTTGAGGTCCATGAAATGTTTGACTGTTTGAAAAGACAACTCTTCTATTATTGTAAAGCTTCTATTTCAAACAAGTACTATTATTGGAAATGTTTGCTTGAATGTGTTAAGTCATGTTATTGCCTGTAGGGTTGTCGAGATCCTTGGGCAGACTGCAACTAAAGGGAGTTTGATAATAGTTTTGGGTAAACTCTCCTCTCAGGTAGAACGTTGCAGAAATCAAATCAAATCAAATCAAATGTATTTATATAGCCCTTTTTACATCAGCTGATATCTCAAAGTGCTGTACAGAAACCCAGCCTAAAACCCCAAACAGCAAGCAATGCAAGTGTAGAAGCACGGTGGCTAGGAAAAACTCCCTAGAAAGGCCAAAACCTAGGAAGAAACCTAGAGAGGAACCAGGCTATGAGGGGTGGCCAGTCCTCTTCTGGCTGTGCCGGGTGGAGATTATAACAGAACATGGCCAAGATGTTCAAATGTTCATAAATTACCAGCATGGTCAAATAATAATAATCACAGTAGTTGTCGAGGGTGCAGCAAGTCAGCACCTCAGGAGTAAATGTCAGTTGGCTTTTCATAGCCGATCATTAACATGTCTAGCCCCGGGGTTCCGCTAGCGGAACTCCTCCCACATTCCACTGAAAAGGCGAAATTCAAAAAATATTTTTGAGAAATATTTAACTTTCACACATTAACAAGTCCAATACAGCAAATGAAAGATAAACATCTTGTGAATCCAGTCAACATGTCCGATTTTTAAAATGTTTTACAGCGAAAACACCACGTATATTTATGTTAGCTCACCACCAAATACAAAAAAGCACAGACATTTCTTTCACAGCACAGGTAGCTTGCACAAAACCAACCAAACTAACCAAGAACCAACCAAACTAACCAAGAAACAACTTCATCAGATGACAGTCTTATAACATGTTATACAATAAATCTATGTTTTGTTCGAAAAATGTGCATATTTGAGGTATAAATCATAGTTTTACATTGCAGCTACCATCACAGCTACCATCACAAATAGCACCGAAGCAGCCAGAGTAATTATAGAGACCAACGTGAAATACCTAAATACTCATCATAAAACATTTATGAAAAATACATGGTGTACAGCAAATGAAAGACAAACATCTTGTGAATCCAGCCAATATTTCAGATTTTTTAAGTGTTTTACAGCGAAAACACAATATAGCATTATATTAGCTTACTACAATAGCCAACCACACAACAGCATTGATTCAAGGCAACAGTAGCGATAGCGACAAAACCAGCAAAAGATATTAATTATTTCACTAACCTTCATAAACTTCATCAGATGACAGTCCTATAACATCATATTACACAATACATATATGGTTTGTTCGAAAATGTGCATATTTAGAGCTGAAATCCGTGGTTATACATTGTGAAAACGTAGCAACTATTTTCCAGAATCTCCGGATATATTTCTGACACTCACCTATTCTGACCAAATAACTAATCATAAACTTTACTAAAAAATACATGTTGTACAGGAAATGATAGATACACTAGTTCTTAATGCAATCGCCGTGTTAGAATTCTAAAAATAACTTTAGTACGACATACAGCTTACGTTATAGCGAGAGAGCGCCCAAAATCTGTGCGGAAACTAATAGTAAACATTTTCGACAGAAATACGAAATAACATCATAAATGGGTCCTACTTTTGGTGAGCTTCCATCAGAATCTTGTACAAGGGGTCCTTTGTCCAGAACAATCGTTGTTTGGATTTAGAATGTCCTCTTCGTCTGTTGATTTAGCAACCAAAACTTGCCAAGTGGCGCGAAGCTGTCCATCGTCACCAAACGCAGAGAACGGAACACGCCAAAACTCCCGAAAAAATTTCAATAATCTGATAAAACTATATTGAAAAAACATACTTTACGATGATATTATCACATTTATCAAATAAAATCAAAGCCGGAGATATTAGCCGTCTATAAGGAAAGCTTTTCAGAAGCCAAAGCTGATGTCCTTCCCACGTCTTCCTGAACAAAGGAAATTGGGGTCATGTCATTCCAAGACCTCTCTTTTGACCATAGATATACCTAGACTCCCCATTTCACCTCTCACTGCCTATTGACATCTAGTGGAAGGCGTATGAAGTGCATGTATAGTCATACATTTCAAGCAAATTGATAGGGAGGCCCTGGAACAGAGCCTCGATTTCAGATTTTTCACTTTCTGACAGGAAGTTTGCTGCAAAATGAGTTCTGTTTTACTCACAGATATAATTCAAACGGTTTTAGAAACTTGAGAGTGTTTTCTATCCAATAGTAATAATAATATGCATATTGTACGAGCAAGAATAGAGTACGAGGCCGTTTAAATTGGGCACGATTTTTCCGGATAAGACAGGAGAAGTACTCCAGATATAACAAACTGACCCTAGCCCCCCGACACATAAACTACTGCAGCATAAATACTGGAGGCTGAGACAGAAGCGGTCAGGAGACACTGTGGCCCCATCCGATGATACCCCCAGACAGGGCCAAACAGGAAGGATATAACCCCACCCACTTTGCCAAAGCACAGCCCCCACACCACTAGAGGGATATCTTCAACCACCAACTTACCATCCTGAGACAAGGCCGAGTATAGCCCACAAAGATCTCCGCCACGGCACAACCCAAGGGGGGGCGCCAACCCAGACAGGAAGATCACGTCAGTGACTCAACCCACTCAAGTGAGGCACCCCTCCTAGGGACGGCATGAAAGAGCACCAGTAAGCCAGTGACTCAGCCCCTGTAATAGGGTTAGAGAATCCCAGTGGAGAGAGGGGAACCGGCCAGGCAGAGACAGCAAGGGCGGTTCGTTGCTCCAGAGCCTTTCCGTTCACCTTCACACTCCTGGGCCAGACTACACTCAATCATATGACCCACTGAAGAGATGGGTCTTCAGTAAAGACTTAAAAGTTAAGACCGAGTCTGCGTCTCTCACATGGGTAGGCAGACCATTCCATAAAAATGGAACTCTATAGGAGAAAGCCCTGCCTCCAGCTGTTTGCTTAGAAATTCTAGGGACAATTAGGAGGCCTGCGTCTTGTGACCGTAGCGTACGTGTAGGTATGTACGGCAGTACCAAATCGGAAAGATAGGTAGGAGCAAGCCCATGTAATGCTTTGTAGGTTAGCAGTAAAACCTTGAAATCAGCCCTTGCCTTAACAGGAAGCCAATGTAGGGAGGCTAGCACTGTAGTAATATGATCAAATTTTTGGGTTCTAGTCAGGATTCTAGCAGACGTATTTAGCACTAACTGAAGTTTATTTAGTACTTTATCCGGGTAGCCGGAAATCAGACATATTTAGTACACAAAGACACTGCAGTGCTTTGGCAGATGCGATTAAATCTGACCCTAAGTAACAGGTGAGCAACTAAGTATGAATGGGTTATCTATTGTGGTGTAGCTGTCCACGAGACACCTTAGGTGTTTAACCCTTTATGTGTCCCACATGGCTCCCTATTTTGCTACATAGTGCACTATTTTAGACTTTTGACCAGGGTCTACATGTGAAAAGTAGTGCACTACATAGGGGACACTGTCACCTAAACGGTGTGATCCACGTCCCCAAGAGAGGTTTGGGTGGGCAGCAGCTGCTGATCAACCATCCAGGGGAGAATGATAGCCGACTCCCAGACCACACACACACCCACACACAGGACCACTCGTCTACACACAAGCCCTGTACTCCAGAACTGCTGCCCCTCAGATCAGCTTTCACACACACACACACACACACCACACACACACGGGTGTATCTACTGTATGACAACTGAAGGGGAAGTCCAGCAGTGATTGGAGACTTTATTGTAAAGAAACACAGCTGTCACCAAGAGACTGACTCACACCTGGTAAGGACCCCATAAAGATATTGGATACCTTGACCTATTATACAGTAAGTGCAGACGGGTTTTCCTTAGTAGTCATGGTCTTCAATTAGCATAGCTTCTTATCAAACAATCATGATTTCCTAGCTGAATGATGGCGTAAAATCTTTACATACGCTATATGTCAAATGGGTTTATTTAAAAAATGGATTTGAGGGCATCCAAATATGGCTGATGAGGTTGGGACAGTCCAATCTTTCGCGATTTCTTACACACTTGTTGCGGAATTTGGCTCATTGTGTCAAAACTCTACACACAAGCCAAATAAGACACTTGGAAATTAACATTTCACTCCTATGTCAAAATGAAACTCTACAATCAAAACCTAACAATCCTTTTTCAAAATGGCATTTTTGCAACAGGTACCATTTCAATGAACACAAAAATAGAAAGGCTTCCGAAAAAAATATATACAGCTTATTTTTTTGCCGTTGCAGGTTTTTAAAACAACAAAAAAACACAAAGAAAAGTAGAATTACAGTACTCAATACAAAATGTTACTGTAAACTCACGGAAACAAAAATAATTACAGTAAAATTACAGTGCAATGGTAAAAAAAAATAGTATTGCAAGGGATTGTAAGGGATGCGGTGGATGGTTTATGGATCCCGTCTTCTGTTAGGGTCTGGCCACATCCCCACAGCCACATCACAAACAATGTCATCCCTGGCTAGGCAACAGGGAAAATATCGCTGCCCACCTCAATATCTCCGCATGCCTCTTCCATTGCTTTCAGAAGAGGCAGGCGGGCATGTGGTTGGCAGTCATACACTTTCCAACAACAAGCCGAAAATAATTCCTCAATCGGATTGAGAAATGGGGAGTAAGGGGGTAAGTATACAACTGTGAAGTTATTGTGGTTGGTGAACCAGTCCCTGACCAGAACAGCCCGGTGGAAACTAACATTATCCCAGATGACAACAAACTTGGGCTGCTCTGGTCCGTCCTGTACAGCTGCATTATGTAGTGCATCCAGAAATATGATCATGTGATGGAGAACTCCTTGCAGACTAATGGTGGCACACAAGTTGATATTTCCCCCGCGCTGCCCAGGGACATTCACAACGGCTCTTTGTCCTATAACATTTGGGCCCCGGCGCCTGGTTTTAGCTAGATTGAATCCAGCTTCATCAATGAAAATTAACTCATGAGGCTGTGCAGCTGCATCAAAGTCCAGGACTCTCTGTAACAGAAAATGCATACACTGTCCCGTGAATATGGTGTAACTCAAAACACAGGACCACAATGTCTACATTTTCACACAAGGATGGGGGTGGGGGTGGGGGTGGGGGGTGGGTTGGGTCAGACACGTTCAGTCAAAACTACAAGCTACAGCCAAGGCACCTGCCTAGGTCACATACTGTCAAAACTACAAGCCACAGAATGGGGGCACCTGCTTAGGTCACATATTGCTTTGTCTGAATGTATCTATGCAGTGCCAATAGGACACAATCTACTGCCATTACTGTATTACAGTATAGTACAACGACACTTACTTGCACATAGTCAGAGTGAAGGTATTTGACTCTAACACTGTTCCTCTCAAATGGAACCCTGTACAGCTGCTTCATCGTAAGTTGGTGTTGACGCAAGATGCGGCAGAGTGTCAACATACTGACACGGTTGATATTATGGAATGTTGTGTGATCTGCGATGATTTGCTCTCGTAGTTGATGTAGGCGGATGGTGTTGTTTGCCCACACTAGGTTGACAATGGCCAGTTGATGGGTGAACAGACGTGGCCTTCCACCCTCAGGAGGTCGTCTGGCAGTTCTGTAGAAAATGCAAGAATATGATGTCATTGGTTAGGTTATTTTTTACATACTGTACTGTCATACTGTACACAGTAACATCAAAACTGTATTACATGTACTTCACAGCACTATACCTATTTTTTGTTCACTAGGAGTATAGACCTAATATTGTAGGACTACATTGTATTGTACTGTGATGCAGAATGATGTGCAACAATTACATAGGTACAGTCTAGTGTAGAAAGTTGAAGACATACCTGTTCTCCAGTCTAAATGTCCATATTATGGATGGTACCGTGTAGCGACTCAGGTTGGGCTGGACTCTCTGCACAGCCTCCTTCATCGTCAGGCCATGATTTATGACATGGTCCACCAAAGCGGCCCTAATGTCGTCGGAAATATGTCTCTGTCTATTGCCTGGTCCCCTTCTTTGTTCTTGTCCTCGTCCTCATCATCCTCCTCCTCTCTCTCTTCCTCTTCCTCTACCTCTTCCTCTTCCTCTCGCTCTCACTGCCTCCATGTTTGTAAAGTTCTCACAAAAGAGGTGAGCTTACCTGAGGTCTATTTGTAGTGCTAAGGCACAGACTAATTGGTGTTCAATTACTGTATAAGTGTTTTCATGTGTGTGTGGGTGTTGCCAATTTCAGGTATGTTTTGCATTTTGAATAGAAGTGTTTTCCCAATGATTGCTAGAGATTTCATTCTTGAATGAAGTGTCTAATGTAAGAAACAGTATGTAGTGTTTTGCAAGTGTGTTGCAGAATTGCAAACAAAGTCAAAGCAGAAAATGTGTTTGTACTTTTGGTGCCTTTGATTAAGGCGTGGTTACAAAAGTTAAGGTTTTGATGCTTTTGTCTAAGCGTTCACTTTCAGTGTGTAAACAATCGGCAAAAAATGTAATCTACAGAGAAGACCACTGTTATATACCCAGCATAACACCAGGAGACGATGCTAGGTTATTTTCCGTGTTGGCTTGATTTTCCCTTTTTTCCAAGCCAAACTGAAGTCCAGAGAGCAGGCAGCTAGTAAAGCCTTCCCTTTCCCGGCCCAGGCCCCTCAAAACAAGCCTCTTTCTGTTGGGGATCTCCATGGAAACCAAGCAACTAACTTGAGGAAGGACATAAAAACCTGCTCTTTAAGGGACTGAAGGAACACCTGCCACCTCTGCAAAATACACTGACACACTGCCACCCCATAATGAAGAGAGAGTTGTGTAACATTTAAATGAGTCCCCGTCCCGAACGTCTGCTCATCCTCCGTGACTTGTTCGCTGACTACTCATTATTTTATCTGTTAAAACAGCCACATTTACTGTAAATCACATGATGGCAATAGTGTAGGAATTAGGAGTATTGGTTCAGATTGCAGTAGAGTAATGACTGATATGGACTGTTTATCATTCATAGATTGAAGATATATACATCACTATGGAATCTGCATCAAGTCCGAGAGCTCAAATTCATCAAACCCAGAAAGGTTGTACAAGTAAGATATTTGGTTGTGGAGGCAGTAGTTTGTAAACACGAGCAGGTTCCATTGAAATCCAGCAACTGGATAATCTGGTAGCGATACCATCAAGCCTTCCCCTGACTGTCACTGTGAAAGCTACAGCTGATGTTGGACTGCCACCTCCTACATTAACACTTTTAGCACCACAACATCAATAAAAGCAAAGAACAAGTGCTTATTTATCAGCCATCGTTAACCACACCTACATTACTGGGATTGTTAGCCACTCCCTCTTTTTAGGGTTAATTTCCCTGACTCTCCAGAGTTCAGGGGTCAAACAGTTTCCCAACAAACATTAGAGAACAACAACAAATACTGTGTGTAGTCATGCAGGAATGCAATCAACTGTTCGGCTTTTGTGATTCAAATGAATTTCCTTCAAGCATCACAATGACTATAAACAAACTGATCTCATACCCCACCACCAACACTATCACCACAGTGAGTCCCTCACATTTCAGCCATTGTATTTACCTTTGCCCTCACCCACACAATCACACCCCAAACATCAAAGTTCTCATCAACAAGTGGCATGCAGGGATCATCCATCCACCCAGCCAGCCTCATTTCAGCCTGCCCTGCCAGAGGCGCTATGCTCTCGGATGCATCCCCAATGGTACCCTATTCAATTTATAGTGCACTACTACAATTTGACCATTGCCCATAGGGCTATAAATAGATAATAGGGTTCAACCCTCTGTGGAAAGGGTTCTACCTATACATTCAACCCAAAAGGGTTATACTTGGGACCAAAAGGGTTCTTCAAAGGGTTCTCCAATAGGGACAGTCAAATAACATTTTAGGTTCTAGGAGTGTACTGGAAGTGGAATGCTCAGGACTACATGGTTCTACTAGATATTTTGTTTCTCTCTCTCTCTCTCTCTCTCTCTCTCTCTCTCTCTCTCTCTCTCTCTCTCTCTCTCTCTCTCTCTCTCTCTCTCTCTCTCTCTCTCTCTCTCTCTCTCTCTCTCTCTCTCTCTCTCGATGTGTTCTTTGTTCCTTAACGGTTCATTAATGATTAACTGGTCTGTCATTATCCCCTCTCAGCCCAGCTGTCTACTGTTGATACAGTCTGATGCCTCCCTCCCCGCTCCTCCCCAGACCTCCCCACTCCTCATCGCTCCATTCATGTGTAAAGGTGACAGCTGCTCCTCACATTCCTCTGAAAATTAACCAACGACCCAGAAAAAAACGGACAAATAATAATTGACAGATTTGTTCATTTAAGGCTTGTAGAGTAATCTGGGCACACGGCACCAAATCAGCTAGGGATGTTCAGGCAGTCACGAGAAACTATGTGTAAAGCTGCTGGTGCTGTAAGGGTGATATGTATGTATAGTAAGAGGATGATTATAGGCTGGCTACCTTACCATGTTCGTACCTCATGTCGTAACTAATTATTTTATTGGTGTCACTCATATCAAAATAGATAAGATTAAAGGGGGGTTGTGTTGTGCACTCTTTTTAATTAAAACATTTGATCAATACGTCTGTAATATGTTTCTCAGTCTATTCTGTAATGAACAGCTAGATTGAATCCAAGGCTCAGTTTCCATTGGATTATGTCATACTGTAAGAAAACAGGAACAAGTAACATTGACATTACAAGAAAAACCAATGGCCTCTTTTTCTCAGAGTGTAACCCAACACATGCAAGTTATCCAGATTGGTTGCATGGCAACCCTTTGTTGTTATGACATATTGTGAAGTTAAGTGTTGCCATACTGGTAAGAAAAAAGCACCTTGTCTTTGTCAGTAATTGTTACAGATGAAGATCTTAATTTGATCACCTTTTCATTGCTGATTTGCAGGAAATGCAAACTTGTAGAGAATTCAAGATTTGAAAAGGCTACTAAAGTTTGTCATTTCCACTTTAAAATGTCAGACTTGATTTGCCCGAATGAAAAATGGACCAATCCCTACAAAAAAATGTCCATAATACACATAATAATTCAAATTTCCTGTTGCAGCAGGATTCCAATTCCTGCTGTGGCAAACTGGCTCAAATTAAGATCGTACATCTGTATGTCACCATCTGTAGCAACCGTTTTAAAGCGAACGTGTTTCATATCAACAAACCTTGTCTAATTGTAAAGTGATCAATGAATGCTGGCATGTTACGTCATATAAGTGGTAAAATGCCATATCATATTTCCAGAGGAAAGGGACTTTGATTGGGTCATGAAAGGCACCGCCATGCTTGGAGTGACAGACGCATATATTGTATCTGCCATTCCACAGACCGAGGCTGGCAATTAAACCCCACTCAATGAGCCTGTCAGCGTAGTGATCCTGGAACATATTCCAGTCTGTGCTAGCAAAACAGTCCTGTAGTTTAGCACCACTTTTTTATTGACCGAGTCACTGAATGAGCTGTATTCCGACATAAGCAAACAGAAAAACTCTCATCCAGAGGCGGCACTCCTAGTGGCCGGGGACTGTAATGCAGGGAAACTTAAATAAGTTTTACCTAATTTCTATCAGCATGTTAAATGTGCAGCCAGGGGAAGTTTGAGACCACCTCTACTCCGCACACAGAGACGCGTACAAAGCTCTCCCCCGCACCCATTTGGTAAATCTGACCATAACTCTATACTCCTGATTCCTGCTTACAAGCTAAAATTTAAATGAGGAAGCACCAGTGACTCGGTCAATAAAAAAGTGGTGCTAAACTACAGGACTGTTTTGCTAGCACAGACTGGAATATGTTCCAGGATTCTTCCAATGGCATTGAGGAGTACACTACATCAATCACTGGCTATATCAATAAGTACATCGAGGACGTTGTCCCCACAGTGACTGTACGTACATACCCCAACCAGAAGCCATGGATTACAGGCAACATTCGCACTGAACTAAAGGGTAGAGCTGCCGCTATAAAGGAGTGGGACTCTAACCCAGAAGCTTATAAGAAATCCCGCTATGCCCTCCGACGAACCATCAAACAGGCAAAGCGTCAATACAGGACTAAGATCGAATCGTACTACACCGGCTCCGACACGCATCGGATGTGGCAGGGTTTGCAAACTATTACAGACTACAAAGGGAAGCACAGCAGAGAGCTGCCAAGTGACACAACTCTACCAGACGAGCTAAATAATTTCTATGCTCGCTTCGAGGCAAGTAACACTGACACATGCATGAGAGCATGCACGACTGTGTGATCACGCTCTCCATAGCCGATGTGAGTAAGACCTTTAAACAGGTTCACAAGGCCGCTGGGCCAGACGGATTACCAGGACGTGTACTCCTAGCATGCGCTGGCAAGTGTCTTCACTGACATTTTCAACCTCTCCCTGTCTGAGTCTGTAATACCAACAAGTTTCAAGCAGACCACCATAGTCCTGTGCCCAAGAACACTAAGCTAACCTGCCTAAATGACTACCAACCCATAGCACTCACGTCTGTAGCCGTGAAGTGCATTGAAAGGCTAGTCATGGCACACATCAACACCGTTATCCCAGAAACCTTAGCCCCACTTAATTTGCATACCACCCAACAGATCCACAGATGATGCAATCTCTATTGCACTCCACACTGCCCTTTCCCACCTGGACAAAAATGCTATTCATTGACTACAGCTCAGTGCTGAACACCATAGTGTCCTCATAGTGTCCTCATTTAGGCAGGTTGCCTTGGTGTTATTGGTACAGGGACTATGGTGGTCTGCTCGAAACATGTTGGTATTACAGACTCGGACAGGGACAGGTTGAATATGTCAGTGAAGACACTTGCCAGTTGGTCAGCGCATGCTCGGCATACACATCCTGGTAATTCATCTGACTCTGCGGCCTTGTGAATGTTTAAAGGTCTTGCTCACATCGGCTACGGAGAGCGGGAAGGAACAGGGATTGTGAATTATTATGTGGATTATAATTAATGGACATTTTTGTAGGAGTTGATACATTTTTTGACAGGGAAAGTCTATTTTCAAAGTGGAAATTACAAACTTAAGCCTTTTTAAACCTCAAATACACTACAGGTTTTAAGTTCTCCTGCGACAGGGTGATCAAATTACGATCCTACATCTGTATATGTGAACATGTATATTGTGTGTGCGTGAGCATGTGTGTGTTCATGCGTGTATATTCGTCTGTCAATCTGTCTGTGTGTCTACAGTATGTCTGTGTGGTTGTAGAGACAAAACCAATCCCATCTGGCTTGTCTTGCTGAATAGTTTGGTGACAGAGCAGTTAGGCCTGAGCCAAATGACTTCTGGCTGTCTCAGGATGGGTCCCAAATGGCACCCTATTCCCTATATAGTGCACTCCTTTTGACCAGAGCCCTATTGGTGTAATGGACTATGTAGGGAACAGGGTGCCATTGAGGATGTAGCCTTCAGTCTGGCGGGCGGCTAATGCTCCAATCTGTATGGGCCACTGCATAGCTGGAAAAACCTTTCTTTGCATTACATCATCCCAGTGAAAACTTGGCCTGGACCCCCTGTGTGTTTCCCAACAACACGTTTCTTTCACTGTCGGGCCCTGTCCGCTGAGGAGACCAGGGGAGAGCCACGTGAGGGAGACCCGAGTTATATGTGTGAGTGGATGGGTGTGTGTGGGCATATATTGTGTGTGTTCGCATTTTGCTTCACCTGCTATAACATCTGCTAAACTGTGTAAGACAAATAAACTGGGGGGGCGCATATGTGTGTGTGTGTTTCTGTGAATGCATTCTATACTATGTGTGTTTATACTATATTAATAGGGAAATGGCTGCACTAAGGACTTGCTTGTAACACCACTGTTGACACGGCCTGTTTTGCCTCACACTTCTGGTGGTGGATGACCTCACTACAGTGGGGGTTATGAGATGAGGGGTTGTGTGTGGGAGAGAGATACAGAATGAGAGAGAGAGAGAGAGAGAGAGAGAGAGAGAGAGAGAGAGAGAGAGAGAGAGAGAGAGAGAGAGAGAGAGAGAGAGAGAGAGAGAGAGAGAGAGAGAGAGAGAGAGAGAGAGAGAGAGATAAAGAATGAAAGAGAGAGAGAGAGAGAATGAAAGAGAGAGAGAGAGAGAATGAAAGAGAGAGAGATAGAGAATGAAAGAGAGAGAGAGAGAGAATGAAAGAGAGAGAGAGAGATAGAGAATGAAAGAGAGAGAGATAGAGAATGAAAGAGAGAGAGCGAGAATGAAAGAGAGAGAGCGAGAATGAAAGAGAGAGAGAGAGAGAATAAGAGTGAGAGAGAGAAAGAAAGAAAGAGAGAGAGAGAATAAGAGTGATAGAATAAGAGTGAGAGAGAGAGATAATAAGAGTGAGAGAATAAGAGTGTGAGAGAGAGAATAAGAGTGAGAGAGAGAGAAAGAATGAGAGAAAGAATGAGAGAGAGAATAAGAGTGAGAGAATGAGAGAGAGAGCATGTGTGAGTGTGTGTGTGTGTTACATAATCTTTGCAGCAGCCATCCGATAGAGTGTGTCTCTAAAGTGATGTAGGTGACCAAGGCTGGGCCCACCACCTGTTGTATAATGTGTTGTCTTTCTTTATATCCGTCTTTTAAAGGGAACTATCTCATTCTTTCTGACAGTGTCCATTTCCAGCACAGGGACAATGCCAGACGTTCACCAAATCAGTGTGTGTGCATGTGTAGTAGAGTGACTGGGTAATTTCCTGTCTTTTCAGGTAAGCAATAGCTAAAGGCCTAGGTAGTGTCGCCGCTCTTCTCTGTCCAGAGTTGCTGTCACCATAGGGAGTGTAGCACCGGCCAAACCAGACTCATAACGCTGGTGTTTAACCCAGGAGTACATACTGTAGAGGTGTTTCTGTCTCCTTCACTCCACCCTCCTCTCAGAAACCCTTCACTCTACCCTCTGTCTCCTCTCAGTACCCTTCACTCTACCCTCTGTCTCCTCTCAGTACCCTTCACTCTACTCTCTGTCTCCTCTCAGAACCCTTCACTCTACCCTCTGTCTCCTCTCAGAACCCTTCACGCCACCCTCTGTCTCCTCTCAGAACCCTTCACTCCACCCTCTGTCTCCTCTCAAAACCCTTCACTCTACCCTCTGTCTCCTCTCAGTACCCTTCAATCTACCCTCTGTCTCCTCTCAGAACCCTTCACTCCACCCTCTGTCTCCTCTCAGTACCCTTCACTCTACCCTCTGTCTCCTCTCAGAACCCTTCACTCTACCCTCTGTCTCCTCTCAGAACCCTTCACTCCACCCTCTGTCTCCTCTCAGAACCCTTCACTCTACCCTCTGTCTCCTCTCAGTACCCTTCACTCTACCCTCTGTCTCCTCTCAGTACCCTTCACTCTACCCTCTGTCTCCTCTCAGAACCCTTCACTCCACCCTCTGTCTCCTCTCAGAACCCTTCACTCTACCCTCTGTCTCCTCTCAGAACCCTTCACTCTACCGTCTGTCTCCTCTCAGAACCCTTCACTCTACACTCTGTCTCCTTTCAGAACCCCTTCACTCTACCCTCTGTCTCCTCTCAGAACCCTTCACTCTACCCTCTGTCTCCTCTCAGAACCCTTCCCTCCACCCTCTGTCTCCTCTCAGAAACCCTTCACTCTACCCTCTGTCTCCTCATAGGAACCCCTTCACTCTACCCTCTGTCTCCTCCCAGAACCCTTCACTCCACCCTCTGTCTCGTCATAGGAACCACTTCACTCTACCCTCTGTCTCCTCTCAGAACCCTTCACTCCACCCTCTGTCTCCTCTCAGAACCCTTCACTCTACCCTCTGTCTCCTCTCAGTACCCTTCACTCTACCCTCTGTCTCCTCATAGGAACCCCTTCACTCTACCCTCTGTCTCCTCCCAGAACCCTTCACTCCACCCTTTGTCTCGTCATAGGAACCACTTCACTCTACCCTCTGTCTCCTCTCAGAACCCTTCACTCCACCCTCTGTCTCCTCTCAGAACCCTTCACTCTACCCTCTGTCTCCTCTCAGTACCCTTCACTCTACCCTCTGTCTCCTCTCAGTACCCTTCACTCTACCCTCTGTCTCCTCTCAGTACCCTTCACTCTACTCTCTGTCTCCTCTCAGAACCCTTCACTCCACCCTCTGTCTCCTCTCAGAACCCTTCACGCCACCCTCTGTCTCCTCTCAAAACCCTTCACTCTACCCTCTGTCTCCTCTCAGTACCCTTCACTCTACCCTCTGTCTCCTCTCAGAACCCTTCACTCCACCCTCTGTCTCCTCTCAGTACCCTTCACTCTACCCTCTGTCTCCTCTCAGAACCCTTCACTCTACCCTCTGTCTCCTCTCAGAACCCTTCACTCCACCCTCTGTCTCCTCTCAGAACCCTTCACTCTAACCTCTGTCTCCTCTCAGTACCCTTCACTCTACCCTCTGTCTCCTCTCAGTACCCTTCACTCTACCCTCTGTCTCCTCATAGGAACCCCTTCACTCTACCCTCTGTCTCCTCCCAGAACCCTTCACTCCACCCTCTGTCTCGTCATAGGAACCACTTCACTCTACCCTCTGTCTCCTCTCAGAACCCTTCACTCCACCCTCTGTCTCCTCTCAGAACCCTTCACTCTACCCTCTGTCTCCTCTCAGTACCCTTCACTCTACCCTCTGTCTCCTCATAGGAACCCCTTCACTCTACCCTCTGTCTCCTCCCAGAACCTTTCACTCCACCCTCTGTCTCGTCATAGGAACCACTTCACTCTACCCTCTGTCTCCTCTCAGAACCCTTCACTCCACCCTCTGTCTCCTCTCAGAACCCTTCACTCTACCCTCTGTCTCCTCTCAGTACCCTTCACTCTACCCTCTGTCTCCTCTCAGTACCCTTCACTCTACCCTCTGTCTCCTCTCAGTACCCTTCACTCTACTCTCTGTCTCCTCTCAGAACCCTTCACTCCACCCTCTGTCTCCTCTCAGAACCCTTCACGCCACCCTCTGTCTCCTCTCAAAACCCTTCACTCTACCCTCTGTCTCCTCTCAGTACCCTTCACTCTACCCTCTGTCTCCTCTCAGAACCCTTCACTCCACCCTCTGTCTCCTCTCAGTACCCTTCACTCTACCCTCTGTCTCCTCTCAGAACCCTTCACTCTACCCTCTGTCTCCTCTCAGAACCCTTCACTCCACCCTCTGTCTCCTCTCAGAACCCTTCACTCTACCCTCTGTCTCCTCTCAGTACCCTTCACTCTACCCTCTGTCTCCTCTCAGTACCCTTCACTCTACCCTCTGTCTCCTCATAGGAACCCCTTCACTCTACCCTCTGTCTCCTCCCAGAACCCTTCACTCCACCCTCTGTCTCGTCATAGGAACCACTTCACTCTACCCTCTGTCTCCTCTCAGAACCCTTCACCCCACCCTCTGTCTCCTCTCAGAACCCTTCACTCTACCCTCTGTCTCCTCTCAGTACCCTTCACTCTACCCTCTGTCTCCTCTCAGTACCCTTCACTCTACCCTCTGTCTCCTCTCAGTACCCTTCACTCTACTCTCTGTCTCCTCTCAGAACCCTTCACTCCACCCTCTGTCTCCTCTCAGAACCCTTCACGCCACCCTCTGTCTCCTCTCAAAACCCTTCACTCTACCCTCTGTCTCCTCTCAGTACCCTTCACTCTACCCTCTGTCTCCTCTCAGAACCCTTCACTCCACCCTCTGTCTCCTCTCAGTACCCTTCACTCTACCCTCTGTCTCCTCTCAGAACCCTTCACTCTACCCTCTGTCTCCTCTCAGAACCCTTCACTCCACCCTCTGTCTCCTCTCAGAACCCTTCACTCTACCCTCTGTCTCCTCTCAGTACCCTTCACTCTACCCTCTGTCTCCTCTCAGTACCCTTCACTCTACCCTCTGTCTCCTCTCAGAACCCTTCACTCCACCCTCTGTCTCCTCTCAGAACCCTTCACTCTACCCTCTGTCTCCTCTCAGAACCCTTCACTCTACCGTCTGTCTCCTCTCAGAACCCTTCACTCTACCCTCTGTCTCCTTTCAGAACCCCTTCACTCTACCCTCTGTCTCCTCTCAGAACCCTTCACTCCACCCTCTGTCTCCTCTCAGAAACCCTTCACTCTACCCTCTGTCTCCTCATAGGAACCCCTTCACTCTACCCTCTGTCTCCTCCCAGAACCCTTCACTCCACCCTCTGTCTCGTCATAGGAACCACTTCACTCTACCCTCTGTCTCCTCTCAGAACCCTTCACTCCACCCTCTGTCTCCTCTCAGTACCCTTCACTCTACCCTCTGTCTCCTCTCAGAATCCTTCACTCTACCCTCTGTCTCCTCTCAGAACCCTTCACTCTACCCTCTGTCTCCTCTCAGAATCCTTCACTCTACCCTCTGTCTCCTCTCAGAACCCTTCACTCTACCCTCTGTCTCCTCTCAGAACCCTTCACTCCACCCTCTGTCTCCTCTCAGAACCCTTCACTCTACCATCTTTCTCCTCTCAGAACCCTTCACTCTACCCTCTGTCTCCTCTCAGAACCCTTCACTCTACCCTCTGTCTCCTCTCAGAACCCTTCACTCCACCCTCTGTCTCCTCTCAGAACCCTTCACTCTACCCTCTGTCTCCTCTCAAAACCCTTCACTCCACCCTCTGTCTCCTCGCAGAACCCTTCACTCTACCCTCTGTCTCCTCTCAGAACCCTTCACTCTACCCTCTGTCTCCTCTCAGAACCCTTCACTCTACCCTCTGTCTCCTCTCAGAACCCTTCACTCTACCCTCTGTCTCCTCTCAAAACCCTTCACTCTACCCTCTGTCTCCTCTCAGAACCCTTCACTATGCCCTCTGTCTCCTCTCAAAACTCTTCACTCTACCCTCTGTCTCCTCTCAGAACCCTTCACTCTACCATCTATCGCCTCTCAGAACCCTTCACTCTACCGTCTGTCTCCTCTCAGAACCCTTCACTCTATCCTCTGTCTCCTTTCAGAACCCTTCACTCCACCCTCTGTCTTCTCATAGGAACCCCTTCACTCCACCCTCTGTCTCCTTTCAGAACCCTTCACTCCACCCTCTGTCTCCTCTCAGAACCCCTTCACTCCACCCTCTGTCTCCTCTCAGAACCCTTCACTCCACCCTCTGTCTCCTCATAGGAACCCCTTCAATCCACCCTCTGTCTCCTTTCAGAACCCTTCACTCCACCCTCTGTCTCCTTTCAGAACCCCTTCACTCCACCCTCTGTCTCTTTTCAGAACCCTTCACTCTACCCTCTGTCTCCTTTCAGAACCCTTCACTCCACCCTCTGTCTCCTCATAGGAACCCCTTCACTCTACCCTCTGTCTCCTCCCAGAACCCTTCACTCTACCCTCTGTCTCCTCTCAGAACCCTTCACTCTACCCTCTGTCTCCTCTCAGAACCCTTCACTCTACCCTCTGTCTCCTCTCAGAACCCTTCACTCCACCCTCTGTCTCCTCTCAGAACCCTTCACTCTACCCTCTGTCTCCTCTCAGAACCCTTCACTCTACCCCTTGTCTCCTCTCAGAACCCTTCACTCTACCCTCTGTCTCCTCTCAGAACCCTTCACTCTACCCTCTGTCTCCTCTCAGAACCCTTCACTCTACCCTCTGTCTCCTCTCAGAACCCTTCACTCTACCCTCTGTCTCCTCTCAGAACCCTTCACTCCACCCTCTGTCTCGTCATAGGAACCCCTTCACTCTACCCTCTGTCTCCTCTCAGAACCCTTCACTCCACCCTCTCTCCTCTCAGAACCCTTCACTCTACCATCTTTCTCCTCTCAGAACCCTTCACTCTACCCTCTGTCTCCTCTCAGAACCCTTCACTCCACCATCTGTCTCCTCTCAGAACCCTTCACTCCACCGTCTGTCTCCTCTCAGAACCCCTTCACTCTACCCTCTGTCTCCGTTCAGAACCCTTCACTCCACCCTCTGTCTCCTCATAGGAACCCCAGCACTCTACCCTCTGTCTCCTCCCAGAACTCTTCACTCTACCCCCTGTCTCCTCTCAGTACCCTTCACTCTACCCTCTGTCTCCTCTTAGAACCCTTCACTCTACCCTCTGTCTCCTCTCAGAACCCTTCACTTCACCCTCTGTCTCCTCTCAGAACCCTTCACTCTACCCTCTATCTCCTCTCAGAACCCTTCACTATGCCCTCTGTCTCCTCTCAAAACCCTTCACTCCACCCTCTGTCTCCTCTCAGAACTTTTTCACTCTACCATCTATCGCCTCTCAGAACCCTTCACTCTACCCTCTGTCTCCTCCCAGAACCCTTCACTCTACCCTCTGTCTCCTCTCAGAACCCTTCACTCTACCCTCTTTCTCCTCTTAGAACCCTTCACTTCACCCTCTGTCTCCTCTCAGAACCCTTCACTCTACCCTCTGTCTCCTCTCAGAACCCTTCACTATGCCCTCTGTCTCCTCTCAAAACCCTTCATTCCACCCTCTGTCTCCTCTCAGAACTTTTTCACTCTATCCTCTGTCTCCTCTCAGAACCCTTCACTCCACCCTCTGTCTCCTTTCAGAACCCTTCACTCCACCCCCTCTATCTCCTCATAGGAACCCCTTCACTCCACACTCTGTCTCCTTTCAGAACCCTTCACTCTACCCTCTGTCTCCTCTCAGAACCCTTCACTCCACCCTCTGTCTCCTTTCAGAACCCTTCACTCTACCCTCTGTCTCCTCTCAGAACCCTTCACTATGCCCTCTGTCTCCTCTCAAAACCCTTCACTCCACCCTCTGTCTCCTCTCAGAACTTTTTCACTCTACCATCTATCGCCTCTCAGAACCCTTCACTCTACCCTCTGTCTCCTCCCAGAACCCTTCACTCTACCCTCTGTCTCCTCTCAGAACCCTTCACTCTACCCTCTGTCTCCTCTTAGAACCCTTCACTCTACCCTCTGTCTCCTCTCAGAACCCTTCACTTCACCCTCTGTCTCCTCTCAGAACCCTTCACTTCACCCTCTGTCTCCTCTCAGAACCCTTCACTATGCCCTCTGTCTCCTCTCAAAACCCTTCAATCCACCCTCTGTCTCCTTTCAGAACCCTTCACTCTACCCTCTGTCTCCTCTCAGAACCCTTCACTATGCCCTCTGTCTCCTCTCAAAACCCTTCACTCCACCCTCTGTCTCCTCTCAGAACTTTTTCACTCTATCCTCTGTCACCTCACAGAACCCTTCACTCCACCCTCTGTCTCCTTTCAGAACCCTTCACTCCACCCTCTGTCTCCTCTCAGAAACCCTTCACTCTACCCTCTGTCTCCTCTCAGTACCCTTCACTCTACCCTCTGTCTCCTCTCAGAACCCTTCACTCCACCCTCTGTCTCCTCTCAGTACCCTTCACTCTACCCTCTGTCTCCTCTCAGTACCCTTCACTCTACCCTCTGTCTCCTCTCAGAACCCTTCACTCCACCCTCTGTCTCCTCTCAGAACCCTTCACTCTACCCTCTGTCTCCTCTCAGAACCCTTCACTCTACCCTCTGTCTCCTCTCAGTACCCTTCACTCTACCTTCTGTCTCCTCTCAGAACCCTTCACTCCACCCTCTGTCTCCTCTCAGAACCCTTCACTCTGCCCTCTGTCTCCTCTCAGAACCCTTCACTCCACCATCTGTCTCCTCTCAGAACCCTTCACTCCACCCTCTGTCTCCTCTCAGAACCCTTCACTCCACCCTCTGTCTCCTCTCAAAACCCTTCACTCCACCCTCTGTCTCCTCTCAGAACCCCTTCACTCTACCATCTTTCTCCTCTCAGTACCCTTCACTCTACCCTCTGTCTCCTCTCAGAACCCTTCACTCCACCCTCTGTCTCCTCTCAGAAACCCTTCACTCTACCCTCTGTCTCCTCATAGGAACCCCTTCACTCTACCCTCTGTCTCCTCCCAGAACCCTTCACTCCACCCTCTGTCTTGTCATAGGAACCACTTCACTCTACCCTCTGTCTCCTCTCAGAACCCTTCACTCCACCCTCTGTCTCCTCTCAGAACCCTTCACTCTACCATCTTTCTCCTCTCAGAACCCTTCACTCTACCCTCTGTCTCCTCTCAGAACCCTTCACTCCACCCTCTGTCTCCTTTCAGAACCATTCACTCCACCCTCTGTCTCCTCTCAGAACCCTTCACTCTACCCTCTGTCTCCTCTCAGAACCCTTCACTCCACCCTCTGTCTCCTCTCAGAACCCTTCACTCTACCCTCTGTCTCCTCTCAGAACCCTTCACTCTACCCTCTGTCTCCTCTCAGAACCCTTCACTCTACCGTCTGTCTCCTCTCAGAACCCTTCACTCTACCCTCTGTCTCCTCTCAAAACCCTTCACTCTACCCTCTGTCTCCTCTCAGAAGCCTTCACTATGCCCTCTGTCTCCTCTCAAAACCCTTCACTCTACCGTCTGTCTCCTCTCAGAACCCTTCACTCTATCCTCTGTCTCCTTTCAGAACCCTTCACTCCACCCTCTGTCTCCTCATAGGAACCCCTTCACTCCACCCTCTGTCTCCTTTCAGAACCCTTCACTCCACCCTCTGTCTCCTCTCAGAACCCCTTCACTCCACCCTCTGTCTCCTCTCAGAACCCTTCACTCCACCCTCTGTCTCCTCATAGGAACCCCTTCAATCCACCCTCTGTCTCCTTTCAGAACCCTTCACTCCACCCTCTGTCTCCTTTCAGAACCCCTTCACTCCACCCTCTGTCTCTTTTCAGAACCCTTCACTCCACCCTCTGTCTCCTCTCAGAACACCTTCACTCTACCCTCTGTCTCCTCTCAGAACCCTTCACTCTACCCTCTGTCTCCTCTCAGAACCCTTCACTATGCCCTCTGTCTCCTTTCAGAACCCTTCACTCCACCCTCTGTCTCCTCTCAGAATCCCTTCACTCTACCCTCTGTCTCCTCTCAGAACCCCTTCACTCTACCCTCTGTCTCCTCTCAGAACCCTTCACTCCACCCTCTGTCTCCTCATAGGAACCCCTTCAATCCACCCTCTGTCTCCTTTCAGAACCCTTCACTCCACCCTCTGTCTCCTCTCAGAACCCCTTCACTCTACCCTCTGTCTCCTCTCAGAACCCCTTCACTCCACCCTCTGTCTCCTTCCAGAACCCTTCACTCTACCCTCTGTCTCCTCTCAGAACCCTTCACTCTACCCTCTGTCTCCTTTCAGAACCCTTCACTCCACCCTCTGTCTCCTCATAGGAACCCCTTCACTCTACCCTCTGTCTCCTCCCAGAACCCTTCACTCTACCCTCTGTCTCCTCTCAGAACCCTTCACTCTACCCTCTGTCTCCTCTCAGAACCCTTCACTCCACCCTCTGTCTCCTCTCAGAACCCTTCACTCTACCCTCTGTCTCCTCTCAGAACCCTTCACTCTACCCCTTGTCTCCTCTCTGAACCCTTCACTCTACCCTCTGTCTCCTCTCAGAACCCTTCACTCTACCCTCTGTCTCCTCTCAGAACCCTTCACTCTACCCTCTGTCTCCTCTCAGAACCCTTCACTCTACCTTCTGTCTCCTCTCAGAACCCTTCACTTCACCCTCTGTCTCCTCTCAGAACCCTTCACTCCACCCTCTGTCTCGTCATAGGAACCCCTTCACTCTACCCTCTGTCTCCTCTCAGAACCCTTCACTCCACCCTCTCTCCTCTCAGAACCCTTCACTCTACCATCTTTCTCCTCTCAGAACCCTTCACTCTACCCTCTGTCTCCTCTCAGAACCCTTCACTCTACCCTCTGTCTCCTCTCAAAACCCTTCACTCTACCCTCTGTCTCCTCTCAGAACCCTTCACTCCACCATCTGTCTCCTCTCAGAACCCTTCACTCCACCGTCTGTCTCCTCTCAGAACCCCTTCACTCTACCCTCTGTCTCCTTTCAGAACCCTTCACTCCACCCTCTCTCTCCTCATAGGAACCCCTTCACTCTACCCTCTGTCTCCTCCCAGAACCCTTCACTCCACCCTCTGTCTCCTCATAGGAACCCCTTCACTCTACCCTCTGTCTCCTCCCAGAATCCTTCACTCTACCCTCTGTCTCCTCTCAGAACTTTTTCACTCTACCATCTATCGCCTCTCAGAACCCTTCACTCTACCCTCTGTCTCCTCCCAGAACCCTTCACTCTACCCTCTGTCTCCTCTCAGAACCCTTCACTCTACCCTCTGTCTCCTCTTAGAACCCTTCACTCTACCCTCTGTCTCCTCTCAGAACCCTTCACTTCACCCTCTGTCTCCTCTCAGAACCCTTCACTCTACCCTCTGTCTCCTCTCAGAACCCTTCACTCTACCCTCTGTCTCCTCTCAGAACCCTTCACTCCACCCTCTGTCTCCTCTCAGAACCCTTCACTCTACCCTCTGTCTCCTCTCAGAACCCTTCACTCTACCCTCTGTCTCCTCTCAGAACCCTTCACTATGCCCTCTGTCTCCTCTCAAAACCCTTCACTCCACCCTCTGTCTCCTCTCAGAACTTTTTCACTCTATCCTCTGTCTCCTCTCAGAACCCTTCACTCCACCCTCTGTCTCCTTTCAGAACCCTTCACTCCACCCTCTGTCTCCTCATAGGAACCCCTTCACTCCACCCTCTGTCTCCTTTCAGAACCCTTCACTCTACCCTCTGTCTCCTCTCAGAACCCTTCACTCCACCCTCTGTCTCCTTTCAGAACCCTTCACTATACCCTCTGTCTCCTCTCAGAACCCTTCACTATGCCCTCTGTCTCCTCTCAAAACCCTTCACTCCACCCTCTGTCTCCTCTCAGAACTTTTTCACTCTACCATCTATCGCCTCTCAGAACCCTTCACTCTACCCTCTGTCTCCTCCCAGAACCCTTCACTCTACCCTCTGTCTCCTCTCAGAACCCTTCACTCTACCCTCTGTCTCCTCTTAGAACCCTTCACTATGCCCTCTGTCTCCTCTCAGAACCCTTCACTCCACCCTCTGTCTCCTCTCAGAACTTTTTCACTCTATCCTCTGTCTCCTCTCAGAACCCTTCACTCCACCCTCTGTCTCCTTTCAGAACCCTTCACTCCACCCTCTGTCTCCTCATAGGAACCCCTTCACTCCACCCTCTGTCTCCTTTCAGAACCCTTCACTCTACCCTCTGTCTCCTCTCAGAACCCTTCACTCCACCCTCTGTCTCCTTTCAGAACCCTTCACTCTACCCTCTGTCTCCTTTCAGAACCCTTCACTCCACCCTCTGTCTCCTCATAGGAACCCCTTCACTCTACCCTCTGTCTCCTCTCAGAACCCCTTTCTGCCTTCACAGCCTTTTAGTCGGGTCAAAAGAAATAAAGCACTGACTTGTGAGTCTATAACAAGTCGGCTTATCTAGTATGACAATTTCTATGTAATAGTGCAGGAAAAGTGATTATTCCTCAATGTCTTTCGAAGGAAAACCATGACATCATGATAGGGGTGTATTGTATTAATAATATATGATAAATGACTGTACATAAAAGGCCACTCCACCAAACAAAATGGTCCTAATGACATGCAATAGTTATGCATATTTCTGACGGACAATATATTGTATCGAGGGAGTGCTAGATGTGAGAAAATCAAGCTGAGACTCAGTACTGTGGTTCAGTACTGTGGTTCAGTACTGTGGTTCAGTACTGTGGATCAGGCAGAAGAGGATCTGAGTTATTTGGGAGCAGGATTTGACATCCTCTACTTCCTGTCATTGGCCCGGTCGTAGGTCACATGGTGAGTGCGTGGGCCAGATAGCTGAGTGAACGTGGAATGTGTTAAAGGGGCGAGGCTCGTATGCAGTGCAGACGCCATTGCTGCTGCACACTAACCCTGTATTAACACAAACACACACACACACACACACACACACACACACACACACACACACACACACACACACACACACACACACACACACACACACACACACACACACACACACACACACACACACACACACACACACACACACACACACACACACACACACACACACACACACACACACACACACACACCAAGTGCGAGTGAGCGGTGAATAATGCTGATGTATTCTCACACAGCCAACGTGCTAATGTTCACATTAGTTAAGCATTCTGGTTCTGAGGTGCAGGAGTGTGAGATATGGAGTGATACAGAGTGTCGCTAGGTGGTTCAAAGTTTGAGGGGTCCGGAAGTTTGTCCCTAAACAGCTGCAGAGGAATGATATTCACATGTAGGCAGGCACACGCCCACACACACATACACATGCTGTGTCTTGCATCGTGTGTCCAGCACTCAACTCTTTCCCACTGTTATAAATCACCTCTTGATGAATGAAAGAGTGCCGCCCAATGATATCGCTCAGAGGCTGTGTAGACATCTCCGCCCCCTTCCTCTAGCATAGAAACACGAGCGCCCTCTCTCTCTCTCCCTATTCCACTCCTTCTCCCTCTGTC
Organism: Salvelinus alpinus; assembly: GCF_045679555.1. Taxonomy (NCBI): domain Eukaryota; kingdom Metazoa; phylum Chordata; class Actinopteri; order Salmoniformes; family Salmonidae; genus Salvelinus; species Salvelinus alpinus. Next base: position 32,434,362 of record NC_092111.1, on the reverse strand, counting down.
TCAGACAAAGTCCACTGTATCTCTCTATGTAGACATTGGGTTTAGCTTGCTCCAATATCTTTTGGCCATTTTAAGGGTGTCATCGAAATCAAGACATCCTCTTACAGAAAGCCTCCAACATAAGTGTGAGAAAGGTTTAGGGTTTGGGTTAGGGTTACAGGTTAAGGTGAGGATTAGGGGTTAGGGGTTAGGGTTAGGAGTTAGGGTTAGGGGTTAGTGTTAGGGGTTAAGGTTAGGGTTAGGAGTTAGGGTTAGGGATAGGGGTTAGGGGTTAGCATTAGGGGTTAGGGGTTAGGGGTTAGGGAAAATCAGATTTTGAATGGAAATTCTTTAGGTCCCCACGAGGATAGAAGAACATAATGTGTGTGTGTGTTTGTTTGTGTGTGTGTTAGTCTGTGTCCATTCACACAATTAAGTTTGTTAGGAAATTAAATGTGCAATGGGGGGTCTTTAACCCTAGAACCCCATTTGGATTGAGAGAGCAAAATAAATGGGTGCTTTAGTTTACAGGAGGATCTGTGCAGCACACCACTGACACCCCATCTCACTGTAAGGACCCCTCAGGAAGAGGTTTTGCCTTGCCTTCCACCACACAAGGCTCAGGGGCCTCTCTCTCTCTCTCTCTCTCTCTCTCTCATGCTCTCTCTCTCTCTTTCTCTCTCGCTATCTGTCTCTCTCTTTCTGTCTGTCTCTCTTTCTCTCTCTCCTCCCTTCAGAGTGGCCTTGATGTGGGCTTGTGTGCTGCCTGCCTGCCTGCCTGCGTCTGTGCCTGGAACTTAGTGCCTGTAGCTGAGCTGGAGGTCTTTCTTTCTATCAGAGTGTAGTCTGGCTCAGTGAGGTAGAGTGTGGCAGGCAGCAGACACACATTTTGTTACGTTACAACCTTATTCTAAAATGGATCATATTATTTTATTTAAATGTTTCCAAATGTATAAAAAAATTTAAAATTGTAATAGTACATTTACATAAGTATTCAGACCCTTTACTCAGTACTTTGTTGAAGCACCATTGGCAGCAATTACAGCCTCGAGTCTTCTTGGGTATGACTCTACAAGCTTGGCACACCTGGATTTGGGGAGTTTCTCCCATTCTTCTCTGCAGATCCTCTCAAGCTCTGTCCGGTTGGATGGGGAACGTCGCTGCACAGCTATTTTCAGGTCTCTCCAGAGATGTTAGATCAGGTTCAAGTGACATTCACTCTCAATAACATTCACAGACTTGTCCCGAAGCCACTCCGACATTGTCTTGGCTGTGTGCTTATGGTCGTTGTCCTGTTGGAAGGTGAACCTTCGCCACAGTCTGAGGTCCTGAGCTCTCTTGAGCAAGTTTTCATCAAGGATCTATCTGTACTTTGCTCTGTTTATCTTTCCTTCGATCCTGACTAGTCAATTCAATTCAATTCAATTTAAAGGCTTTATTGACACGGGAAACATAGTCTGCTTCACCATAGGGCTGATGCCAGGCTTCCTCCAGATGTGACGCTTAGCATTCTCACCTAAAAGTTCAATTTTGGTTTCATCAGACCAGAGAATCTTGTTTCACATGGACTGAGAGTCCTTTAGGTGCCTTTTGGCAAACTCCAAGCGGGCTGTCATCTGCCTTTTACTGAGGAGTGGCTTCCGTCCGGCCACTCTACCATAAAGACCTGATTGGTGGAGTGCTGCAGAGATGGTTGTCCTTCTGGAAGGTTCTCCCATCTCCACAGAGGAACTCTGGAGCTCTGTCAGAGTGACCATCGGGTTCTTGGTCACCTCCCTGACCGAGGCCCTTCTCCCCCGATTGCTCAGTTTTGCCGGGCGGCTCTAGGAAGAGTCTTGATGGTTCCAAACTTCTTCCATTTAGGAATGATGGAGGCCACTGTGTTCTTGGGGACCTTCAAATGCTGCAGAAATGTTTTGGTGCCCTTTCCCAGATCTGTTTCTCGACACAATCCTGTGTATGTGTGTGTGTTTGTACGTGTGTGTGTGTATATGTGTGTATGTGTGTGTGTATGTGTGTGTCTGTGTGTGTTTGTACGTGTGTGTGTGTGTGTATGTGTGTGTGTGTGTGTGTGTGTGTGTGTGTGTGTGTGTGTGTGTGTGTGTGTGTGTGTGTGTGTGTGTGTGTGTGTGTGTGTGTGTGTGTGTGTGTGTGTGTGTGTGTCTGCGTGCGTGCGTTCGTGTGTGTATGTGTGTGTCTGCGTGCATGCAAGTGTGTGTGTTTCTTGGTGACTACTACGTGTGTGTGTGTGTGTGTGTGTGTGTGTGTGTGTGTGTGTGTGTGTGTGTGTGTGTGTGTGTGTGTGTGTGTGTGTGTGTGTGTGTGTGTGTGTGTGTGTGTGTGTGTGTGTGTGTGTGTGTGTGTGTACTAGGAGGGCACCATAAGCACCAATCATGGGCCTTCCGACACCTCCCTCTAACTGTCTCAGACTTAGCTTGGTGTCCTTTAGTGAGACAGACCTAGTCAGATCATATGAGACACTTAGGTTGCATCCCCAATGACACCCTATTTCCTATATAGTGCACTACTTTTGACCAGGGCCCATAGGGCTCTGGTGAAAGTAGTGCGCAATGTAGGGAATAGTGTCCCATTTGGGACAAAACCTTCCAGTAAAGACTGGCAGACCAAGGCCAGAGAGTGTGATCATAATATAACCATTGGGTAACAACAGACCAAGGCCCCAGAGTGTGATCATAATATAACCATTGGATAACAACAGACCAAGGCCCCAGAGTGTGATCATAATCTAACCACAGGATAACAACAGACCAAGGCCCCAGAGTGTGATCATAATATAACCATTGGGTAACAACAGACCAAGGCCCCAGAGTGTGATCATAACCCAACCATTGGGTAACAACAGACCAAGGCCCCAGAGTGTGATCATAACCCAACCGTTGGGTAACAACAGACCAAGGCCCCAGAGTGTGATCATAATATAACCATTGGGTAACAACAGACCAAGGCCCCAGAGTGTGATCATAATATAACCATTGGGTAACAACAGACCAAGGCCCCAGAGTGTGATCATAATCTAACCATTGGATAACAACAGACCAAGGCCCCAGAGTGTGATCATAACCCAACTATTGGGTAACAACAGACCAAGGCCCCAGAGTGTGATCATAATCTAACCATTGGATAACAACAGACCATATGACTTGTTGGTTGTTGGTTATTACTGCATTGTCGGAACTAGAAGCACAAGCATTTCGCTACACTCGCATTAACATCTGCTAACCATGTGTATGTGACAAATAAAATTTGATTTGATTTGATTTGACCAAGGCCCCAGAGTGTGATCATAATCTAACCACAGGATAACAACAGACCAAGACCCCAGAGTGTGATCATAACCCAACCATTGGATAACAACAGACCAAGGCCCCAGAGTGTGATCATAATCTAACCATTGGATAACAACAGACCAAGGCCCCAGAGTGTGATCATAACCCAACTATTGGGTAACAACAGACCAAGGCCCCAGAGTGTGATCATAATCTAACCATTGGATAACAACAGACCATATGACTTGTTGGTTGTTGGTTATTACTGCATTGTCGGAACTAGAAGCACAAGCATTTCGCTACACTCGCATTAACATCTGCTAACCATGTGTATGTGACAAATAAAATTTGATTCGATTTGATTTGACCAAGGCCCCAGAGTGTGATCATTCTCTAACCACAGGATAACAACAGACCAAGACCCCAGAGTGTGATCATAACCCAACCATTGGATAACAACAGACCAAGACCCCAGAGTGTGATCATAACCCAACCATTGGATAACAACAGACCAAGGCCCCAGAGTGTGATCATAACCCAACCATTGGATAACAACAGACCAAGACCCCAGAGTGTGATCATAACCCAACCATTGGATAACAACAGACCAAGACCCCAGAGTGTGATCATAACCCAACCATTGGATAACAACAGACCAAGGCCCCAGAGTGTGATCATAATATAACCATTGGGTAACAACAGACCAAGACCCCAGAGTGTGATCATAAGCCAACTATTGGATAACAACAGACCAAGGCCCCAGAGTGTGATCATAATATAACCATTGGATAACAACAGACCAAGACCCCAGAGTGTGATCATAAGCCAGCTGTTGGGCTCGTACTCATAAAGCATCTCCAAGCAGCAGTGGTGATATACCGTCAGTTTTGCCTTTAAATTGAGATGATAATGAATAAGATTACCTGGACGGGGGGAGGAGACTCTTTGTGAATTCAGCTACTCGACCTCTTCATGATGTCATAAAGCAGAGAATGTATCAACGTGGAGGCTGCTGAGGGGAGAACAGCTCATAATAATGGCTGTAATGGAGCAAATAGAACGGCATCAAAGACCTGGAAACCATGCGTTTGATATATGTGATACCATTCCACTGATTCCGCTCCAGCCTTTACCACGAGCCCGTCCTCCCCAACCTCCTGTGGTAACAACATAAACAATATTGTTTCTTCTATATGAATTCAAACCTGTATTCTGAATCTATAACCACAGTGTCCGTCTCTCATGGACTTTAGCTAAAGAATAACCATACAAGGTTTCCATCTAGAGGATCATGCAAAAGTTGCAGGCTCACTGGGGATAGGGAAGGAGCACCCGAAGAGGAGGAGCATGATACTACAGCATCCCTACGGATAGGGAAGGAGCACCCGAAGAGGAGGAGCATGATACTACAGCATCCCTACGGATAGGGAAGGAGCACCCGAAGAGGAGGAGCATGATACTACAGCATCCCTACGGATAGCGAAGGAGCACCCGAAGAGGAGGAGCATGATACTACAGCATCCCTACGGATAGGGAAGGAGCACCCGAAGAGGAGGAGCATGATACTACAGCATCCCTACGGATAGGGAAGGAGCACCCGAAGAGGAGGAGCATGATACTACAGCATCCCTACGGATAGGGAAGGAGCACCCGAAGAGGAGGAGCATGATACTACAGCATCCCTACGGATAGGGAAGGAGCACCCGAAGAGGAGGAGCATGATACTACAGCATCCCTACGGATAGGGAAGGAGCACCCGAAGAGGAGGAGCATGATACTACAGCATCCCTACGGATAGGGGAGGAGCACCCGAAGAGGAGGAGCATGATACTACAGCATCCCTACGGATAGGGGAGGAGCACCCGAAGAGGAGGAGCATGATACTACAGCATCCCTACGGATAGGGAAGGAGCACCCGAAGAGGAGGAGCATGATACTACAGCATCCCTACGGATAGGGAAGGAGCACCCGAAGAGGAGGAGCATGATACTACAGCATCCCTACGGATAGGGAAGGAGCACCCGAAGAGGAGGAGCATGATACTACAGCATCCCTACGGATAGGGAAGGAGCACCCGAAGAGGAGGAGCATGATACTACAGCATCCCTACGGATAGGGAAGGAGCACCCGAAGAGGAGGAGCATGATACTACAGCATCCCTACGGATAGGGGAGGAGCACCCGAAGAGGAGGAGCATGACACTACAGCATCCCTACGGATAGGGAAGGAGCACCCGAAGAGGAGGAGCATGATACTACAGCATCCCTACGGATAGGGGAGGAGCACCCGAAGAGGAGGAGCATGATACTACAGCATCCCTACGGATAGGGGAGGAGCACCCGAAGAGGAGGAGCATGATACTACAGCATCCCTACGGATAGGGGAGGAGCACCCGAAGAGGAGGAGCATGATACTACAGCATCCCTACGGATAGGGAAGGAGCACCCGAAGAGGAGGAGCATGATACTACAGCATCCCTACGGATAGGGGAGGAGCACCCGAAGAGGAGGAGCATGATACTACAGCATCCCTACGGATAGGGGAGGAGCACCCGAAGAGGAGGAGCATGATACTACAGCATCCCTACGGATAGGGGAGGAGCACCCGAAGAGGAGGAGCATGATACTACAGCATCCCTACGGATAGGGGAGGAGCACCCGAAGAGGAGGAGCATGATACTACAGCATCCCTACGGATAGGGGAGGAGCACCCGAAGAGGAGGAGCATGATACTACAGCATCCCTACGGATAGGGGAGGAGCACCCGAAGAGGAGGAGCATGATACTACAGCATCCCTACGGATAGGGGAGGAGCACCCGAAGAGGAGGAGCATGATACTACAGCATCCCTACGGATAGGGGAGGAGCACCCGAAGAGGAGGAGCATGATACTACAGCATCCCTAAATGACAATCTTGATCTTCACCATCTCTATTTCATGACATTCATATCTATATCTCTCTGTGTCTCTCAGACTGTATCTAAGCTCACATTCACATTTGTCTTTTGCTGGCACTGATTTAGTCGACAGCTGCTTTTTTGTGTGAAGATTTTACTTGCGATTACTGTGGTATGTGGTTGCCTTAAATGTACATGTCCATGTTATTCTTATCCAGAGTGACTTACACTTAGTGCATTTGTCTTTAGATAGCTAGGAGGGACAACCACACATCACAGTCATAGTAAATACATGTTTCCTCAAAGTATCTATCAGCAAAGTCAGAAGAGTCAAGTGCCAGTGTTAGTTCAGCAAAGGCATTATGTATGTTTATTTTAGGTTATTTTTTGGGAGGAGGGGGGGAGTCGGGGTGAGCAGGGGTGCGAGGGGGGGTGCTTTCTTACCTACCTTAGTAGGGAGTTGTGTTTTATTTGTTAAGCACTTAAAATGCATCCTCTTTAACAAATGTGCTATATAAATTAGGTTGGATTTGATTAGAATAGAATAGGGCATTCATCCACACATATTATCAATGCTTACAGACCATTTTGAGCTGCAAATTGGGACAGCTAGCATTTACACTGGGATGTTTTATTTTAATTTGTAGCTTAGATATCCATGTTGGATCTTCATGAATTAACTTATAATATGTATGTAAATAGATAGTATAGCTACATCAGTGAATGAGTTGTTTCATTGTATTGCTGTTGCTCCACATTTCATCATGGTGATGGTCATGCGATCTTCGAACATTTCACCACATTCACTTCACTACATTCAGTTGTCGCAATAGCGCTATCACTCAGCGACGCCACAGTGAAACACGTTGACACTGTCTGTCTGTAAACAATGTCCTTTTTCATGACGTGGAGATCTGCACTAAAATGACCATGCAGGAAACGATTTGCCTGTTTTAGTCGCGTAGTTACCATAAGTGTAACGAGAAACAGTATTGCACAGTTCAACTGTGTGAAATACAGATACATTTACTCTCTCTCTCTCTCTCTCTCTTTCTCTCTCTCTCTCTCTCTCTCTCTCTCTCTCTCTCTCTCTCTCTCTCTCTCTCTCTCTCTCTCTCTCTCTCTCTCTCTCTCTCTCTCTCTCTCTCTCTCTCTCTCTCTCTCTCTCTATATATATATATATATAGTCGCTCATTTAATATTTCAGAGAGTTTAAATATGACTGCCTATGAGTCTGCCTGTGACAGTCTGTGCTTGCTGGCTGTAAACACGTGTTTTTCATCATCTTCCTGCATTGTCCTTCCCTTGTCTACATTGACATGTCTTTACCACCTAAATGACATTCTCAACCTTTAGCTACCCTCTCTATTCCATTACACTCATACCTCTCTTTCTCTGTGTCGCTAAGCCCATATCTAAACTAACACTCACATTTGTCTTTTAACAGCACAGATTTTGCTAACAGCTACTTTTTTTGTGGAAGGTTTCACTTGCAATGACTGTAGTATATGTTTGTCTCACCTGCCTTAGTACAAGTCGTGCTAGATAAGAGTGTCTGCTAAATGACCAAAATGTAATGTAAATGTATGCTTGTGCCTGTGACCATCAGGCTTAGTGAAATGTAAGGATACATTTACATTACATTTCGACTAGATAGTATACAGCTTATGCCAGAATTTACTTTCATTACAGGTTTTTAGTAGAACTGATGCAGCAGGTTAACAGAATGAACGTAGCAGTTTAGGAGAGGTAGGTTTAGGCTTATGTCAAATGTTGTTCCTGTGCCTGCCAGGTGTAGCTTACCTCTCCCACTCAAATAACATTGGGAGGGGCCTGGGCTGCTGGCTGGCTCCTCTTATTTCCCTGGCAAATGTTGTCACCACCAGTTCCCCTCCTTCCCACCTCCCTCCCTTACTGTCACAGTCTCAAGCCAGAGCGGATAACTCCTCAGAGGATAATGGAGGCTCCTGGAAGAAGGACCTTTGTCGCTCTGTGTTTCTACACTGCACTACTTACTCTCTCAGGTAAGAGGAGGAAGAAATATACATGTTAATTGAATGTCATTTCAGGAGAAATTCAATTAAATGTTTTGCGAGTGTAACCAAAAGCCTTGCAATATGGTCCCACATCAACATCAACATTGACAATTATCTTTCATTAGTTGGATCATCATCGAGCCATTAGACTGTATTTGATTTGATCAGTTATTATGCGCATATAGAATGGTACTTCTTTATTCATAGTTTATAGGACAGAGATACCCCTATGCATGTGTGTTAATGCAAAGCGGTGATGTTCGTGTTGTTACTACGTAGGTATGTTAGATTGCAGTAGCTACCGATATTTATTATCTGATTGCATGTGTTCATATGCGTTTTTTGGTTTGACTTTTATGGTCGTAATGAGGGGGATTTTAGCATTTCTGTAGTAAGCAAAAGAGGCAGGAAGGACACACTGGAAAGAGTTCATCAACCAGGCCTCTGCTGACTCAGCTTGGAGTCTGTCTAATCAGGGACTGACTGGGAACAGAAATCGACCCCGGCTTTTCTATCAAACTGGCCCATCAGGGACGGACTGGGAACAGATATCGACCCTGGCTTTTCTATCAAACTGGCCCATCAAGGACGGACTGGGAACAGAAATCGACCCTGGCTTTTCTATCAAACTGGCCCATCAGGGACGGACTGGGAACAGATATCGACCCCGGCTTTTCTATCAAACTGGCCCATCAGGGACGGACTGGGAACAGAAATCGACCCCGGCTTTTCTATCAAACTGGCCCATCAGGGACGGACTGGGAACAGATATCGACCCTGGCTTTTCTATCAAACTGGCCCATCAGGGACGGACTGGGAACAGAAATCAACCCTGGCTTTTCTATCAAACTGGCCAATCAGGGATGGACTGGGAATAGATATCGACCCCGGCTTTTCTATCAAACTGGCCCATCAGGGACGGACTGGTAACAGAAATCAACCCTGGCTTTTCTATCAAACTGGCCCATCAGGGATGGACTGGGAACAGAAATCGACCCTGGATTTTCTATCAAACTGGCCCTTCAGGGACGGACTGGGAACAGAAATCGACCCTGGCTTTTCTATCAAACTGGCCCATCAGGGATGGACTGGGAACAGAAATCGACCCTGGCTTTTCTATCAAACTGGCCCTTCAGGGACGGACTGGGAACAGAAATCGACCCTGGCTTTTCTATCAAACTGGCCCTTCAGGGATGGACTGGGAACAGAAATCGACCCCGGCTTTTCTATCAAACTGGCCCATTTCTTTCCTCAAGTCCTCCACACTGGCGCATTTGTTAGATGGTTCAGTCCATCTGGCATTTTCCAGAATTTCCCTATGGCCAGTCCGTCCGTGCTGATGATAACAGATATCCAACCAATGTCACATGACCAGATAAGCCCACTCCCTGATGCACTAACACAACAATATAACTCACTTCAAAGACTGTGTTAATGTGATTAGGGGCAGCAGGTAGCCTAGTGGTTAGAGCATTGGGCCAGTAACCGTAAAGGTTGCTAGATCGAATCCCTGAGCTGACAAGGTAAAAGATCTGTCGTTCTGCCCCTGAACAAGGCAGTTAACCCACTGTTCCTAGGCCGTCATCGTAAATAAGAATTTGTTCTTAACTGGCTTGCCTAAATAAATAAGTAAAGATCTTGTTTGTGTAATGAAGGAGGAGGGGGACACTTGATGGTGGTGTACCAGCAGCATTCAGCTGGCCAATGGGTTGGTGTCAACGGGCAGAGTGTGTGTTTATGAGTGTGTGTCAGTGAATACCTCCTCAGAGCCCACTGTCTCAGCCATCTCCACTGTCTCTTATCCAGTGGTGAAAGTAGAGACCTAAGCATGCACACACATGTTGTTTTTATAGCCTAGGTGTAACCTAATCATAGAATTACATATTGTATCCCTATTCATTTCATATGATCTCTGTGGGCCTAGTAGACTAGGCCTAGTAAAGATTGGTCATATAACATGTACTGCCGTTTAATGTGGCATAAACACAAGCAGTCATGATGTTTTAATCTGATTGTCTAACAATCACTTCAATCACTTCTTCAAGCTAGGCTATGGGCGCACGTTCGTCCACTCAACAAATTATTCCAGCATCCAAACAGTGCACTGTGCACCCGCAATTTGATGAATGGAAAGAGACATCTGTTACAAAACACCTTAATGTGTAGGCCTTACTCCTGTAGCCTGAATTTATGCTTCCACTGCTTTCCGTGTGCGTCTCGGTCTGGGCCACTCATCTCCGCCTTGGCAAAACGTAAGTGTTCTGATTAAACCACAACGCATTTTGGAGCGTATGCCAAACGGTTTCAAGTCAATTTGCAAATGTTTCATGCACCTGACATGCGGTAATGTTAAATGATGGTGTAATAGCATATCGTTTTCTAGGCATTTTGTGTTCATTATTGTGATAGGCTCACATTTTACCATTACGGCGTATACCCCACTATTTATTTTGCCGGGATGTCGTAACAGACTGTACTGGCTTACTTTCCCCCCTGCTCTTATCACCCCAACAATCCCGGGCTTGGTTAGAGAAAACAGTGGCAGCAGTGGGTTCAGCACACTCTTGTCCTGCTTATTCAACCAGACTGGTCTCATCGACTAGACGTAATATACTGTAGTAAACATAAATCTGGGACACTCAAATCAGTATATGTTACGTTAGGTATGGTGGAAAAAGAAAAGGAGAGCCGCACACTTTAGGAGCTCAGATGCAATCATTTTATAGTCAACATTTTGTATAATGACAAACACTGTGAGTCACTAGTTTATATAGTTTGAAAGGACACACACAGGTGTCTGTAATCATGGCTGGCTGTGGCTTGATTTCATTGGTTGATTTACAGATATATAGAACATATAAACAATCATGAATGGTTAACATCTGATCATAAATAAAATGTGGCTACATTGGCCTAACAACATTATTTATAATGGTTAGTAAAAACACAATAATCATAAGAAAAGCTTCAGATCAAAGTCTACGTTGAGACCGAAGGGCACAAGGGTCTTTAAATGAAAGGTCCAGGCGGCCTCTCGCGTTAACAATACATTTTTGAGGTCACTCCCTTTCCTAGGGAAGGTGAAGTGTTCGATGCCAATATAGTGAAGGGACAGAAAAGAGGGCCGCAACTGGGTACGTCGAGTTTTTGCACCTAATGGTGCTACGATGTTCAGAGATTCTTACTTTTAGTTTGTGCTTCATTTTGCCCACATAAGTTTTACCACAAGGACAAGTTATAAGATAAATAACTGCCTTAGTGGTGCACGTGATAACACCTTTGATTGGGATCAGTTTCCCTGTTTGGTGGTGTTTGAAGGATCTACATTTGTAAGTGCCATTGCATTGAGAACAGCCATTACACTTGTAATTTTGATCCGGTAGAGGCACAAGGAGACATTTTGAAGGGGTATTTTGTTGTGGTAAATCAGAGTTAATGTGGTGGTAAACCAATTAATCTCTGAGGTATGACTTTAGCATTTTAGCTAATTAGCTATTTTTGAGCTACTTTGCAACTACTTAGCATGTTAGCTAACCCTTCCCCTAACCCTAACCCTAACCCTAATCCTAACCCTAACCTCAATCCTTAACCGCCAGAGCTAACGTTAGCCACCTAGCCACCCAGCTAACGTTAGCTACAACAAGTTGGAAATCCCCCCCCCCCCAAAAAAAAAGTTTACTTTTTTTATTTTTACAATACAGAACATAAACATACAAACGACAGCATACAGAAGCACACAAACATCAACGACATCACACCAGCCCAGACCCACCTGCTCACACCCCCATCTCCAGCGCCCACATCACTCTCCACCACATGGCATCAAACGGCACCATTTTGTTTCTCTTCGTCGTCCACACACTTTCAACATTTAGACAGTAAGGCATTTGACCTTTCCATTGTGTTAGCGATGGAGGATTGGTTGATTTACAGTTTTTAAGTATATACGTTTTTTCAAGATTCTTGGAATTCATGACATATTTGGGCTCCCGAGTGGCACTGCATCTCCGTGCAAGAGGCGTCACTACAGTCCCTGGTTTGAATCCAGGCTGTATCACATCTGGCCATGATTGGGAGTCCTATAGGGCGGCGTACAATTGGCCCTCCGTCCGGGGTAGGCCGTCATTGTAAATAAGAATTTGTTCTTAACTGACTTGCCTAGTTAAAGAGTTTAGCAAATTCTTAACATATTGTACAAATTGGAATTCGTAACATACAGTATCATACGAATTCTAATTCGTAACATATCATACGAAATGGATGATGGACATCCACAAATTAATACATAACATACGAAATGTAACAATACATTCCAAATGAAGTGTCTCGGATTTGCATACAGAATAATACAAAAAGCTCTGAGACCAGGTTGATTCAACACCGACACACACACACACACAGACACCCACACACACACACACACACACACACACATGCGCACGCGCACACGCGCACGCACACACACACTATCAGAATGGTGGGTGTAGCTGGTGTATGCAGTCAGGCGCAGGAGAGCAGAGAATTGGGAGCAACGTAACTTTACTCAGAATAATGAATGGTGCAAGGTAAAACAATACACTTGCCCAAACACAAACACACGGACATCAACTTTTACGCACGGGCAAGAAACCACACCCGTCGAAATAACCAGTCACCAACATTACCGAACATGACATAAAACAATCCCGCACAACACCATGGAGGAAACAGAGGGTTAAATAGATGAACAATAATTAGGGGAATGAAAAACAGGTGTGTAGAAACAAAGACAAAACAAATGGAAAAAGAAAAGTGGATCGGCGATGGCTAGTAGACCGGCGACGCCGACCGCCGAGCGCCGCCCGAACAAGGAGAGGAACCGACTTCGGCTGAAGTCGTGACACACACACACTCCCAGGGATGACCAAACTGCTACCCGTGGCCAACAGGCCACTCAGAGTGTGACATGGATGGGGGAAGGCTGTTTCTACTATTAAAGTTTAGGACATAACACCAGGCACAGAGTTAATCTATTGTGATGAACAACAGGGGGGTCCAGCAGGGCCTGGACGTTCACTGGGAGAACTGGACTGACTGGGGAGGATGGAGGGAGCGAGAGAGGGAGAGGGAGGGAGGGGAGAGAAGAGATGGAGGTGAGGGGAGGAACAGTGGAAGTAGGGAGGGAGAGAGAGGTGAGGGAAGAGAGAGAGGGGGTGAGGGTCAAGAAAGAGGGAGGGATTGAAAGAGACAGAAAGGAAGGGAGGGGGATAGAAGACAAGGCATAAAAACAGAAAGGGAGAGAAAGGGATAGGGGAGCGGGGAGATACAGGGAGAGGGAGGTGGAGAAAGAGAAGGAAGGGGGGTGTATTTACCTTTATACCGCCTAGCTACCTGCCTGCTGCTGCTTAATCTGAGCTGGCAACAACACACTTATGACATCACCCAGTCCCTTCCTAATCGTAGAAACTCAACCCTGCCATTGTTATTTTGAGAAAGAAAGACAATGTGGAAGACACGAAACCTAATGACAGTAAATGTCAGTTCATTAACAGAGTCTATTTTCTATTGGATGTCGTAACTCAAATGTGATTGTTTTTCTGTCAGTTATCAGTGTGGGAACTGCTTGCCACCGCAATGTAAACAGAGCAAAGTAAGTGTACAATATTCAACGGCTACATCATACAGCTTAAAGATGTTTGCTTTAATACCAGTTAGTAGTAACAAGACACAAGGCTTGTCATTGGCTCGAAGAATTGGGCTAATATTTGCTTACCTCAGTTTCAGGACAGAGTTCTGGATAAAGTAAATGGAATGTGTCAATCATGATGTGTCAATCATGTAAACGTATCTCAGTCTAACTTATTCTTTCTGCTCTATGAAGCGCAGCATGAAGAGACGTAGACTGCCATCTTTACTTTTCATGTTAGTTAAAAGATCAGGGCCCTTATTCATAAAGCATCTGGGAGCAGGGGTGCTGATCTAGGATCCGCCTGTCCATATAATCTTATTCATTATGATCGAGAAGGCAAAACTGATCCTAGATCAGCACTCTTACTCTGAGATGCTTTATGAGGGCCCATATTGTACCTGTTTTGTATGCACCAGTACCTTCGTGTGTGACATGTTTACACCCCCCCCAGAAACATTGCCACTATAGTATACCACTATGTACATCTAATGAGAAACATTGCAGGCTCTAAGGTAGAAAACACAATGGCCCAACACATGAAGAGGTACACAAACTGGAATCTTTGCATTTGTTATTAGTGTGATAGAGTCCACCCTCTGAGACTAATTTGTTAATCTCTTTCTCTCTCTATAGCTCACTCTCTTGCTCCTTCCCTCTTCTATAACACTCTCTCACCCCTTCCTTACCTCATCTATAATACTCTCTCTCACCCTTTCCTTACCTCCTCTATAGCTCTCTCTCACCCCTTCCTTACCTCATCTATAATACTCTCTCTCACCCTTTCCTTACCTCCTCTATAGCTCTCTCTCACCCCTTCCTTACCTCATCTATAATACTCTCTCTCACCCTTTCCTTACCTCCTCTATAGCTCTCTCTCACCCCTTCCTTACCTCCTCTATAATACTCTCTCGCTCCTTCCGTCCTCTATAATACTCTCTCTCACCCCTTCCTTCCCTCCCTCCTCAGAAGTAAACTCAGAGTTCGTCCACGTTCCGTCCGTGCTCAATGGCGTCAAAGGGAAGTCCCTCCTCCTCTCTGTGGAGACTCACTTTCAAAATGAGGATGTTGAGATCCAGGGCAGCTGGTACCAGACCCGTCCGGGGGGCCCCAAAACCCTCCTGGTGACCTTCCACAACCATTCAGCCATCATGGTGGCCTCCATGAGACACAGGAACCGCTTCTTTTTCCAGCCCCCCAACGCCTCTCTCCTGATCCCCAGGCTGGACGAGGCAGCGGAGGGGGGCTATCACCTGGACCTGGACATTCACTTCCCCCAGAGACAGGAGTTCGTCAGGGTCGAGAGGACCATTCATGTCACCGTAGATGGTGAGTTGGGGGTAGACACCAGGGATTCTTATGTCAATCTCTATTTTTACGTCAGTGATTGACGAGCTATACATCTTATATATGTTGTGTACACAGGCAGATCATTGTGGAATGTTGCATGTATGGAACATTTCGGCCTGGCTGCATCAATCCAATTGCCATGTACTTCGAAAGACTAACAGACCTTTCCCGTAAATTGTTTAAAGGACTGCATTACAATACTGTTCCTTTCATCATCAGCTTACTCACTGTTCTATCTCTCCCCTTCTCCAGTACCTGTGTCCACTCCTGTTATCAGGAAGACCCCATCTTCTACAGTTGTTGAGGACAAGGAGAACGTGACGTGGACCTGCTGGGTGGAGAACGGAACCAGGGTCCAGTACCAGTGGCTGAGGAACAACATGCCCCTAGATGCTAGTGATTGCCATCAGTTCTCCCAGGATAACTCTACTCTGGTGATAAGTCCTGTGAGGAAGAAGGACATTGGACAGTACCGCTGCCTGGCCAAGAACCACATCAGCCAGAGACAGAGCCACACCCTGGACCTTAATGTATTCTGTAAGTACTGTAGGTCTGTCTAAAACAGCACACCCCCTGTTGGTCTGTCTAAAACAGCACACTCCTGTTGGTCCACTGTTGGTCTGTCTAAAACAGCACATCCCTGTTGGTCCACTGTTGGTCTGTCTAAAACAGCACACCACTGTAGGTCTGTCTAAAACAGCACAACTCTGTAGGTCTGTCTAAAACACCACAACTCTGTAGGTCTGTCTAAAACACCACAACTCTGTAGGTCTGTCTAAAACACCACAACTCTGTTGGTCTGTCTAAAACACCACAACTCTGTAGGTCTGTCTAAAACAGCACAACTCTGTAGGTCTGTCTAAAACAGCACAACTCTGTAGGTCTGTCTAAAACACCACAACTCTGTAGGTCTGTCTAAAACACCACAACTCTGTTGGTCTGTCTAAAACACCACAACTCTGTAGGTCTGTCTAAAACACCACAACTCTGTTGGTCTGTCTAAAACAGCACAACTCTGTAGGTCTGTCTAAAACACCACAACTCTGTTGGTCTGTCTAAAACACCACAACTCTGTAGGTCTGTCTAAAACACCACAACTCTGTAGGTCTGTCTAAAACACCACAACTCTGTTGGTCTGTCTAAAACAGCACAACTCTGTAGGTCTGTCTAAAACAGCACAACTCTGTAGGTCTGTCTAAAACACCACAACTCTGTAGGTCTGTCTAAAACAGCACAACTCTGTTGGTCTGTCTAAAACAGCACAACTCTGTAGGTCTGTCTAAAACACCACAACTCTGTAGGTCTGTCTAAAACAGCACAACTCTGTAGGTCTGTCTAAAACAGCACAACTCTGTAGGTCTGTCTAAAACAGCACAACTCTGTAGGTCTGTCTAAAACAGCACAACTCTGTTGGTCTGTCTAAAACACCACAACTCTGTTGGTCTGTCTAAAACACCACAACTCTGTTGGTCTGTCTAAAACACCACAACTCTGTAGGTCTGTCTAAAATAGCACAACTCTGTAGGTCTGTCTAAAACAGCACAACTCTGTAGGTCTGTCTAAAACAGCACAACTCTGTAGGTCTGTCTAAAATAGCACAACTCTGTAGGTCTGTCTAAAACAGCACAACTCTGTAGGTCTGTCTAAAACAGCACAACTCTGTAGGTCTGTCTAAAATAGCACAACTCTGTAGGTCTGTCTAAAACAGCACAACTCTGTAGGTCTGTCTAAAATAGCACAACTCTGTAGGTCTGTCTAAAACACACACCACAACTCTGTTGGTCTGTCTAAAACACCACAACTCTGTTGGTCTGTCTAAAACACCACAACTCTGTTGGTCTGTCTAAAACACCACAACTCTGTAGGTCTGTCTAAAACAGCACAACTCTGTAGGTCTGTCTAAAACACCACAACTCTGTTGGTCTGTCTAAAACACCACAACTCTGTAGGTCTGTCTAAAACAGCACAACTCTGTAGGTCTGTCTAAAATAGCACAACTCTGTAGGTCTGTCTAAAACACCACAACTCTGTAGGTCTGTCTAAAACAGCACAACTCTGTAGGTCTGTCTAAAACAGCACAACTCTGTAGGTCTGTCTAAAACAGCACAACTCTGTAGGTCTGTCTAAAATAGCACAACTCTGTAGGTCTGTCTAAAACACCACAACTCTGTAGGTCTGTCTAAAACACCACAACTCTGTAGGTCTGTCTAAAACAGCACAACTCTGTAGGTCTGTCTAAAACACCACAACTCTGTTGGTCTGTCTAAAACAGCACAACTCTGTAGGTCTGTCTAAAACAGCACAACTCTGTAGGTCTGTCTAAAACAGCACAACTCTGTTGGTCTGTCTAAAACACCACAACTCTGTAGGTCTGTCTAAAATAGCACAACTCTGTAGGTCTGTCTAAAACAGCACAACTCTGTAGGTCTGTCTAAAACAGCACAACTCTGTAGGTCTGTCTAAAACAGCACAACTCTGTAGGTCTGTCTAAAACACCACAACTCTGTTGGTCTGTCTAAAATAGCACAACTCTGTAGGTCTGTCTAAAACAGCACAACTCTGTAGGTCTGTCTAAAACAGCACAACTCTGTAGGTCTGTCTAAAACAGCACAACTCTGTAGGTCTGTCTAAAACAGCACAACTCTGTAGGTCTGTCTAAAACAGCACAACTCTGTAGGTCTGTAGGTCTGTCTAAAACAGCACACCCCTGTTGGTCTGTCTAAAACAGCACAACGTTGGTTGGGGAAGGAAATGAATGGCAACTTCTCATACTGTATTTTCCCCATTTTAAAGAAGTACAAAGACTTTACATCCTTCTGGCCTTCTATGAGTAATCTCAGTATGTAAATCCATACCACCCCTGGGCACACACTGTGCAGAAATGGCATTTGCATGTCTGACAGACGTCCAGTGTTCTGTGGCGATACTATCGTGATGCTGTTGGGTTAATGAAGCCAGGCTGGTCCTGGCAGGTTTGGAGATTGTTGGAGATTGTTGACATATAATATGTTTGGACATTAGCCCGTCCTACAGTTGAACATGTTATCTTCCAACAAGACAACAAATGTTGCAGTACGTCAAAACAGTTCCGTTATGATAAATGCAGTTCGTAATGGTTGTATTTGTAGATGCAGTCAGAGGAAAGGGCCTCATTAGATGTGACCTCTTTGCCTTAACATCTAATTTAACACCCATGTAGCTGTAATATCACATTACATGACTACCTACTACATTACTGCTCATACAGGTAGACTTTATTATACTATTGTGTATTTCTATCAGCAGTTATATAAATGATTATGTTACGCTGATGGCTGCTGACAACACACTTCAAGTTGGGATTGCAGAGACGGGCAGAAACTGAGAGAAGATAATTACAGATCATTTACAGATGTTATTTTGTTGATACATGGTTATTCTTCATCTTACTGAGGAGGACTAGGCCCGACTTTGAGAAGCACTTCCCTAAGCCATTTCAGTATCACATAGCCATTGTCATTTTTGAGGATATGAGGTTTCATTATAGGGCCCCGTCTAATACGTTTGCTTTCCTATCAACAAACCCGATGTGCAAGCTAATATGATGACCACAGTGACTAGTAGCATATCCTAGCAACTGAGGCACACAGCTCTAATGTCAGCTTTGTTTTCGATATACGACGGACATTTCACAATGGGAAAACGCCTTCGCTAGAACCTGAATGTTTTAGCGGCCATATGGCGTTGCTTCAGGCTGACACTCTGATGACAAAAATAAATCAAAATACAGTAATTGCCACCTGTTCGGCTAAAGGACGTGAGAAGACCTGGACTACCACTAGTGCCTGTAGCAGTGAAACTACTCTATGTCTTGTAACCTGATTTGTAGTGGCGTAAAGCTTAATAAAGAGTAGTGATACTAGCAAGAGCAGTGTGTGGGCTTCTTCTTTTTTCTCATGTTACTCAACTGTTACCACGCACCTGAAACAAAGATAGCTCAGATGTGCGAGTGCCTTTTGAATTTTAGTGGAGAAGAGCCAAAAGCAGCCTTACAATAGGACGACATGTTCACTCAGTTAATGAGATTCTGAATTATTGATGATAAAACAATTTATCTTAGCTGCCAAAGGATCCTAGTTTACCACAGTCCCAATAGAGTTTGAAGTTGATCTTAGTGTTTGTGACAATATGAGCCCCTCTGATATCTTCCAGATGGTCCTTACAACCTGGCTGTAAAGTCTGACCATGGCCTGAGGACCGGGGAGGTCTTCACAGTGAACCCTGGTGAGCTGGTGTTCTTCGACTGTCAGGCCGACTCCAACCCTCCCAACAGCTGTATGTGGATCTCTAAGACCAACAACGCTACTGAGGTCATCACTGTGGGACTGCGCCTGGAGGTCACCTCATACAAGCTGGCCCCGGCCGAGGAATTCCTTTGCAGGGCGTTTAACAATGTGACCCAGAAGCAGGACGAGACCCAGTTCACCCTGGTGGTGGCCAGCCTGGGGACAGGTGGGTAGAGCTGGGCTGCTGTCCTGGAGGGAATGAAGGAGGGACTGGGAACACACACACACACACACACACACACACACACACACACACACACACACACACACACACACACACACACACACACACACACACACACACACACACACACACACACACACACACACACACACACACACACACACACACACACACACACACACACACACAGGCCTGGGGTGCTGACGTAGCGTAGGTGGGACTGAGAATCAGGTCTGGGTACCCACTGTGCACCTTTTCATGCCATAAAGTACCAAGGTGAAGACGAGGAAGAGGAGAAGATGAGGCGTACTGTCAGAGGGCCAAATGTTACTGACATTTGAAACCTAAATGGTGTATATACTATAACCTTTTTCTAAATGTGAGCAGTAGCCTTGAATGCAGATAGTCCAAAGTAAAGGTACCTTTAGAACAGAACCAGGTAATTCACCTACACACAGTGAATCATAAATATTATATTTCTTCTCAGTTGCTATGTGCCTGGCCTGTGTAAAAGTCCACTGGCTCCGTAGGAGAGTAAACGGAGAAAAATAACAGCTGGTCTCATTGTTGACCACGTTTTACTGCATGTGTGGAGTTTCTATGTGTAGGTGGTTTCAACCTCCAGATAAGCAAACATACACACAATCTTGGCTACTGTATAGCAAGTGACATTGTTGAAAATATAATCTATTGAGAAGTATCTAAAAATGTTATGAACAAACTAAACGTACTGTCCACCAGGTCTGAGTTGACAAGTTTACTCTTAGCTTGGACTCTATTCCCCAATGTGTAGCATTTAGTCACAAAACCTGCAGGGCCGGTTTCTCAGACACAGATTAAGCCTAGTGTCACGCTTCTCGTGGGCTGAAGGAAGAGTGGACCAAGGTGCAGCGTTTAATAAAGTGTTCATGATTTAATCCAAAAAAACAATCGAACAAAAACAACAAACAGGAGAACGAAAGCGAACAGTTCTGTCAGGCAAACAAAACAGCTAAATAGAAAATAATTACCCACAAAAACCATGTGGGAAAAAGCTACCTAAGTATGGTTCTCAATCAGAGACAATGATAGACAGCTGCCTCTGATTGAGAACCACACCTGGCCAAACACACAGAAATACAAATCATAGAAAAAGGAACAGAATGCCCACCCAAATCACACCCTGACCAAACCAAAATAGAGACATAAAAAGCTCTCTACGGTCAGGGCGTGACACTTAGTCCATGACTAAAAAGCATTTAGAAATTCTCTATTATAATATAGTAGCTAGCTTTTTAGTCCAGGTCTAGGCTTAATCTGTGTCTGGGAAATCAGCCCTGTTTAAGTTATAAAATTTATTCTGAATGTAGAGTTGTTCTCTTTTATTTGTAGGAAAGGAGAGATATGTCCAGGAGAGCAACTCATTCTCTCCTCTGGCTGCCATCACTCTGTCCTGTATGTTCATTACTGGCTGTATGTTACTGGCCTACTTCATAAAGACCTGTCATCATCCCAAGAGAGGTAGATGTTATGGCCCTCTTCATAAGTCTCAGGGTGACAGCAGCAACTGTGACCACAGAACACACACTACTACTGTAGACACTAGATTTTGAAGTTTGTTCACAGTACAGTAAATGTAAATCATCTGCAAATGCTATGTCAAACTGAAACAGGATATAGGAGAAAATAACATCTTCTGACTCTCTATATCATTTGTGTTATTGATGAAGAGCATGACTCTCTATATCATTTGTGTTATTGATGACGAGCAAAAAATATCATCTTATCATCTTATCTTGTTTCTTTTACAGTTCTCATGAACATCTATAACAGGTAAGAACATTACTGATCACTGCTTACACATGAATAAAGACCTCTGTCTAGGTAGCCTACATCCAGTAAATGGGTTTAATTCAAGTTTATTTGCCTCTACCATGCAGACCTTTGACAGAACCGAAGCGCCCACACTGTTCAGGTAAGTTCCCTCTCTCCAGCTGCACTGTTTACTTTATACCTTATACCCTTACATTCCTGCCTGTTGTTAGGCAGTGTCGTGGACATAGCCTTAGACAAACAATACTCTTCATAAAACCTTCACCAACATTGAACAATTACAGTAATCATACTTGTTTGCCTTGTGCAGGCATATTTGTCCATTAGCTTGGTTGATAATCTCTTCACGTTTCAGTTGGATTCGTCTGTGCTTTAGTGAACTGAGTTCAATACATTTAACTGTGGTGGGGCAGTATTCGGTTTTCCCCAAACCAAAAGTGACACGTACTAAATCAAATAGTCTACTAGGAACAAGAAACAGGAAGTAAGTGGAGAGAGAATAGAACATTGACAGGTGAAGATATAAACTATTAACTACATTGTACTTGCAGGTCATGAGGATGCAACGGAAGACTTTGGCATCTATGAGTTTGTCTCTATACCTGGGAAAATGGAATCTACACAGGTATGTTGTATGTCTTGCAACAATGCAGCTTGGTACAAAAGTCGTAGTTTTCTGTTGTTACACCTCTTTCATATTGTTGTGACCCTCGCTAATGAGCCCATGTTACAATCCCCCCCATAGAGGTTAACCCTATTGGAGGAATGCGTAGCATGTTTGCCTTTCACGCTTGCGACCCAGGTTCTATTCCCACCCCCTCCGTTTGCTATAACATGTAGCGTCCCTAAATGTGTTTGTTTTCATTTCCCAGGCATCAAGCAGATCTCTGGCACACCTAGAGTCTGTCCAGGATTTGCATACCACCATCTATGATGTCATTCGGCACATCCCTGAAACTCCCACGCTGGCTAACCAGAGTCTGCTGTTGAAGCAGTGTGAAACCTAACTAGAGACCAGAATATTATTAAAGATACTTTCTGAGTCCCCAAGTGGAACCATATTCTCTGTATAATGCACCATTTTTGACCAAAGCCCTATTTCTACATAGGGAATAGGGTGCCATTTGGGATACAGACCCAGTCTGTGAACATTCTGTAAATGAACTCCAGTGAGGTTTTCCTCCTGACAAGTGTACATACCTTCACCAAAGTCCCAATCACTTCTCTGAAATCCCATGGACATTATTCATCAATGGATGAATCCAAAGAGCTTTAATGTGGGAATAAGATATACTGTATTGATCTACTGGAATCTAAGATATCTCTGCTAGTGAACTTGTTATCTGATCGAATGACTGTGTTACTAATCCTGTCAGCCATTAATTTACACTACAGGAACATATGGTACAGTTCCCACATCTTACTTACTATTTTCAAATATTGTATTAATTTAATTTAAAGTACAAGGGTTTTCTTTGAGATCTCATGAATATATTTTTCTCTTGTGCTATTTCAAGCTCTCTCTGGAAGTGGGCAAGTATATTTGGATGAATGAATTATCACATTGCAAGTGAGATACTGTCTGATGGCTGTGTTGTCAAACATAATTTTTTAGCATGTAAATACATCTCTTCTACACTGCATGCAATTACTTTTTTTTTTCTTCAAGAAATGACATTTTGTTTTACGGAATAAGTCCTATTTATTTCCAAGTAAACGGTTGATGGTCCTCTCTTTCTGATGTAGCATTTCTTATCTCGACATTGTCAAATACACTCCACCGGAGGTTGAAATGCCAGATGTGCTGTTGCCTGTCTGCAAAGTATCGTACAGTTTCCAGATACAGATATGTGCTTTTTGGATTTTAATAAAGATTTATAACAATTTGATCAGACTCAAAGAGAGCAGCATCTTTCCATAATTAAATATGATGTTTTCTGCCTGCCATAAGGTCTTAAATGTATAACTTTAGTGGTCTGAGGTGGGCGTCAGGTAGTCTAACGGTTAGAGGCAAGCCAACAACCGGAGGGTGGCCAGTTCAAATCTGAAAAATCTGTCAGGAAGTGTGCTGGCAACTGGAGGGTTGCTGATATTTCATTTGATCAGGTCTGTTCTGGTCTGATCAGGTCTGATGTGGTCTGGTTAGGTCTGGTCTGGTGTGATCTGGTCTAGACAGGTCTGGTGTGGTGTGGTGTGGTCTGGTTAGAGAGAGGGAGTGACAGAAGGAGGGTTCAGCATGTGGCACTGTGCCTTCCATCTGCTCCTGCTGACTCATAGTCTCGAATAGGTGTGTGTTTGTGTTTGTGTGTGTGTGTGTGTGTGTGTGTGTGTGTGTGTGTGTGTGTGTGTGTGTGTGTGTGTGTGTGTGTGTGTGTGTGTGTGTGTGTGTGTGTGTGTGTGTGTGTGTGTGTGTGTGTGTGGAAGAGAGAGGGAGGGAGAGAGAGGGGCGAGGTGGGAGATGGAGAGAGAGAATCTAAATTTAGATTAATGACTCGGGTAAATGCAGACCAACTGCAAGAACATCTTTAGCTGTGTCAAGTGTGTTACTTTATCCCCAGTAAGTACTGGAGAGTTTGTTATAATTTTGACCAAATGCATTCTGCATTCAGAGTATATTGTATGACGTCGGCTTGCTTCTGTTAGGAAGTCCATCTGTCTCTCTGTATGTTTTACGGGAGGATCCACTCAATACAACTGCATGACAAACAGCACTGGTGCCTGGAGGCAGCACCTCTCCTCACCTTCATTTGACAGGGAAATACTGGAGCGTCATTAAGCAGGAGCAGGAACTAGATTAGGTTGTGTTGTTTTAAACCAGGCTTTACTGGACCAGGGAGGCCTAGTAGTGTTTGGTGCTTGAGATGATGTGTTCTAAGAACCCCTCAATTAACCCCATGATTTTCCAAACATGCCTGTAGCAATTCAATTACTTTCCTATTTAATTAATGAGTTGTAGGAAGATAGGCTACATGATCAACATGCTGCATTATGTGATAGGCTACTACCACACACACACACACACACACACACACACACACACACACACACACACACACACACACACACACACACACACACACACACACACACACACACACACACACACACACACACACACACACACCTATTTATGGCCTTATGACAATTGTCTCTAACCAAAAGAGACATCACTTACAGTAAGTAGCCTACTACTGTCATTATTATGTTCAGGTGAGGTTGCAGGAGACACCTTGAAGTCAAATTGTATAGTTAACCTTCTGCTTTACAATTCTGGAAAGCCACAGGAATGGCAGTAGCCACAGGAACGGCAGTAGCCACAGGACTGGAGGCACAGTACAGTATGTGGCTTTAGTAAATGGAAATGGCCTGATCTTCAATAAAGGGTTTATTACATCCATATTTGTTCTAAACCTGTGGGTTAACATTCACTTCTACTCTGCTGGAACTGCATTCAATAAACAACTTCACACACATTTTTTTGTAGAAAACTGAAATAGAAAATAAACAAATGACTGTTTTTGACAGCATGAGGTAAAAACGTCACACTCTGTAGCACCCATTGAACTACACTTCCCACATCTAGCAAGAAATAATAACGTGATAGATAACTAACATGGCCTCTCTCTCGCGGAGAGCAGGAGCTGAAACGTTGATAGTAAAGCATTATCATCTAAAATGAACCGGTTATCTGTTGGACAAAACATTATTTTACGATGCAGAAGATAAAGTCACTTATGGCCCGGCAGGTAAGTGAACAAAGTCCCCGAAGCCTGTCAAACGCCTTGCACTGACATAGCCGTAGAATGTTAGCCATGTAACGTTAGCTAGCTTGCACTGCAGTTGACATCTCATCCGATAACAATATACTTGGTAACGATGATCTTGGTCTATTTAAACCACAGAACAAGATCCCAGTTAAGATAGATTGCTGTCTCATTGAAGGAGGAAGCATGTATTTAATTTTTTTATTTAATTTTTATTTAACAGTAACATGCAAAACATAAACATAACAGCCAGAGGGATTCCACAAATAAATAAGAGGAGAAAAAAACAAAAAAACACAAATCCACATTATATCAATTCAAATACAGACATGTAGCGAATACATTTTTTAAACATTTTGTTTTGTATACCTTTTAATGACTCTAAATAGTTTTCCAAATCAGATAAAAAAATTAAGAAAAGGGGCTTTTTCTTCATAAATGTTGATTTGTGTATGAAAAATGTTCCTAATAAAATAAAGAGATTTATGACATACTCACGTTCAATTGTGGAATCAGTGTAGTAAAATAATATGTCAAACTAAGAAATTTCAATGGTTGTATGCAATTTTAGGCCAAGATATAGTTTTACATCAGTCCAGAACATTTCACTATATAAACAATGAAAGAATAAGTGTTCAATAGATTCAGTTTCTAGTTCACAAAAACTGCATTCACTGGTAACATCAGGTATATATTTAGAAATCAAGCTATTACACGGATAGAATCTATGGATAATCTTAAAGGAGATCTCCTTTACTTTATTGGTCACCATACATTTGTGTGGAGTGAGCCAAGCACGACGCCAGTTTACATCAAACGAGGAAGCCCAACAAAATATCGCAGAGGGAATAGACTTCCTGTAGAAAATATCCCTTAATAAAAGATTGTTTAATTTCGTATCTAGTAGACCTATGCCATTCACCTGAATATCGCTTACAATCGGAGATATTCCAAAATATGCATTATTCTGAAGTAATGTTTTTATCCCACTAGGTATAGCTTTAATAACAGTGTCATATTCCTTGCTTGAAACCTCAAAGTTGTATCTTTCCACAAATTCTCTCCACGTAAATAGATTCCCACTAATATTAACTAATTGGCTGACAAAGGACAACGTTTTTTGAGAACCAGTTACGGTAAAATAACATCTTGTTTTTATGTAATATCGACCCATTGTTCCATATAAAACATTTATGAGGTGAAAAGTTGTGTTTATACAGCAAAGCCCAGCACATTAAAGCCTGCTTGTGAAAAGCCGCCAATTTCACAGGAAGTTTACCCACAATATATGGACATTGTAGTAAAAAATTAAGCCCTCCGAACTTCTGAAAAACAAAATGAGGTATAATAGTCCAGAAACTATAAGGATTTTTTATGTACCTTTTAACCCAGTTGACCTTTGATATCTGATTGAAGAGTGAAGTCTAAGACATTTAGACCGCCATCACAAACCCTGTTGGTGATAACATCTCTTTTTATCTTATGTGGCTTGTTTTTCCATATGAAGTTGTACAATAACTGATCTAAGGTACAGCAAGTGGATTTGGGAATGTCAATAGGTGAAAAAAGATAGGATGCACGAGATAGCCCCTCAGCTTTGGATAAAAGCACCCTTCCTTGAAGACTTAAATCCCTTCCTAAACATGAGGATTCATTTTGGACAGATTCAGTTACAGGGTTCAAATTAAGATCATTCACAGCCTTAAGATTTTTGGTGATTTTTTACACCGAGGTAGGTTACAGTATCTTTTACAGAGATGTTACAATCTGCTGGATTGACAGCTCCTTTAGGAGGAAGCATGTTAGTTAGCGAGCTAGCTTTCTCGCTAGCAAGGTACAGCGGTGCTCTGAGTGACTGAGAAGTTTATCATTAGCCAGCAGCAAGTAACGTTTAGAGGAAAACAATGGACATGGAAGTTCTCACCTTGCAGCAAGGTAATGTCAGCTTGCTACTATCTAGCTAGCTTACATGAATAGCAGGGCCTATCAGTTACAGACATTCTTGAGATACGTATCTGTATCTTGTTGCCTTTAGCCAGCTAGCTAGCTAGCAGAGTCATAATATGCAGTACTATCTATGTGTCAGTCTGTGGCATACACTTCACAAACACCTAGTACTCAGATAACGACTACAGGTCAACACCACAGACGGTAATTCACCAGTGTGACTTCAGCCAAGGGGCGTTTTGTCTATTGATTGCTGCACACAGTATACAGTTAGCTAAACCTGTCTGCCGTAAGCTACCAACTTCATCCTTGTTCTTGTTGACAGGGTCTGACAAGCCCACAGAAGAGCATGGCAGACCTCAGCCTTGTGGAGAACTTCAGGATCTCAAGCAATGTAAGTTCTCTTCAGAGATGTATAATAATTCCATTTGTATGAAGCTCAATTTAGTAGAGCTCTCGGATGCTATTTCATTTCACTGCATTCAGACAGTTGTTGGCATTACTGTTAACCAATAAACCACCTAACTGTACAGTTATGTATAATATATAGTGTTACTCCCAGCTATCCACAATTGAAACAGTTTCAGTTTTTTAGCTACTGACCTAAAACAGATCTCTCCCTCAGTATGGTAGTTACTTCCAATAGACTGTTTACGTTCCTGTACATTTCTACATTAAATCATTGTTGGTTACCTGTAATTCTTAGCATTTTCATTTGTCACTGTAACCTAGCAATAGAGGACTGTATGACATGCAATATGAGTGTTGATCTGTGTCACAACATATCCTTTGAATGAACAGCTCAGCTTGAGAACACATAGAAGCGGAAGGCTATTACGTTTCAGTCTTAGATTTAGCCAGGGTCTCCTGCAGACTTAAGGCAATTTGCTAAAGTAAGAAACACTTTAGGAGTCACATGCTTTATGTAACCACTGTCTTTCAGGTGTACATCACATTCACATTGAGCTGCCTTTTCATATGTCTCTAGTCCTTCAAGGCTTGTTACATCATTGTCCTACATCACACTACAGAGAAGCCAAGTGTCAGAAAGATTGAGGTTGGTCATTCACCAGTCCTCATGTCAAGCACCGCAATCAGGATAATGTATAGGCTAGCTGTCCTGCTGAGACAGTATTTCAGCATTTTGGACGGGAGAGTGAGCCATTGCTTAGAAAATGCAATCAGTCGCTGTTAGCCATGAGGGGCAGTCATTAGCCACTTGTTCGAATTCAATTTGTCAAGAGCGCTGCTTGAAGCAAAGAATGTCACAATGCCCTGTTTATAATGTTAGTCACTCTTCAGGAGCCGCATCAGGCACTTTCCTTTGACTTTGCTGTTTAAGCTCCAGCTGAATAGAACTTGGAATGGGACCAACCCCATTACCCGACATACAGGTGATGTTGATTCAACAAGACATTTAATTTCCTCTGTTCTGAGCCTGTTATTAACTTCCACAGTTCATTTTCTCCTGTCTGTGTGGGTCGGTGACTGCCGACTGCTGAAAGGTATAGATCCATTTTGGCTGTCAAGGTTTAGCCTATGTGAATGATGTCACATTGAACGCATAGGCAGTGTCTGCCCCCAAATGGTAACCTATTCAGTTTATAGTGCACTATATTTGCCCTACATTTGTCCAGGGCCCATAGGCCCTACTTGTATTTTAATGCTGTTGTTGGAGTGGATTATAAATAAATAAAATCCTACACCATCCTTTCATTTGCACATAAAGAAAACTACACCAAATCAACTGCTTGAAAAGGTGTTCTGTTCATCTTTGTCCCTGACCTTCGTTTAAGGGTAGAACAAGACAGCGCTGAAAGAGATGCTTCAATGCTGTCCCTTCAAACAGACTGTCTGTTTAGGAAACATATCCATTCATTAGAGTCTAGTCAGCCTAAACACAGAGGCACATGACACAAAACAACACTTAAGCTAGCCTACTTCACAAACAAATACGTTTTAGCTTACATTTTTCTTGTACCTTTGAATGTGGACATAGAGCCTAGTCTACAATCCTATTAGTGAAAAATGCTGTTGACGGCTTCTTACAGGAACTGATTTCAACATGTCACATTAAGATAAGAACATGCATTTGTATGCAGCGTAATCAGTCGGTGAAAGAAAGCCAAGGGAAAAGGTAACATGATTAAGGCAAAGCTCTATAACGGCTTTCCTGACTCTCTAATAGTGATCAGCTGCTGGTGGACTAACTGGATTACATCCTGGTACTTTACTATATATTGAACAATGTAGGCTTCCTGCTTCTGAAAGAGTCAAGGCTCCTTCCAAGCATGTTAGGTGGTTGATAGGATTGCCTCTCTCTTGCCTCTAATGGAACTTTGAACACCATTTATCACCTATAAGGCTTAGAGACAATTTATGCTTGATCTGAAAATGTGGTCGGCGGTGCCGTATTGATGGTGTGATGCAATTGCGGAGGCATGCAGAGGCCAAATCGAGCTCGGTACTGCATCGCCGTGCGCCTCCCAAATGTTGTAACAATGCGGAGGACTCCGTATAGCTCCGCATTGACATGATTGGTTGACTGGAGGTGAGGGTGGGAGGTCCAGCATAAACACAAACTCACTTCCTTCACAACAGCTCTGCTCAGCGACGCGCAAGAAGTATACATGCCCTGACTTCTGCAGAGGCCGTGTATTAGTCGACATGTGGGCTTCAATGTGCTATGAAGGAGAGAGGGAAAACATGTTCATCTTTTAGTATCCACCCCTTTACACCCACATACACCTGTTCCAGGGAGTATGTATGACTTGGCATTGCTGCTTGGAGAAGAGGGTCAAACCAAGATGTGGGGGGGATTTCCATACATTAGGGAGTTCAAACCATACTATTCACATAGCTCAAACTGGTTTGGCTGTGGATCAAACCATTAATCTCCCCCCTGGTGTAGTAGCATCTGGCTATCTCTAGGGAAGAGGAGTGCTGCTGAGTTTGATTGACGGATGCTGCCATCCAATGAAGACCCAGATAAGTTAGAGAATGATCGATGGGCGGGTCTAGATTAATTTATCCAGTACCTGCTGGGAGCAGCGGGTCAGAAGGTGGCCATTTTAGGATTAGTGTGACCGTACAAGGCTTTGCTAGCCTGGGTTTTAGTCTGTTTCTGCTCTCTTGACATTTGTCATGACATTGAGTGAGATGGCTACAGTCATTTCACATGTCTAGGAACGGAAGTGGCAATACTGATTGTTATCTGCAAATTCTGTCTTTCTCCACATTCTTGTTCTTTTCAAAACTGACCTCAGATCAGTGTTTAGGGGCATCTTCATCCTACTCCTTCACACAGTGAGGCTGGCTTTCAGATCTAGACTATTGTAGGCTCCTGCATCCCAAATGGGCCCTGTTTAAAAGTTGTGCACTACAAAGGGAATAGAGTGCTGTTTGGGATGTAGGCATATTCCTTTAAAGGAGGTCAGTTCTTTCTCGCTGACAGATAAGTGTTATTGTTGCGGGTATCTCTCTTTGTAGCCCTCAAACTGTTATGCCTCTTGCCTTTCCTGGGGCTCTTTATGTGTATGACCTACTCAACTCACTTCTCTGACGAAGCAGCTGAGACAATATAGTAGAATTCCTTTGATATTCTTCTTTTTTTTTTCTTTTCTTCCCTACTACATTTTAAGAGATGCTTTTGTGGGAACTCAAATAATTCACTGACATTTAATCTAGGCTCCACAGTAGCATGAAGCGACGGGCATTGCCATTGATTACAATTCACTTATTTCAAGCTCATTGTATATGCATCCAAATAATCTCTCCTTCCTCCTGAAATGAACATTTGTTCACTTAAAGCATTGGATTGGTGATGGCATCTGCAAGAGGTAGTTTCCATATACCTTTCAAGTCCATAAGAGGAAGTGAACAAGTGCATACTTCAGGAGAAAGGAGAGATTATTCGAATGCACCCAGTTCCATGTAGGCTAGTTCTCTTATCCACCACTAGGTGTCCCTCTGACATCATGTGTACTGCAAAGCTCAAGGTCTTGGTTTTCAGGAGTTACCACAGCCACAAAGTCATAAACCTCTGCCTATTTCTTCACTTTATCTTCTTAAAATGGGATTTTTAACCTAACCTTCACCCTAACCTTAACCACAATGCTAACCTTATGCCAACCTTAACCTTTAAATTAAGACCAAAAATTAAATTTTTATGATATTGCCATTTTTGACTTTGGGGCTGTGGAAAAAGAACATCTTAACCATTTACATCAAACTGACTAGAAGAAACAAGGGAAGCTTCTGGAAAACCTTAATAATGATTATGAAATGAATAAATTATTGTTGTTAAAAAAGCCATTTATCTAGGTCTTTTGACATTCAATCGAATAGAAAGTCGGTGTACAATATGCTAATAGCGTTGTATTGAGTTTATTTGTCATAGTCCTCCTTGCAAGTGCTCAAACGAATCAAGTTGATGTTGTTATTGTGGGTTTTGCTTGTGATGGATAGGTCAGCGGGATAATCTCAGAACAACGCTCACAACATGGCCTCTGATACTCTTTGATATCCCGTTAGATGACACTAGTTAACCCATTGCTCAGGAACAGATGAGGACATACAGTATAATGACCAATTAAGCTAGGGATGAATGAATATTCATAATTGCTCTCATGACAATGACATTGTTTTAATAATTATTGCTCGAGTAGAATGTGAATTGATTGGGGAAATAATCGAACGCACACACGCAAACAAACACATTCCTCTCCCACTTAGTCACCTGGTATTGTTGCTTCTGACACTCACAAAAAAAGGAACCCCTTTGTCTGCTGCTTGATTTGCTCTCTGCATTCAATAACCACTTCATCTTTTGAACAGCCTTTGATAAGGCTCATTAAGCAGCCTACTTTTCGGTGCAAATGGCTTTTTAATTTCCCTTTCTGCCCATATTGAGGAGGAACTACACGATGATGAAACTTTTTAATTTGAACGGAGGAGGTCTCATTGTTTGGTTTTAACCCATCAAAGTAAATGTGATCAAAGCTTGATGATGGTTGTGAGTGTTCTAAGAGCCTCTGCTCTACAGGGTTCAGGGGGAAGGTTTGAGTTGTGTTTGTGTCTCTGAAGCAGAGTGGAGCCTCTTAATGAGTCATTCAGTTAGGTTGATTTAGTTGTCTTCTATACCTTTTTAAAGAGAGAGAGGGAGAAAGAGAGGGAGGAAAAAAGAGAGTTGAGAGAAGGGCTGTATCGACCTGGAGTTTTCTGAGAGACGCAGCTCACTTCCTGTCAATTTGGATGTCTTTTTTTTTATTGTCTTTTTTTTTCTCTGTCTTTATCAGGGAGCGATGACTCATTCAACCTCTATCCTTCCCTCCCTCCATAATTTCCCACCCACCCACACGCCTCCCTCCTACCCTCCATAATTTCCCACCCACACGCCTCCCTCCTACCCTCCATAATTCCCCCCCCCCCCCACTAGGGATGCTGAGCTCCTACGCTCTGCCCACCCACACACTCTCTGTAGGCTCCTGCTGTTTTCTCTACCCAGCCTAAAATGTGGCAGAGCTGCACAGCATGCATTCACACGGGAGGTAGGTACTCGTCCCTCTCTGAAGTGTCTCACTTTTACTTGAAAAATATGGTTTTGAGGCTATTTTCTCTAGGCAGAAAATAGACCTTATATCTCTGGTGTGGATGTGATATAGGCCTAGCTGGCAGACCCTATATCTCTGGTGTGGATGTGATATAGGCCTAGCTGGCAGACCCTATATCTCTGGTGTGGATGTGATATAGGCCTAGCTGTCAGACCCTATATCTCTGGTGTGGATGTGATATAGGCCTAGCTGTCAGACCCTATATCTCTGGTGTGGATGTGATATAGGCCTAGCTGTCAGACCCTATATCTCTGGTGTGGATGTGATATAGGCCTAGCTGGCAGACCCTATATCTCTGGTGTGGATGTGATATAGGCCTAGCTGTCAGACCCTATATCTCTGGTGTGGATGTGATATAGGCCTAGCTGGCAGACCCTATATCTCTGGTGTGGATGTGATATAGGCCTAGCTGGCAGACCCTATATCTCTGGTGTGGATGTGATATAGGCCTAGCTGGCAGACCCTATATCTCTGGTGTGGATGTGATATAGGCCTAGCTGGCAGACCCTATATCTCTGGTGTAGATGTTGTGCAATAGGTGTTGTGAAGGTTAATCAGCCCAATGGATGAGCTCTGAGAAATCAATAGATCCTCCGCTGGTTCCCAGATACATTATAGAGAGTTCTCTTCTCTCACAGAGCTCCAGCTTCCTTCCTTCCCACAAGGGTGTCCCAGCAACCACCCAATGTTTCCCGCTGGAGTGTTAATGACCTTACTGATGCATCTATTTCTCTCTCTACCCCCTCACCTTTCTCACCACCTCTCTCCCCCACCCCACCTCTCTCTGATATCTCAGGAGGAGTTGAGGGAGATGAGGGAGCAGCCCATCGACCCCCAGGCAGAGCAGGAGATCATTAACAACATCCAGGAGGTCTACTACTCTGACGACTCCTTCGACATGGTGCAGCACGAGCTGGAGGTGAGTCAGTTAGTTAGGCTAGTTAGACTAGTTAGGCTAGTTAGTTAGGCCTACTGTTCACTACAGACCCAGACACAACAAGCTGGAGGTGAGTCAGATAGTTAGTTAGTTTAGTTAGGCCCACTGTTCACTACACGCTTAGAAAAAAAGGTTCCTTATAGAACCAAAAAGGGTTCTATCGCATGCTTCATATATGGCACACCTAAAAGTTCTATATAGAACCCTTTTTATACGTAAAAAAAAAAATCTGAACCCTAGAGGATCTTCTTCACTGAACCAAAATGGTTCCAAATAGAGCCCTCTATGGTGCCATTTATGAATTATGGCTACTACTCTTAAACAGTATTTTTTTTTTGCTAACAAGTCCAGGCGATGGGGCCACACTGATATCTCCAGCTTGGTTCCCAAGTTTCTTAAACAAACCAAACCATCTTTGTTATCGTGTCGCCATAATATTTGAATTGAGGAAGTGTGATCATAATCATTAGGATATTTTAGTGATCCACAGTAGACATCCTAAATGCGCCCCAGCCTTCAGATGTGCACTTGAGATGCGTTTTAAGGCTATGGATGCATAAATGAACTTATCATTTCCAACCATTTAGGTCAGTTGTATGCTGCTTTGCGATCTATTTACAGCAAGGGTTACATTAAATAGGCACAATATTTTTTACTGATGCATTTGGCAATATTAAATTAATACGCACAAAACATATGAACAAAAGCATTCACTGTGAAAGTTGGTAGATGTAGGCCCTTCATATAAAGTTATGGGCAGCATTCATTCAATTTATTGAATCAGTTATTTTTTTCTTGATCAAACTACTATTACTGACATGGCAGATTCGGACAGCACTAAAATTACAATTACAGATGTGGTGTTTTGTGCTTGTGCACATAATGACATTACCTGACCACCCCCAGTAAAAGGAATCCAATCCCAATAGGGCTTTAGGTAAGGGCTGTTTCCTCATCTCTCCTGCTGGTGCCTCCGCCGCTTTATTCTCCATCCCAATATGCTGCTTCATTTAGCACCAAAAAAATGTATAAAAGTGACTGTTCGACTAAAGAAATCTTGGTCGACCAAACAATCGACCAGTTAACTAAATGGGGTCTGCCCTACACCAAGCAGTTTAGTCTTCTCAACTTGCTCAATTTCTACATTATTCATTACAATATTTAGTTGAGATTCAGAGTTTAGTGAATGATTTTCCCCAAATACAATGCTTTTAGTTTTTGAAATATTTAGGACTCACTTATTTCTCGCCATCCATTCTGGAACTGACTGCAGCTCTTTGTTAAGTGTTGCAGTGATTTCACTTGCTGTGGTAGCTGACATGTAGAGTGTTGAGCCAGTGGCAGGTCATTAGTAAAGATTGAAAAAAGTAAAGGGTCTAGACACCTGCCCTGGGGAATGCTTAACTCTACCTGGGTTATGTTGCAGAGGCTTCCATTAAAGGACAACCTCTGTGTTCTGTTAGACAGGTAACTCTCCATCCACAATATAGCAGGGATGTAAAGCCATAACACACAAGTTTCAGCATATTATGATCTAGAATGTCAAAACCTGCACTGAAGTCTAACAAAACAACCCCAACTTTTTATGATCAATTTCTCTCAGCCAATCATCAGTCATTTGTGTAAGTGCCGTACATGTTGAATGCCCTTCGCTATGAACGTGTTGAATATCTGTTGTTAATTAGTTTACTGTGAATCAAATCAAATCAAGCTTTATTTATATAGCACGTTTCAGACATGAATGTAACATAATGCGCTTCACAGGAAGAAAATAAAAACTACACAACAAACTTGAGGATAAAAAAACTAAATAATAATAATAAAAACATGAACAACTACAAAAGCACCCGAAGTAAACGCAAAGCGAAAAAGGTGTGTTTTAAGATCTCTTTCAAATATGTCCCCCCCCCAGATTCTCTGGCAGGCTATTCCAGAGGCTGGAGGCATAGTAAGTAAATGCTGACTCTCCATGCCTCTTGGTCCTAGGCTTTGGGATAGTTAAAAGGCCAGTGCCAGAGGACCTGAGGGACCTACTTGGTACATATCTCAAAAGCATGCCTGATATGTTTTGGGGTGCACAATCATGGGTTGATTTAAAATCCAATAGAATAATCTTAAAATGTATTCTAAATGTCACAGGCAGCCAGTGCAGAGACTTTAAAACCGGTGTAATGTGTGCTTTCCGTCTGGTCTTGGTCAATACCTTTGCTGCAGCAATCTGTTTGTTTTGCAGTTGACCAATGGCTTTCTTGGATAAACCAGACAGGAGAGCGTTGCAGTAGTCAAACCAGCTTGTAATAAAAGCATGGATGAGTCTCTCTGTATCAGCCTGAGATAGAAACAGCTGCAGTTTGTCAATGTTCCTCAGGTGGTAAAAAGCTATTTTTGTCACATCCCTAATGTGTGATTCAAAACTGAGTTCAGAATCTAAAATGACACCTAGGTTTTTACCTGGTGTTTTTACCTGGTGTTTTACCTTTATTGCCCGTGATTTAAAATGTGCAGCCAGATTCTCTGTGCTTTGGCTCCAATAATAAATAGCATTGTATCTGATCAAACACAGTTTTATATTATAGTTTACTGAGGGTTGGTAACAGGCTGATTGGTCAGCTGCTTGAGCCAGTAAACAGTGCTTTACTATTCTTGGGTAGCGCAATGACTTTTGCTTCTCTCCAGGCCTGAGGGAACACACTTTCCTGTAGGCTTAGATTGAAGAGACGGCCAAAAGGAGTGACAATATCGTCCGTTTGTTGCTGGCATGTTATGTCTAAATTTACTAATCTTACAAATGAAAAAATCATTGAAGTAGTTGGCAATATCAGTGGGTTTTGTGACGAATGAGCCATCTGATTCAATGAATGATGGAGCCAAGTTTGTCTTTTTGCCCAAAGTTTAATGTAAGGTGCTCCAAAGCTTTCTTTATATCATTTATCTTTGTTTCACAGTACTGTTTCTTCTTTTTGTTTAGTTTAGTCACATGATTTCTGAATTTCAATTCACTGGGATTTAACAGTTTTTAGCTAGCTAAGTTAGTTTGCTACATATATTTGAATTAAATAATCAACGTTGCTTACCTTAATACATTGAAAAAAGAATGTCTTTATTGGTAGGCTACTTGCAAGTTGGTTTAACCAGCGTCCTCTTGTGTGGTCATGCTCGAATGGCAGTTTGTTTTTGAATGGCAGTTATATTTTGAATTGACCAAAAGGTTCTATATAGAACCCCTTTTTTAAATCTAAGACTGTATGCTTTTATTAAACATGATTTCCTCTTGCATCTAGCTAGCATTTAGTTCTCAACAGCACAGAGACATTTTTCAAAATGGCAAAATTATACAGAAGCATCATTAATTTAAATGTCAATGCAAAACAGTTGGAACAAATTAAAAGGGATTGATATGACTGGGTTAGCTTTTGTTAGCTGTTGTTTTCTAAAATCCCCATTACACTCTGGGGTACAAAGAACACTGAAGGTTATTTGCCTTCACTGGGTGTATATATATAGTGCATTCGGGAAAGTATTCAGACCCGTTGACCTTTTCCACATTTTGTTACGTTACAGCTTTATTCTAAAATGGATTAAATAGTTTTTTCCCCCTCATCAATCTTAACACAATACCCCGTGAGGACAAAGCAAAACAATGTTTTTTTAGGAATTTTGCAAATGTATTAATAATAAAAAACTGAAATATCACATTTACATAGGTATTCAGACCCTTTACTCAGTACTTTGTTGAAGCACCTTTGGCAGCGATAACAGTTTCAAGTCTACTTGGTTATGACGCTACAAGCTTGGCACTCCTGCATTTGGGGAGTTTCTCCCATTCTTCTCTGCAGATCCTCTCAAGCTCTGTCAGATTGGATGGGGAGCGTCGCTGCACAGCTACTTTCATATCTCTCTAGAGATGTTTTTTGGGGGTTCAGTTCTGGGCTCTGGCTGGTTTTCATCAAGGATCTCTCTGTACTTTGCTCTGTTCATCTTTCCCTCGATTCTGACTAGTCTCCCAGTCCCTGCCACTAAAAAACATCCCCACAGCATGATGCTGCCACCACCATGCTTCACCGTAGGGATAGTGCCAGGTTTCCTCCAGACGTAACGCTTGGCATTCAGGCCAAAGAGTTCAATCTTGGTTTCGTCAGACCAGAGAATCTTGTTTCTCATGGTCTGAGAGTCCTTTAGGTGCCTTTTGGCAAACTCCAATTGGGCTGTCATCTGCCTTTTACTAAGGAGTGGCTTCCGTCTGGCCACTCTACCGTAAAGGCCTGATTGGTGGAGTGCTGCAGAGATGATTGTCCTTTTGGAAGGTTCTCCCATCTCCACAGAGGAACTCTGGAGCTTTGTCAGAGTGACCACCGGGTTCTTGGTCACTTCCTTGACCAAGGCCCATCTCCCCGATTGCTCAGTTTGACCGGGTGGCCAGCTCTAGGAAGAGTCTTGGTGGTTCCAAACTTCTTCCACTTAAGAATGATGGAGGCCACTGTGTTCTTGGGGACCTTCAATGTTGCAGAAATGTTTTGGTACCATTCCCCAGATCTGTGCCTCACAATCCTGTCTCAGAGCTCTACAGACAATTCCTTCGACATCATGGCTGGGTTTTGCTCTGACATGCACTGTCAACTGTGGGACCTTATCTAGACAGGTGTTTGCCTTTCCAAAAAGTCATGGGGTCTGAATACTTTCCGAATGCACTGTATATAATATTTTTTAGTGAAGGGTTCTTTAATCTCATCCAAATAACCAAAAGGTTCTATATAGAACCCCAAATAACCATTTTGTACAGACCCAGAGGAAACACTAAGCTAGAGATGAGTCAAATAGTTAGGCTAGTTAGTTATGCCCGCTGTTCACTACACACCCAGAGGGCACACCAAGCCAAGGGATCCACTGCACAATCTCCCTTTATAGCACCTTCACATGTTGCAGCACAAGCTGGAGGAGAGTGTCCCAAATGGCACCCTATTCAATATGTAGTGCATAGGGCTATGGTTCAAAAGTAGTGCCATATGTAGGGAATAGGGTGCCTTTTGGGACAGAGTCATAGTACTGTGTACAGACCCCAAGGACACAACAAGCTGGAGTTGAGATAGTTAGTCCTACTGTACACTACAGACCCCAAGGACACAACAAGCTGGAGGTGAGATAGTTAGTCCTACTGTACACTACAGACCCCAAGGACACAACAAGCTGGAGGTGGGATAGTTAGTCCTACTGTACACTACAGACCCCAAGGACACAACAAGCTGGAGGTGGGATAGTTAGTCCTACTGTACACTACAGACCCCAAGGACACAACAAGCTGGAGGTGGGATAGTTAGTCCTACTGTACACTACAGACCCCAAGGACACAACAAGCTGGAGGTGGGATAGTTAGTCCTACTGTACACTACAGACCCCAAGGACACAACAAGCTGGAGGTGGGATAGTTAGTCCTACTGTACACTACAGACCCCAAGGACACAACAAGCTGGAGGTGGGATAGTTAGTCCTACTGTACACTACAGACCCCAAGGACACAACAAGCTGGAGGTGGGATAGTTAGTCCTACTGTACACTACAGACCCCAAGGACACAACAAGCTGGAGGTGGGATAGTTAGTCCTACTGTACACTACAGACCCCAAGGACACAACAAGCTGGAGGTGGGATAGTTAGTCCTACTGTACACTACAGACCCCAAGGACACAACAAGCTGGAGGTGGGATAGTTAGTCCTACTGTACACTACAGACCCAAAGGACACAACAAGCTGGAGGTGGGATAGTTAGTCCTACTGTACACTACAGACCCCAAGGACACAACAAGCTGGAGGTGGGATAGTTAGTCCTACTGTACACTACAGACCCCAAGGACACAACAAGCTGGAGGTGGGATAGTTAGTCCTACTGTACACTACAGACCCCAAGGACACAACAAGCTGGAGGTGAGATAGTTAGTCCTACTGTACACTACAGACCCCAAGGACACAACAAGCTGGAGGTGGGATAGTTAGTCCTACTGTACACTACAGACCCCAAGGACACAACAAGCTGGAGGTGGGATAGTTAGTCCTACTGTACACTACAGACCCCAAGGACACAACAAGCTGGAGGTGAGATAGTTAGTCCTACTGTACACTACAGACCCCAAGGACACAACAAGCTGGAGGTGGGATAGTTAGTCCTACTGTACACTACAGACCCCAAGGACACAACAAGCTGGAGTTGAGATAGTTAGTCCTACTGTACACTACAGACCCCAAGGACACAACAAGCTGGAGTTGAGATAGTTAGTCCTACTGTACACTACAGACCCCAAGGACACAACAAGCTGGAGGTGAGATAGTTAGTCCTACTGTACACTACAGACCCCAAGGACACAACAAGCTGGAGGTGGGATAGTTAGTCCTACTGTACACTACAGACCCCAAGGACACAACAAGCTGGAGGTGGGATAGTTAGTCCTACTGTACACTACAGACCCCAAGGACACAACAAGCTGGAGGTGGGATAGTTAGTCCTACTGTACACTACAGACCCCAAGGACACAACAAGCTGGAGGTGGGATAGTTAGTCCTACTGTACACTACAGACCCCAAGGACACAACAAGCTGGAGGTGGGATAGTTAGTCCTACTGTACACTACAGACCCCAAGGACACAACAAGCTGGAGGTGGGATAGTTAGTCCTACTGTACACTACAGACCCCAAGGACACAACAAGCTGGAGGTGGGATAGTTAGTCCTACTGTACACTACAGACCCCAAGGACACAACAAGCTGGAGGTGGGATAGTTAGTCCTACTGTACACTACAGACCCAAAGGACACAACAAGCTGGAGGTGAGATAGTTAGTCCTACTGTACACTACAGACCCCAAGGACACAACAAGCTGGAGGTGGGATAGTTAGTCCTACTGTACACTACAGACCCCAAGGACACAACAAGCTGGAGGTGAGATAGTTAGTCCTACTGTACACTACAGACCCCAAGGACACAACAAGCTGGAGGTGGGATAGTTAGTCCTACTGTACACTACAGACCCCAAGGACACAACAAGCTGGAGGTGGGATAGTTAGTCCTACTGTACACTACAGACCCCAAGGACACAACAAGCTGGAGGTGAGATAGTTAGTCCTACTGTACACTACAGACCCCAAGGACACAACAAGCTGGAGGTGGGATAGTTAGTCCTACTGTACACTACAGACCCCAAGGACACAACAAGCTGGAGGTGGGATAGTTAGTCCTACTGTACACTACAGACCCCAAGGACACAACAAGCTGGAGGTGAGATAGTTAGTCCTACTGTACACTACAGACCCCAAGGACACAACAAGCTGGAGGTGGGATAGTTAGTCCTACTGTACACTACAGACCCCAAGGACACAACAAGCTGGAGGTGGGATAGTTAGTCCTACTGTACACTACAGACCCCAAGGACACAACAAGCTGGAGGTGGGATAGTTAGTCCTACTGTACACTACAGACCCCAAGGACACAACAAGCTGGAGGTGAGATAGTTAGTCCTACTGTACACTACAGACCCCAAGGACACAACAAGCTGGAGGTGAGATAGTTAGTCCTACTGTACACTACAGACCCAAAGGACACAACAAGCTGGAGGTGGGATAGTTAGTCCTACTGTACACTACAGACCCCAAGGACACAACAAGCTGGAGGTGAGATAGTTAGTCCTACTGTACACTACAGACCCCAAGGACACAACAAGCTGGAGGTGGGATAGTTAGTCCTACTGTACACTACAGACCCCAAGGACACAACAAGCTGGAGGTGGGATAGTTAGTCCTACTGTACACTACAGACCCCAAGGACACAACAAGCTGGAGGTGGGATAGTTAGTCCTACTGTACACTACAGACCCCAAGGACACAACAAGCTGGAGGTGGGATAGTTAGTCCTACTGTACACTACAGACCCCAAGGACACAACAAGCTGGAGGTGGGATAGTTAGTCCTACTGTACACTACAGACCCCAAGGACACAACAAGCTGGAGGTGGGATAGTTAGTCCTACTGTACACTACAGACCCCAAGGACACAACAAGCTGGAGGTGAGATAGTTAGTCCTACTGTACACTACAGACCCCAAGGACACAACAAGCTGGAGGTGAGATAGTTAGTACTACTGTACACTACAGACCCCAAGGACACAACAAGCTGGAGGTGGGATAGTTAGTCCTACTGTACACTACAGACCCCAAGGACACAACAAGCTGGAGGTGGGATAGTTAGTCCTACTGTACACTACAGACCCCAAGGACACAACAAGCTGGAGGTGAGATAGTTAGTCCTACTGTACACTACAGACCCCAAGGACACAACAAGCTGGAGGTGGGATAGTTAGTACTACTGTACACTACAGACCCCAAGGACACAACAAGCTGGAGGTGGGATAGTTAGTCCTACTGTACACTACAGACCCCAAGGACACAACAAGCTGGAGGTGAGTTAGTTAGTCCTACTGTACACTACAGACCCCAAGGACACAACAAGCTGGAGGTGGGTTAGTTAGTCCTACTGTACACTACAGACCCCAAGGACACAACAAGCTGGAGGTGGGATAGTTAGTCCTACTGTACACTACAGACCCCAAGGACACAACAAGCTGGAGGTGGGATAGTTAGTCCTACTGTACACTACAGACCCCAAGGACACAACAAGCTGGAGGTGGGATAGTTAGTCCTACTGTACACTACAGACCCCAAGGACACAACAAGCTGGAGGTGGGATAGTTAGTCCTACTGTACACTACAGACCCCAAGGACACAACAAGCTGGAGGTGGGATAGTTAGTCCTACTGTACACTACAGACCCCAAGGACACAACAAGCTGGAGGTGGGATAGTTAGTCCTACTGTACACTACAGACCCCAAGGACACAACAAGCTGGAGGTGGGATAGTTAGTCCTACTGTACACTACAGACCCCAAGGACACAACAAGCTGGAGTTGAGATAGTTAGTCCTACTGTACACTACAGACCCCAAGGACACAACAAGCTGGAGGTGAGTTAGTTAGTCCTACTGTACACTACAGACCCCAAGGACACAACAAGCTGGAGGTGGGTTAGTTAGTCCTACTGTACACTACAGACCCCAAGGACACAACAAGCTGGAGGTGGGATAGTTAGTCCTACTGTACACTACAGACCCCAAGGACACAACAAGCTGGAGGTGGGATAGTTAGTCCTACTGTACACTACAGACCCCAAGGACACAACAAGCTGGAGGTGAGTTAGTTAGTCCTACTGTACACTACAGACCCAAAGGACACCGCAACAAGGGAATTGCTATCCACTCTCCCATTCATAGCTATTTTTGCCACTGGGACAAATGATGTGAATTACCTTCCACAAATAGTCATTTTTCCCACACTCCCGCATAAAGCCACAACCTATTCACTTTTATTATCTAATACATGTTCAAATCAAATCAAATTGTATTTGTCACATGCGCCAAATACAACAGGTATAGGTAGACCTTACAGTGAAATGCTTACTTATAAGCCCTTAACCAACAATGTAGTTTTAAGAAAATCCCTAAAAAAGTAAGAGGTGACAATAACAAATTATTGAAGAGCAGCAGTAAATAACAATAGCGTATTAGAGTATGTAGAGGTAATTATGGACATGTAGGGAGAGTTATTAAAGTGGCTATGCATAGATAATAACAGAGAGTAGCAGCAGTGTAAAAGGGGGTGGGGGCAATGCACATAGTCTGGGGTAGCCATTTGCTTAGCTGTTCAGGAGTCTTATGGCTTGGGGGTAGAAGCTGTTTAGGAGCCTCTTGGACCTAGACTTGGCGCTCCGGTACCGCTTGACATGCGGTAGCAGAGAGAACAGTCTATGATTAGGGTGGCTGGAGTCTTTGACAATTTTTAGGGCCTTCCTCTGACACCGCCTGGTATAAAGGTCCTGGATGGCAGGAAGCTTGACCCCAGTGATGTACTGGGCCGTACGCACTACCCTCTGTAGTGCCTTGCGGTCGGAGGTCGAGCAG
The DNA here is from genome assembly GCF_045679555.1 of Salvelinus alpinus. NCBI lineage: Eukaryota > Metazoa > Chordata > Actinopteri > Salmoniformes > Salmonidae > Salvelinus > Salvelinus alpinus. The sequence continues at coordinate 32,390,576 of NC_092111.1, read as the reverse complement.
TTGCCATACCAGGCAGTAATGCAACCCGTCAGCATGCTCTCGATGGTGCAGCTGTAGAACCTTTTGAGGATCTGAGGACCCATGCCAATTCTTTTCAGTTTCCTAGGTTTTGTTGTGCCCTCTTCACATCTGTCTTGGTGTGCTTGGACCATTTTAGTTTGTTGATGATGTGGTCGCCAAGGAACTTGAAGCTCTCAACCTGCTCCACTACAGCCCCGTCGATGAGAATGGGGGCGTGCTCGGTCCTCCTTTTTCTGTAGTCCACAATCATCTATTTTGTCTTGATCACGTTGAGGGAGAGGTTGTTGTCCTGGCACTACACAGCCAGGTCTCTGACCTCCTCCCTGACCTCAGGCCTACCACTGTTGTGTCATCGGCAAAGTTAATGATGGTGTTGGAGTCGTGCCTGGCCGTGCAGTCATGAGTGAACAGGGAGTACAGGAGGGGACTGAGCATGCACCCCTGAGGGGCCCCCGTGTTGAGGATCAGTGTGGCGGATGTGTTGTTACCTACCCTTACCACCTGGGGGCGGCCCTGCGGCCTTGTGAATATTGACCTGTTTAAAGGTCTTACGCACATCGGCTGTGGAGAGCGTGATCACACATTCGTCGGGAACAGCTGATGCTCTCATGCATATTTGTGTTACTTGCCTCAAAGCTTCCCTTTGTAGTCTGTAATAGTTTGCAAGCCCTGCCACATCTGACGAGCATCGGAGCCGGTGTAGTACGATTCAATCTTAGTCCTGTATTGACGCTTTGCCTGTTTGCTGGTTCGTCGGAGGGCATAGCGGGATTTCTTATAAGCTTCCGGGTTAGGGTCCCGCTCCTTGAAAGCGGCAGCTTTACCCTTTAGCTCGGTGCGGCTGTTGCCTGTATTCCATGGCTTCTGGTTGGGGTATGTACGTACAGTCACTGTAGGGATGACGTCCTCGATGCACTTATTGATGAAGCCAATGACTGATGTGGTGTACTCTTCAATGCCATCGGAGGAATCCCAGAATATATTACAGTCTGTGCTAGCAAAACAGTCCTGTAGCTCAGCGGGGTCTAAACTGGCTAGTTACACGACTTGGGGCCTCAACGGGGTCTACACTGACTAGTTACACAACTTGGGGCCTCAGCTGGGTCTACACTGACTAGTTACACGACTTGGGGCCTCAACGGGGTCTACACTGACTAGTTACACGACTTGGGGCCTCAGCGGGGTATACACTGACTAGTTCCATGACTTGGGGTCTCAGCGGGGTCTACACTGACTAGTTACATGACTTGGGCCCTCAGCGGGGTCTACACTGACTAGTTCCACGACTTGTTGCCTCAGCGATGTCCACACTGACTAGTTACACAACTTGGGGCCTCAGCTGGGTCTATATTGACTAGTTACACGACTTGGGGCCTCAGTGGGGTCTACACTGACTATTTCCACGACTTGGGGCCTCAGCGGGGACTACACTGACTAGTTCCACAATTTGGGGCCTCAGCGGGGTTTACACTGACTAGTTACATGACTTGGGGCCTCAGTGGGGTCTACACTGACTATTTCCACGACTTGGGGCCTCAGCAGGGACTACACTGACTAGTTCCACGACTTGTTGCCTCAGCGATGTCCACACTGACTAGTTACACAATTTGGGGCCTCAGCTGGGTCTACACTGACTAGTTAAACGACTTGGGGCCTCAGCGGGGTCTACACTGACTATTTCCACGACTTGGGGACTACACTGACTAGTTCCACAATTTGGGGCCTCGGCGGGGTTTACACTAACTAGTTACAGCGACTTGGGCCTCCCCGCCTACACCTCCCTCTCCCTTGTTCCCAAACTCGTTATTGGGGACTCCTCTCCCCCCTTGACGGAGCTGTATCTACTCTAGCGTCACTCTGGCGTCTTCTGCTCACATGCCGATGACTTCCAGATTGATGGATTATCCACTCGCGGAGGAAGGGTGTGAAATCTCATTAGATTTAGCCGAGTGTCGCAACAACAACAACCTTTCAGATTAGAAAATGAGACTTTCAGCCAAGGGGAAAGCAATTACCCATCATCCTCGGGGCTTCTTCGCTGCTGTTGTTCCCCTTGCTTGTTTACCGATAAAGTAGTGATCCCTGATTTTAATTACATTTATTATGCATCTAAGCATGTGTGGAATACAATTCTGTGACTTTTTCCCTCTACTTTTTAAACGAATAAGTTAGTTGACAGAAGACAGTGGAAGCTCTTTGAATAAATGCTACTTAAGCGAACTAGAGAGCCGAAGCTGAAGAAACTAAAATAATTAGGATTAGCCACTAAAATAATCAAATCAAACGAAATCCCGCACTGCTCTGAGCTGCTGGTATTTGGATTTCAGTTCGGTTTCCACAATAAAACAACTTTGATTTGTTTTCTGGCAGGTGGTTCACTCCACACACCAAAGCTGCGCTCCACAAAATGTCTTTCTCTTCTAAGAAGTTCTTGGTATGAGCTTTGTATTCTTGTATTGTAACAATGCTTTTAACTGAGCTGAACCTGCAGGAGCTGGAGTACAGAAACAAGCTGAAGAGACAACAAGCAGCGGTGAGTGCAGGAGATGAGATGAGCAGCATAGGGACAGTCACTCACATACTTGGATTATGGTGATAATAGCTATGCCATTTTACTGTATCAGTGCACTTTGAAGGCAAACACAACATCGTCCGTGTTCAAAACAAGCAATTCAATAGTTACATGCAGTATGTTTCTATGTAACACCTGAATAGGTCATTGGTGGACATTCCTGCAGTCAGCATGCCAATTGCACGCTCCCTCAAAACTTGAGACATATGTAGCATTGTGTTGTGTGACAAAATTGCACATTTTAGAGTGGCCTTTCATTGTCCCCAGCACAAGGTGCACCTGTGTAATGATCATGCTGTTTAATACATTTCTTGATATGCTACACCCGTCAGGTGGATGGATTATCTTGACAAAGGAGAAATGCTTCACGAACAAGGATGTAAACACATTTCTGCACAATATTTTTGAGATTTCTGGGATCTTTTATTTAATCTCTTGAAACATGGGAGCATATTTTTGTTCAGTGTTGATAAAAGGGCATCATCATTATAGCAGAGGTTCTCTGAAGGTCATCCAGGCCTGGAGGACAGAGAGCTAGCCAGCACAGGCACTATTTTTAGAATCATTTTCGAAATGACAGTATTTTAGAAATCCCTCACTCCTCCACTCCTCCTTCCTTCCCTGCCTCTCTGTGCCCTCTTTTTTTTCAACTGCCCTCCTTTTCTTCCTTCTCCCTCTCCAAGTGTCCTTCCTACATCCTTTTCTTCCCTCTCTCACTCCCTCCATGGTGTCTGAAGAGGTAAGCTGAAGAGGTGAGCAGCAGAGCTGTCTATTCAGCGAGTGAGGCAGGGCCAAAGCCAATATTAATGGTGGTAACGGGATGAGAACTAAGAGACCCCTTGCCCCCAGTGAGGCCCCTGTCTACAGAACACTCTGACAGAGCTCTTTAACAGAGCAGACAGCTGGCTGCCAGCCTTAGGCCCCTAGGGGTCAATTCCAGGACAGGATGACCATGGGCCTTATAAAGTCTTCTGCCCTATCCAGGCTAACCCAGCCCCAGATCGACCTCGTCACCCCTAGGAAGTAGCTCATCATTTGCTGAATTACAAGTCATCCCCTAGCTAGCAAACTACCTCTAGACACTTCCTGTTGGTATGATAATGTACGATAATAGCTCTGTCTTGTCCTCTGATTGGTTGGGTGAAATTTTCACTGATGTGCTTATTTTATTTATTTATTAGTGATAGACAACAATACATGTTTAAAAAAATAAAAAAAATTAAAAAGAGTGTATTGGTGTGGTTGGAAGCCCAAGGGCTTATATGAAACCACACCACTATGCATAGTCACTTTACCCCTACCTTACATGTACCCCCGCACATTGACTCAGTACCAGTACCCCCTGTAAATAGACTCGTTATTTTATTGTGTTACTTTTAATTACATTTTTAACTTAAATTTATTTAGTAAATATTTTTTTAACTCTATTTCTTGAACTGCTGTGTTGGTTAGTAAGTAAGCATTTCACGGTAAGGTCTACACCTGTTGTATTCGGCGCATGTGACAAAACATGTTATTTGCTGATTTTATTTTAATTGATCAGTAATCACATTTTTTTAATATATATATTTGTTTTGATTCAATGTGTGTGTGCATGTGAGAGTTAGGCTATATGGAGGAGATTACTGAGTAGTTTGGTTCGTCAGGCCGACCCCCAGTCTTCTCTTACACACCTATCAGATCCTTTCAGACCTACGCAAGACAAGTATAGGGAGAAGGATGGTTTCCTCTCTCAATCACATATTCGTAGCTTTGGATAAACTTACACTGTGCCACACTGTGTACATACTTAATGACATTCCCTATAGGATCTGAACTATCTCCCTGACTGAAAACTACCTGAAGGATCTGAACTATCCCCCTGACTGAAAACTACCTGAATGATCTGAACTATCTCCCTGACTGAAAACTACCTGAAGGATCTGAACTATCTCCCTGACTGATAACTACCTGAAGGATCTGAACTATCTCCCTGACTGAAAACTACCTGAAGGATCTGAAATATCTCCCTGACTAAAAACTACCTGAAGGATCTGACCTATCTCCCTGACTGAAAACTACCTGAATGATCTGAACTAGCTCCTTGACTGATAACTACCTGAAGCAGATGGCTTATATCCTGCGTTGATGTAAAATTCTACATTTCCCTTGCCCAGGAGTAGCTAGACACATTGATACCCTCTCCATTGAACTTCTCCCTTAAATGTGTTTCCTTTGAATTGATGTGTTCCTCCCACGGGGCACGTGGACTTCGGAGAGATGGTGTAGACTGCCTACTGTATTTATTCGCACGCACGCACACACACACATCACCAGTCTGTTTGGCAGTAGCTGTTGTTGTAGAGAATGACTGCTGTTGTATAGGGAGGTCGGGGTGGTGTTGAGGCCCTATTCTCCCGCAGTGACATTGGCAGCTTTGACACATCGTTGGCCATGGCTAATCTCTTAGTTAATTATTTGTCTGCTGTATGATTGTCATCCACATTGTCATGCTCTGACTGTAAAGGAAGAAAATCTGTTTCTAAGTCCTAGTATTCCTTAAGATTCCTAGTAGTCCTAGTATTCCTTAAGATTCCTAGTAGTCCTAGTATTCCTTAAGATTCCTAGTAGTCCTAGTATTCCTTAAGATTCCTAGTAGTCCTAGTATTCCTTAAGATTCCTAGTAGTCCTAGTTTTCCTCGTAGTATTTATCCTAGTAGTCCTAGTATTCCTTAAGATTCCTAGTAGTCTTAGTATTCCTTAAGATTCCTAGTAGTCCTAGTATTCCTTAAGATTCCTAGTAGTCCTAGTATTCCTTAAGATTCCTAGTAGTCCTAGTTTTCCTCGTAGTATTTATCCTAATAGTCCTAGTATTCCTTAAGATTCCTAGTAGTCCTAGTATTCCTTAAGATTCCTAGTAGTCCTAGTATTCCTTAAGATTCCTAGTAGTCCTAGTATTCCTTAAGATTCCTAGTAGTCCTAGTTTTCCTCGTAGTATTTCTCCTAGTAGTCCTAGTATTCCTTAAGATTCCTAGTAGTCCTAGTATTCCTTAAGATTCCTAGTAGTCCTAGTATTCCTCGTAGTATTTATCCTAGTAGTCCTAGTATTCCTCATAGTATTTCTCCTAGTAGTCCTAGTATTCCTCCTAGTAGTCCTCCTATTCCTCCTAGTAGTCCTCCTATTCCTCCTAGTTGTCCTCCTATTCCTCCTAGTTGTCCTCCTATTCCTCCTAGTTGTCCTAGTCTTCCTCCTAGTAGTCCTAGTATTCCTCCTAGGTGTCCTAGTATTCCTCCTAGTATTCCTGTCCTAGTATTCCTCCTAGTAGTCCCAGTATTCCTCCTAGTAGTCCTAGTATTCCTCCTAGGTGTCCTAGTATTCCTCCTAGTATTCCTCCTAGTTGTCCTAGTATTCCTCCTAGGTGTCCTAGTATTCCTCCTAGTAGTTGTTGTTTCCTAGTAGGACTTAGTATTCCTGTAGAGACCTAGTATTCCTGTAGAGACCTAGTATTCCTGTAGAGGCCTAGTATTCCTGTAGAGACCTAGTATTCCTGTAGATTCCTGGTATTCCTCCTAGTATTCCTGTTGATGCCTAGTATTCCTCCTAGTATTCCTGTTGATGCCTAGTAGGACCTAGTATTCCTGTAGTTTCCTAGTATTCCTATAGGTTCCTTGTATTCCTCCTAGTATTCTTGTAGATTCCTAGTATTCCTGTAGATTCTCAGTATTCTTCCGAGTATTCCTCTTAGTATTTCTAGTACTCCTAGTATTCCTAGTATTCCTGTAGATTCCTAGTATTCCTCTTTCTCCTAGTATTCCTTTAGATTACTAGTAGGACCTAGTATTTCTGTCGATTCCTAGTATTGCTCCTAGTATTCCTCTTAGGAATTATTGTACTCCTAGTCTCCCTACTTTTCCTGGAGATTCCTAGTATTCCTCCTAGTATTCCTCGTTCCCGTAGTATTCCTTCTCGTGTTCCTGTTGATTCCTAGTAGGACCTTGCATTCCTGTAGATTCCTAGTATTCCTCTTAGTATTCCTGTAGATTCCTAGTATTCCTCTTAGTATTCCTGTAGATGCCTTGTATTCTTGTAGGCTCCTAGTATTCCTTCTAGTATTCCTGTAGCTTCCTAGTATTCCTAGTATTCCTGTAGATTCTTAGTATTTCTCTTAATATTTCTAGTGCTCCTCATAGTATTCCTCATCATATTCCTCCTAGTATTCCTACTATTCCTGTAGATTCCTAGTATTCCTCCTAGTATTCCTAGTATTTCAGTAAATTCCTAGTATTCTTCCTAGTATTCCTAGTATTTCAGTAAATTCCTAGTATTCCTCCTATTATTCCTAGTACTCTTAGTATTATTTCTAGTATTCTTAGTACTTGTATTCCTGTAGATTGCTATTCTCTCTCTTAGTATTATTGTGGATCTTGTTTGACAATCTAATGTATTATAGTAACATGACAGTTACCATTACTGTTGGGATCTCACTGCTTTTCATAATATGGAATGTATATATGGTGGACTCTTTTATACATAGCACATAGCTAGGCCTATATACAGCTTGTTAACTGACTACCCGAGTGCCGGGTTTCGTTCAAGTGATAAACTGATTTATGATATGTTGTGTGCATAGACGTGTGTGTGTGTGTGTGTGTGTGTGTGTGTGTGCATGCATCTCTAACTTTTCCTCATTGAAGTAGCTAAGTCAGAGCTTGAAAGGGGGGTGGGGGGAGGAGGACTGTCAAGTGCAAGTGTTGGCTCATGAGATTATTATTTTATTTTATTTGGGGGGGGGGGGGGGGTCAAGGTGAGGAGGGGGATTATTTAAAATGCTTTTGGAAGATGGGCAGGGACTCTGCTCTTCTAGCTTCAGGGTGAAGCTGGTTCCGCCATTGGGGTGCCAGGAGAGAGAAGAGCTTGGACTGGGCTGAGCGGGAGTTGCAAAGAGACCAGAGGTAGGCAGAATGGAGTGCTCGGGTTGGGGTGTTGGGTTTGAGCGCAGCCTGAAGGTAGATGGCCAGGTCCTCACAATACACAATAGACAAACATCTGATCCCAAAGTGATTATGGATTGATCGAGGACCATCAGGATGGATTGATCTAGGACCATTAGAATGGATTGATCCAGGACCATCAGGATGGATTGATCCAGGACCATCAGGATGGATTGATCCAGGACCATCAGGATGGATTGATCCAGGACCATCAGAATGGATTGATCCAGGACCATCAGGATGGATTGATCCAGGACCATCAGGATGGATTGATCCAGGACCATCAGGATGGATTGATCCAGGACCATCAGGATGGATCGATCCAGGACCATCAGGATGGATCGATCCAGGACCATCAGGATGGATCGATCCAGGACCATCAGGATGGATTGATCCAAGACCATCAGGATGGATTGATCCAAGACCATCAGGATAGATTGATCCAGGACTATAAAGAGGAGGAAGTGGCCGGCAGTATGGATTGAGGAAGAGGGGCCAGCCAGCAGTGTGCTTTGAGCCTCAGGACAGTAAGTGTTATTGACCAGGGCTCCTCCTGGGCTCCAGTTTTGTCTACTTCCCAAATTACACCCTATTCCCTACACAGTGCACTACTTTTGGGGAATGTGGTGTTATTATACTATCCACTGTATAGGGGATAGGATGTTATTTGGGACGAAGACAGTCTTTAAATAGCCACCATATTTACTTAGCTGCTTGATGTACATCACCACTGTCTGTCTCCCCTTAACGACCTATACAAATCTAATTTGGTGGAATACTGGTAAAGTAGTCTGGCTGTATTGTATGAAATCACTACTTGGGGCTGATGTTGGGCCGTTTAGGTCATGAGAGAAATGATAGAACTTAAGCTCAGTGTGAACTATTATGGCAAATAATTTTCTTGCTCGTTAGAGGCCTGATCGTGATTTGATTAGATTTTGTGTATGGCTGCTTTTGATTTGATTGTACTGGTGACACAGTACTGCTGCAACTTTAGAGTTGTTGTGTGTAGGCCTATCTCCCAAACTGAAGTGGGACAATCTCAAGTTAATTTCCATATGAAGATTTTTCAAGTATTTTTTTTTTTTTTTTTTCAGCAACACACACACACTGGCAGCAGAACAGTAATCATCAGATTGCTGTGTGTTTACCCTCATTAACGAGAAGGGAGACCATGTTTAATTTATTTCTAATTAGTTACTTCTTCCTGCCATCGCCTCCACACTGACAGTTGCATCCTGGTAGGCTTAGTGTAGCTGTCCACTGAGGTGATGCCTCCGCTGTCCAAGAGTCCTCTTCCTCACTCCCTGTCTCTCTGGCAGGCTCATGAACCTGACAATGTTGCCTCTCAAACCCTCAAAGAATAGGATTATTCCATGATAAAAATAAAAAAATTCAGTAAGTAGCTAAAATGGGGAGACGGTCAAGTAGGAGAAACAGTGGACTTGGGGATTGAACCCCAATCTCCTGCAGGTAGTTGTAGGCTAAGTGATACGTACCGGCAGGACGTTGTATAGGCTAAGTGACACGTACCGACAGGTAGTTGTATAGTACAAGTGACACGTACCGACAGGTAGTTGTATAGGACAAGTGACACCTACCGGCAGGACGTTGTATAGGACAAGTGACACCTACCGGCAGGACGTTGTTTAGGCTAAGTGACACGTACCGACAGGTAGTTGTATAGGACAAGTGACACGTACCGACAGGTAGTTGTATAGGACAAGTGACACCTACCGGCAGGACGTTGTATAGGACAAGTGACACCTACCGGCAGGACGTTGTATAGGACAAGTGACACCTACCGGCAGGACGTTGTTTAGGCTAAGTGACACGTACCGACAGGTAGTTGTATAGGACAAGTGATACGTACCGACAGGTAGTTGTATAGGACAAGTGACACCTACCGGCAGGACGTTGTATAGGACAAGTGACACCTACCGGCAGGACGTTGTATAGGACAAGTGACACCTACCGGCAGGACGTTGTGTAGGCTAAGTGACACCTACCGGCAGGACGTTGTTTAGGCTAAGTGACACGTACCGACAGGTAGTTGTATAGGACAAGTGACACGTACCGACAGGTAGTTGTATAGGACAAGTGACACCTACCGGCAGGACGTTGTATAGGACAAGTGACACCTACCGGCAGGACGTTGTTTAGGCTAAGTGACACCTACCGGCAGGACGTTGTTTAGGCTAAGTGACACGTACCGACAGGTAGTTGTATAGGACAAGTGACACCTACCGGCAGGACGTTGTATAGGACAAGTGACACCTACCGGCAGGACGTTGTATAGGACAAGTGACACCTACCGGCAGGACGTTGTTTAGGCTAAGTGACACCTACCGGCAGGACGTTGTTTAGGCTAAGTGACACGTACCGACAGGTAGTTGTATAGGACAAGTGACACGTACCGACAGGTAGTTGTATAGGACAAGTGACACCTACCGGCAGGACGTTGTATAGGACAAGTGACACCTACCGGCAGGACGTTGTATAGGACAAGTGACACCTACCGGCAGGACGTTGTATAGGACAAGTGACACCTACCGGCAGGACGTTGTTTAGGCTAAGTGACACCTACCGACAGGACGTTGTTTAGGCTAAGTGACACCTACCGGCAGGACGTTGTTTAGGCTAAGTGACACCTACCGGCAGGACGTTGTTTAGGCTAAGTGACACCTACCGGCAGGACGTTGTTTAGGCTAAGTGACACCTACCGGCAGGACGTTGTTTAGGCTAAGTGACACCTACCGGCAGGACGTTGTTTAGGCTAAGTGACACCTACCGGCAGGACGTTGTATAGGACAAGTGACACCTACCGGCAGGACGTTGTTTAGGCTAAGTGACACCTACCGGCAGGACGTTGTTTAGGCTAAGTGACACGTACCGACAGGTAGTTGTATAGGACAAGTGACACCTACCGGCAGGACGTTGTATAGGACAAGTGACACCTACCGGCAGGACGTTGTATAGGACAAGTGACACCTACCGGCAGGACGTTGTTTAGGCTAAGTGACACCTACCGGCAGGACGTTGTTTAGGCTAAGTGACACGTACCGGCAGGACGTTGTTTAGGCTAAGTGACACGTACCGACAGGTAGTTGTATAGGACAAGTGACACGTACCGACAGGTAGTTGTATAGGACAAGTGACACCTACCGGCAGGACGTTGTATAGGACAAGTGACACCTACCGGCAGGACGTTGTATAGGACAAGTGACACCTACCGGCAGGACGTTGTTTAGGCTAAGTGACACCTACCGGCAGGACGTTGTTTAGGCTAAGTGACACCTACCGGCAGGACGTTGTTTAGGCTAAGTGACACCTACCGGCAGGACGTTGTTTAGGCTAAGTGACACCTACCGGCAGGACGTTGTTTAGGCTAAGTGACACCTACCGGCAGGACGTTGTTTAGGCTAAGTGACACCTACCGGCAGGACGTTGTTTAGGCTAAGTGACACCTACCGGCAGGACGTTGTTTAGGCTAAGTGACACGTAGCGATGAGTGTTACCACTACACCACCACGGCTCTACACAAAATGTTCCTTTACACCTCAATTAGTTGACATAGAAACTTCTCAGTCAGTGTATATGATTGAGATAAATATTAGGAAGCTGCACTGGTATAGGCCAACTTATCGCCCACTGTTTCTCTCCAGCTCGAGGATTGGTTGATTTTGAATTTGATATGATTGCCGGTTAGCTTTTTAAACCCCTAACTGCAGCTGGTGAAGAACACTTACACTAGGCAGTGTCCAAAAACGCTGACACTAGGCAGTGTCCAAAAACGCTGACACTAGGCAGTGTCCAAAAACGCTGACACTAGGCAGTGTCCAAAAACACTGACACTAGGCAGTGTCCAAAAACGCTGACACTAGGCAGTGTCCAAAAACGCTGACACTAGGCAGTGTCCAAAAACGCTGACACTAGGCAGTGTCCAAAAACGCTGACACTAGGCAGTGTCCAAACACCACACTACTGTTTTATGCCCTATCCCATAGAGCTCTGGTCAAAAGTAGTGCACTCTATAGAGAATATGGTTCCATTTCCGACTGCTACTGAGCAGTTTTGGCTGATTGACAGCTCTATCTTTTGGCTCTCAGCTAAAATGTATGAGGCGTGTGGCCGGATAATTGGGCTATTAACTCTACTCTGCATACCAGTCAATTACATGTGAATTATACCTTGCTGTTTGGCTCTGTCAGATCACAGGTGATTGGAGGGCTAATCTCTGGTCATGTGGGCGGCTGCAGGTGGTTGGGTCTTTTCCACACATCTGCTTTTTCCTGGTTTGGATGTTTTTTTTGTAGACAGATAGATTTATTGTGTTTGAGTGAGGAGGAGAATTGTCTCTGTACCAGGGATGAGCATTCTTTCTGGATCCCCAGTGGGATGGGATTGGTTTTGTGCTGTGAGTGAAGTTACCACTCTCACTGAACTGCTGAGGAGCACAGATAACGTACATCTTACACACAAACTGAATCATCATAATCAGAAACTGTTTTTGCTCTCTGTTACCCCTTAGAGGTAATCTATAACCCCTTTAGAGGTAATCTATAACCCCCTTAGAGGTAATCTTAGAGGTAATCTATAACCCCCTTAGAGGTAATCTATAACCCCCTTAGAGGTAATCTATAACCCCCTTAGAGGTAATAGTATTTTTTAAATTTGATTAAAATAAATATGGTTGTTGATTTTCAGAGGCCCTCTCTCACTCTCTCCATCTCACATTCCTTAATTCAGTCACTATGTCTTTCACGCACACGCTCATACACATAGTTGATCAAACGAGTGAATGAGCACAGCAGTTGAACAGAGTCTACCATCTGTTCAGAGCTTTAGTTACTCAACCTAGTCAACACCCCACCCCGTCCTCCGTCCATACAACAACGTCTCAACGCCCCCTCAGTGTGGAGCTGTGTACTGGGCATCCAACTGGCTCTGGAACCTCATGTTCCTAGCTGTGTGTGTGTTTGTATCTGTATATATTTGTGTGTGTGTGTGTGTATTTGTGTGTGTGTGTGTGTGTGTTCGAGGGCTGGGACGATACCAGTACTCACACATACTTACACAACACACATTCACACGCACACACTATATACGCCCATACACACACATGCGCACACGTGCGTACTGATGCCACACACACAGTCACACTTTCAAACTCACCACATACACTGCTGCTACTGCTCCACATACACTGCTGCTACTGCTCCACATACACTGCTGCTACTGCTCCACATACACTGCTGCTACTGCTCCACATACACTGCTGCTACTGCTCCACATACACTGCTGCTACTGCTCCACATACACTGCTGCTACTGCTCCACATACACTGCTGCTACTGCTCCACATACACTGCTGCTACTGCTCCACATACACTGCTGCTACTGCCCCACATACACTGCTGCTACTGCTCCACATACACTGCTGCTACTGCTCCACATACACTGCTGCTACTGCTCCACATACACTGCTGCTACTGCTCCACATACACTGCTGCTACTGCCCCACATACACTGCTGCTACTGCCCCACATACACTGCTGCTACTGCTCCACATACACTGCTGCTACTGCTCCACATACACTGCTGCTACTGCTCCACATACACTGCTGCTACTGCTCCACATACACTGCTGCTACTGCTCCACATACACTGCTGCTACTGCCCCACATACACTGCTGCTACTGCTCCACATGCAGTGGTTGCTCCACTAAAAGTTTTGCGATTCTGCTGCTGGACTTAGAGGTATTTGTGGTTTAGTACGGTACCCTGCGTCCAGACCAGCGCAAGGGGGAGTTAGAGGACTTATTATGCTTTTGGGTCCTACTGTGTCTCTAACTGACAATGAATGGGTGACATAAACCTAAATAGAAACTGATAATTGTGCACAACTTCAGTATTACTTACTAAAACTGTTGTTACACTAAGGTTTTTATTATTTTATTTATTTATTATTATTTTATTATTATTTATTATTTTATTTTGGTCTTACTGTAGTACTGTAGTCCACTCCTGACCAGTCACATCGTACAGTGGCGCAACGGTCTAAGACTCTGCATAGCAGTGCAAACTGTGTTGCTACAGATGTTGGTTCAATGCCCGTGACTGGAAGACCCATGAGATGATTGTTATTTAGAATTATTTATTTCTGTTTTTAGAGGGAGAGAAACCAAAAAACTTACAAACTGGCTTTATTTACAAATTAGTAACAATGTCTCACCCCATGTTCAAGAATGGCCTACACCTCATGTAGCCTAGCCCAAAGGCCTATATGTTTTGGTAAGGTTTGTGTCACAACTCAAGTGGACAAATAACTTCTTAAAATTAATCACATTAATCGTATTTAAAATGGGTGTAGAAGATAATTTTCACAATAAAAGCATTACATGCAATATCACATTTGCAGATTTCATAATGGTGTTTTCCACTAATGGAGCATTCACACTTATAGCCTACTACCATGTGTGCATTGCTACGCGATTAATGTGAAGAAATAGCCTAATAGGTTATCAACATTTTAAGCTAAACCTTCTGGTCTGTTGCATCAACCTCATTGCGTTAATTTGGGATCTATCGCATCCCACAACTGTCCCAGACTACGTTTGGAATATTTATTTCTCGCACAGAATTGAATAGGTTCACTTTTGTACTATGGGGGATAGTAGATTGACATAGGCTAGTGCTTTTGCTATTCGTTAGGACTACTCATCTTTTTGGCTGACAAAAAGTAAATGTGGACAGTTCTTCCAATATCTTCAATATGCACCTCGGAATTGGATAAGGACGCGTGCAGTTGCGTCCCCGGAGTGTCTGTCTTCACTTGTAGCCTGTGAGAAACACCCGATCACGTGATCAAGACCGATCAAGACCATAGCATAACATTATCTAACGTCGTTAACTAAGTTACATCAGAGGTCATTATATTCCAGTATCTCAGATTATACTCACCACCACCGGTCGTTGCACACCAAGCTGGCGTTACTGGTGCAGACTTGGGGACCGACAAACTCGAGCACCTATTCCGCATACTAGCTAGGGTCCTTCTGTAGGGCATGCATACCATAGAACTTTGGCTATGGAGGCATGGTCAATCCATATAGGGATCATTTGAACGTGTTGGGGGTGATAAAACAACGGAGCCCCATTCAATGAAGGGCAGCGGAGGGGCGATTTGCATGTGGAGCTTGGCAAAATGGGGCATGATTTGTTGACGTAATTATAATTCAAACCCAACCTTCATTTACTTGTGGCGCACTGAGGTTCCAAACTCCGCTTTAGATAAGACTGACTTTGTGACCAAAATGATCCTATTTACACTTTGTAGTCAATTTCAGACGCTAGAATAAATGTTTCAGACTCATATATGCTGTTTTCAAAGGGATTAGTTGCACTTTAGAGGCAGTCGCTCTTTAAAGACTGATATTATAGTTACAGGCATCAAAGCCAGCTATTCTTTCTCCATGGCCTACCATAGTACGATAAGTGTGTTTCTCACTTGGGATGGCGTTTACAAGCATCTGACTGGGTTTCTTTTTCTTGTCCTCTGTAGGTTTCCATCTTATCCTGGAAAAACAGCCGTCATACGTCAAGGTATGCGTTCTGTATTTTTTCCTTCCTCTCTTCCTCCTTTCTTTCCATTGTATGTTTTAAGTTTCACCCAGACTCAGCCTGTGTTTAAAATTTTCTTGTAATTATATTTCACATTCTGTAATTTCCCTATGACTCATCTCACGCAGATAAATGTAGGCTTATTTAGGTTTGCAGTTTCTTTCAGAACACTGACTGCACACATTATCATAGTATGGTGATTTATATTCGCTGATTGATATCTACTGTCAATCAGTCATAACAAAGGAGGTAATGTGGAATTTATCGGCGTTACCATGGCAACGGAATATATCCTACAACCGACTGCGTTCGCTCTATAAGTAAAATGTCTGTTCAGTACCAGCCGCTATCTCAATCTATATAAATCTTATCAGGGCCAATTGTCTGTCGTGACTGGCAGATGTGAGAGTGAGCCTGTATTCCCCTCGATAAAGAAATCACTTCCTGAGTGTTTGGATCAAAGCCACAGCCAAGGAGAGGAGGGAGAGGAAAGTAGAGTAAGAGGAGAGAGAAAACAGAGAGGGTGAAGAGTCGGAGGGTATCCATCCCAGGCTCCTGCTCATCTCTGATCCTTCATAGGAGCTCTTTGAGACGTGTCTAAGCTATTCACTGTCGGACAGGAGACATATTTGATCAGGCCCACGGGGATTTAGACCTCTCAGGCCGTGCACCACAGATTAATGGTTTAGTTAGTATGTGGATATGTATGAGCACTGACAAGAGACTGGTCACATTCCAATTGGCACCCTATTCCCATGTACTTTTGACCAGAGCCCTTCAAATGGATGGATAGCCCACATAGTTAGGTTAGCAGTCAGTTGGGGTTGATTCCAGTTAAATTCCGAATTGAAAATGTGTTTCATGAATAAAAAAATCACCTGTTAGTTTTCTATGTGAACTTGAATTGCACGTCACATCCTGAACTGATTGAGTTGACACGGAGTGTACCCCAGTCCTGGTAGCAGCTGCACTCCTCTCTAGTCTCCACATGAGGTGGCAGTGGCCATTTTGGGGCTGCTAGGGGTTTCCAACCGAGTCAACTTTGTTGAACCCGCCTCTACCCAGCTGTGATTGGCCCATTGATCGCGGGCATTGTGACCCGTTGGGGGGTAACAGCATGCTTGTGTGACTGTAGGTTGACTCACACTGATCTTGTGTGTCGTGTCCCTAAAGAAATGTCACCACAGCTTGTTTCTAATCTCCTTCTCCTCTGTCTCTTTTATCCATCCTATTTCCTATTTCCTTAGTCTGGACAATAGTCCACTATATATGAGCCATAGCTAAAAGTAGTCCAATAAAAAGGGAATAGGCTGCCGTTTTGTCTCATAGAAGGAACATTGAAATCCTAGATTCTCTCTATTGTATAAGCTACTTTGTATGCTATATATAGCCTAGCTATGCTATAATGTTATTATATTATACACTGAGTACACGAAACATTAAGGACACCTGCTCTTTCCATGACAGACTGACCAGGTGACTCCAGGTGAAAGCTATGATGCCTTATTGATGTCACTTGTTAAATCCACTTCAATCAGTGTAGATGAAGGGGAGGAGACAGGTTAAAGAAGGATTTTTAAGCCTTGAGACAATTGAGACATGGATTGTCTGTGTGCCATTCAGAGGGTGAATGGGAAAGACAAATGTAAGTGCCTTTGCACGGGGTATGGTAGTAGGTGCCAGGCTGTAAAGGGTTAAGTGAAACCTTCAGTTGAAACATCTGCTTTGGATCATTAGGTATGCAGGTTGTGATGGCGTTTAGGTGTGAAATGACATCTCTTGTACTAATGGCTTTTTGACAGTTGAAGAGTGCCATCATGAGGCTGTTTTTACTTCATAAGGGTCCATTAAGCTTGGATGGATGTCACTGACCGTGTATGTCTGACACGGCAGCGGGAGGGGAAAATATTTTTGGTATAAATACAAATGTTCACATTCATTTATTCAACATTCAAAATATTAATATCTCAAAACGACCCTTTTTGAATGTGTTCATTTTAAGATATTGCTTGGAACAATATACTCTACAAGTACATTACATTTTCAGAGTGGGTTCTCTGCTCATTCTGAAGGTATGATACATTTTATGAGCACCATCAACACAATAAATTAAAACATGTATTCTAAGGTAACTCCCTCTGCTGGTGTCTTGCTGAATGTCAATCACAAAGGAGGGCTGAGAATGGTAAATAGCTAGAATATACATTTCTTTGTATAAAATGGGTAATATCATTAAAGGTACCAGAGAGCCCACTCTGGAAGAGTATATTGTTACAAACAATATGTCTAAAAAATAAGCTACATCCAAAAGGGTAGTTTTGTTGAATAAATTAATTTGAAAATGTGTATTTCAGAATCTAGACATACTGCATATTTGAGAGAACACATTAGGAGTATATTGACAGCAAGAGGAATATACAGGTCTAACAAAGGCCTAAAAATACTTTGTGATACAATTATAAAAAGCATGTTAAACATCCTTCCTCCCAATGAAGTTCCTGTGTGAGAATTGCCAGAACAATCTGAGATACCAAAAATATTTTCCACTGCATGGAATCACCCTTATAGGGTATTGTCTGTGTGCATAACCAGTGAGCGCTCCGAGTCTGTGATTTTCTGAGGAACAGCCTGTTAATGGTCAATTGATTAGGGCTTAATGGAAGTATTGATCGAGTTGATGTAAATATTTCATTCAATGTTTTGAGCTTCAACAGAAAGCCCTGTGTGTCTATGCAGGTCAGGAGGTAGATGTGGGCCATTACTCTTACTGTCCTCTCCTCTCCTCCTTTACCCACACCTGCCCCCTCCATTCTGCTATACAGTATGCCTATACAGTGGAAGCTACACTACTCTTTAGCAGCTACCTCAAGCATGGAGGATGGGATGGGATATAATCGGATTGGGCAGAAGCAAATCAACTTTAGCAATCACCTTTGTGATTGCATGGTTTCACTCCAACCCACTATTGTATTTAGTATTCAACCCCACCAGCATGTTCCCCTTATTTTACCTCTCAATCCTAACACAAAGCGCTATAAATAAATCACTTCGCATCACATACTAGTGTTTGTTAGCTTCCCAGACCAATCAAGCCACCCAGAGATGCTCTACAGTGCATTTCCTCTCTGAGCTTCTCAGTGTTTGTCTGATTCAGATCAATACTGTGCGGTTCTATCAGCGCTCCTTTAATCCAACAGCCCTGGCACTACGAGCTCAGGGAAATTACATGGATGTGACAACATATCTTTCTCTTGCTGCATTCACTGCTTTAATGAAATAACGTCTTTGTTGAACTGATTGGTACTAGGGCTGTTGCGGTGACCGTATTACCGCCACACCGGCGGTCACGAGTCATGAAGGCAGTCAAATTCCACGTGGCCATTTAGTCACGGTAATTAGGCTTCTGCAAGCTCTGATGCTGCTGCTGGTCATTAGTAACAAACTTGCTAACTGCCTGGTACTCAGCACTCTATTGTCCCTCTAATCACTCTGACATCAATGCAAATATCTTTGAAAATCTAATCAAACACTTCATGAGAGCCCATGAGCTCATGTTGCACAACATTTCTATAGGCTATGCAATTGTGGGAGAAAACAGAGTGATGCCCGCTAGTAAATAGGAGGATCCCATCAGTTTACTATAGGCTAGGTCTACTATATTTATTTCTCAACTTTGCTAATATTAAGCACATATTTTACAACCGGAGTATGGCCTACCTGGCAGGCATGAAAATAAACCACGGGGAAAACCGTCCATTCACTATTTAAGTGCATAGATTACATGTATTTTTTTCCCGCTGCCCGTTTCCAGACAGGTGCATGATAATGCATTCTAAATCAAAACAAATGTCACACATACTGTATATTATTTAGTATATGTAAAGACGATATCAAATCAAGAATAGTCTGATGGGTGACAATATTAGTCTATCACTTGTGAATGATATATTATCACTTGTGAATGATGCCCAGCATAAGAAACAAGGCCTTTTTTTGCGCGACTTGTTCGAGTCATATCAAATCAAATCAAATTGTATTTGTCACATGCTCCGAATACAACAGGTATTCACCTTACAGTGAACTGCTTACTGACAAGCCCTTAACCAACAATGCAGTTTCAAGAAAATCCCCCCCCAAAAGTAATTAAGGGACAGCAGTAAATAACAATAGGGGCTATGTACAGGGGGTACCGGTTCAGAGTCAATGTACAGGGGGTACCGGTTCAGAGTCAGTGTACAGGGGGTACCGGTTCAGAGTCAATGTACAGGGAGTACCGGTTCAGAGTCAATGTACAGGGGGTACCGGTTCAGAGTCAATGTACAGGGGGTACCGGTTCAGAGTCAATGTACAGGGGGTACCGGTTCAGAGTCAGTGTACAGGGGGTACCGGTTCAGAGTCAATGTACAGGGGGTACCGGTTCAGAGTCAGTGTACAGGGGGTACCGGTTCAGAGTCAATGTACAGGGGGTACCGGTTCAGAGTCAATGTACAGGGGGTACCGGTTCAGAGTCAGTGTACAGGGGGTACCGGTTCAGAGTCAATGTACAGGGGGTACCGGTTCAGAGTCAGTGTACAGGGGGTACCGGTTCAGAGTCAATGTACAGGGGGTACCGGTTCAGAGTCAGTGTACAGGAGGTACCGGTTCAGAGTCAATGTACAGGGGGTACCGGTTCAGAGTCAATGTACAGGGGGTACCGGTTCAGAGTCAATGTACAGGGGGTACCGGTTCAGAGTCAATGTACAGGGGGTACCGGTTCAGAGTCAGTGTACAGGGGGTACCGGTTCAGAGTCAATGTACAGGGGGTACGGGTTCAGAGTCAGTGTACAGGAGGTACCGGTTCAGAGTCAATGTACAGGGGGTACCGGTTCAGAGTCAATGTACAGGGGGTACGGGTTCAGAGTCAGTGTACAGGAGGTACCGGTTCAGAGTCAGTGTACAGGGGGTACCGGTTCAGAGTCAATGTACAGGGGGTACCGGTTCAGAGTCAGTGTACAGGAGGTACCGGTTCAGAGTCAGTGTACAGGGGGTACCGGTTCAGAGTCAGTGTACAGGGGGTACCGGTTCAGAGTCAATGTACAGGGGGTACCGGTTCAGAGTCAATGTACAGGGGGTACCGGTTCAGAGTCAATGTACAGGGGGTACCGGTTCAGAGTCAATGTACAGGGGGTACCGGTTCAGAGTCAATGTACAGGGGGTACCGGTTCAGAGTCAGTGTACAGGGGGTACCGGTTCAGAGTCAGTGTACAGGGGGTACCGGTTCAGAGTCAATGTACAGGGGGTACCGGTTCAGAGTCAATGTACAGGAGGTACCGGTTCAGAGTCAATGTACAGGGGGTACCGGTTCAGAGTCAATGTACAGGGGGTACCGGTTCAGAGTCAATGTACAGGGGGTACCGGTTCAGAGTCAATGTACAGGGGGTACGGGTTCAGAGTCAGTGTACAGGAGGTACCGGTTCAGAGTCAATGTACAGGGGGTACGGGTTCAGAGTCAGTGTACAGGAGGTACTGGTTCAGAGTCAATGTACAGGGGGTACCGGTTCAGAGTCAGTGTACAGGGGGTACCGGTTCAGAGTCAATGTACAGGGGGTACCGGTTCAGAGTCAATGTACAGGGGGTACCGGTTCAGAGTCAGTGTACAGGGGGTACCGGTTCAGAGTCAGTGTACAGGGGGTACCGGTTCAGAGTCAATGTACAGGGGGTACCGGTTCAGAGTCAATGTACAGGGGGTACCGGTTCAGAGTCAATGTACAGGGGGTACCGGTTCAGAGTCAATGTACAGGGGGTACCGGTTCAGAGTCAATGTACAGGGGGTACCGGTTCAGAGTCAATGTACAGGGGGTACCGGTTCAGAGTCAGTGTACAGGGGGTACCGGTTCAGAGTCAATGTACAGGGGGTACCGGTTCAGAGTCAATGTACAGGGGGTACCGGTTCAGAGTCAATTTACAGGGGGTACCGGTTCAGAGTCAATGTACAGGGGGTACCGGTTCAGAGTCAATGTACAGGGGGTACCGGTTCAGAGTCAATGTACAGGGGGTACCGGTTCAGAGTCAATGTACAGGGGGTACCGGTTCAGAGTCAGTGTACAGGAGGTACCGGTTCAGAGTCAATGTACAGGGGGTACCGGTTCAGAGTCAATGTACAGGGGGTACCGGTTCAGAGTCAATGTACAGGGGGTACCGGTTCAGAGTCAATGTACAGGGGGTACCGGTTCAGAGTCAATGTACAGGGGGTACCGGTTCAGAGTAATGTGCGGGGGCACCGGTGTCGAGGTAATTATGTACATGCAGGTAGGGTTATTAAAGTGACTGTGCATAGATAATAACAGAGAGTAGCAGCGGGGGGGAGGGGGGTGCAAATAGTCTGGGTAGCCATTTGATTAGCTGTTCAAGAGTCTTATGGCTTGGGGGTAGAAGCTGTTTAGATGTCTCTTGGACCTAGACTTGGCGCTCTGGTACCGCTTGCCGTGCGGTAGTAGAGAGAACAGTCTGTGACTAGGGTGGCTGGAGTCTGACAATTTTTAAGGCCTTCCTCTGACACCGACTGGTATAGAGGTCCTGGATGGCAGGACCTCTGAAGTGCCTTGCAGTCGAGGCCGAGCCATTGCCATACCAGGCAGTGATGCAACCCGTCAGGATGCTCTCGATGTTGCTGCTGTAAAACCTTTTGAGGATCTGAGGACCTATACCAAAACTTTTCAGTCTCCTGAGGGGGGAATAGGTTTTGTTGTGCCCTCTTCATGACTGTCTTGGTGTACTTGGACCATGTTAGTTTGTTGGTGACGTGGACACCAAGGAACTTAAAGCTCTCAACCTGCTCCACTACAGCCCCGTAAATGAGAATGGGGGCGTGCTCAGTTCTCCTTTTCCTGTAGTCCACAATCATCTCCTTTGTCTTGATCACGTTGAGGGAGAGGTTGTTGTCCTTGGCCCACACAGCCAGGTCTCTGACCTCCTCCCTATAGGCTGTCTCGTCATTGTCGGTGATCAGGCCTACCGTTCTTGTGTCGTTAGCAAACTTAATGATAGTGTTGGAGTCGTGCCTGGCCATGCAGTCATGAGTGAACAGGGAGTACAGGAGGGGACTGAACATGCACCCCTGAGGGGCCCACATGTTGAGGATCAGCGTGGCGGATGTGTTGTTACCTACCCTTACCACATGGGGGCGGCCCATCAGGAAGTCTAGGATCCAGTTGCAGAGGGAGGTGTTTAGCCACAGGGTCCTTAGCTTAGTGATGAGCTTTGAGGGCACTATGGTGTTGAACGCTGAACTGTGTCAATGAACAGCATTCTCACATAGGTGTTCCTTTTTTCCAGGTGGGAAAGGGCAGTGTGGAGTGCAATAGAGATTGCATCATCTGTGGATCTGTTGGTACGGTATATAAATTGGAGTGGGTCTAGGGTTTCTGGGATAATGGTGTTGTGAGCCATGACCAGCTTTTCAAAGCATTTCATGGCTACAGACGTGAGTGCTACGGGTCAGTAGTCATTTAGGCAGGTTATCATAGTGTTCTTGGGCACAGGGACTATTGTGGTCTGCTTGAAACATGTTGGTATTACAGACTCAGTCAGGGACAGGTTGAAAATGTTGGTCAGCGCATGCTTGGAGTACACAACCTGGTAATCCGTCTGGCCATGCGGCCTTGTGAATGTTGATCTGTTTAAAGGTCTTACTCATAGTCACACACCTCATGTATATTTCAATAAGGTTTGAATCACAACTAAAGTTGCCAACTTCTTAAAATTAATTAGAGTCTAACTGGCATATATAAGCAGCGTGTGAGTTTCAAGTTTGGGGAAGATAATTTTCACCATAAAAATGGACCTTATAGTAAAAGCATTACATGCATAATTGCATTTGCGGTCCCTTTTGATTATAGTGTTTTCCGCTAGTGGAACATTTGCACATATAACCTACTACCATGTGCGCATTGCTGCGCTTATAATGTGAATAAATATCTTAATAGTTTATCAACATTTTAAACTAAACGTTCTGATCTGTTGCATCAGCCACATTGCATTAAACATGTTTTTTGATGCTAGTGGTTGTATTCATTTGGGATCTATCACATCCCACAACTGTCCCAGACTATATTTGGAATATTTATTTCTCACACACAATATAATAGGTTGACTTTTGTACTACGGGGGTAGATTGACATAGGCTAGTGCTGTTCGTTAGGCCTACTCAACTTGTTGGCTGACCAAAAGTGAATGTGGACAGTTCATTCAATATTTTCAATTTGCACCTCGGAATTGGATAAGGACGCGTGCAGTTGTGTCCCCGATGTGTCTGTCTTAACTTGTAGCCTGTGAGAAAGACCTGATCACGTGACAGAGAGCCGTGTGATTGAGACGCTTAGGATTGTGCAGCACACTCCGGGAGAAGGGCACAAAGCAGCACTCCGGGCCTTAAAAGGCATGGATTTTTTTAGGGTGCATTTCGGCCACGAATGGGATGCCGTTGTGAAATTCGAGGCATTATCAAGTGCTTGTCAAATTGTGAATGAGAGACTATTGGAGTGTCTACAACCAACCTTTCAAGCAACTTTTTTCAAATCATCATTAGAGTCGCATCATGCAGCCTTCCAATGTATTAAAAATACATGGATTTATTAGATTTTTAAAAATGGCTTGTAGACTATGTGTGGAAGCCAGGAGATGATAAATGTGTTATTGTTAATTAACGGTCAATTACCGTGAGACCGACAGTTATTTGCTTGTCAATCACCGGCTGGCGATATTTCGTGACCACCACAGCCCAAATTGGTACTTAATGCAGGTAAAACCAAGAATGTTATTCTCCATGTCACGTAAAAATGTATCTGATGATTTATGCATATATACATTGGTTGCTGCCCTCTTTGATTGTATCCCTGCTTATCAATATCTGGGCATCTGGATTGAGCTATCTTTCAAAAAGCGTATTGATGAGTTAAGAAATTAAGAATAAAAATTGGCTTCTTCTATAGGAATAGTTTATACCGTTCATTAAACAGCAGAAAACAAATCATTCAGTCGACATTCATACAGGTTTTAGACTATGGGGATATTGTTTATAGTCCCGTACCCCTTCAAACATTCAAACTCCAGCTGCGTACCCCATCTAGCACCAGGGTCAGCGCACTCTCAAATGTTGTGTTTTGCCATCGTAAGCCTGCCACACACACACACACTAAGCAATACATTTATTAAACATAAGAATGAGTCTGAGTTTTTGTCACAACCCGGCTCGTGGGACGTGACAAAGAGCTCTTATAGGACCAGGGTAAAAATAATAATATAATCATCGATAATTTTGCTCTTTATTTAGCCATCTTACATGTAGAACCTTATTTGTTCATCAAAAATGGTGAATAACTCACCACAGGTTAATGAGAAGGGTGTGCTTGAAAGGATGCACATAACTCTGCAATGTTGTTGTCATGTTCGCTGGAATAATTATCGGACCAAGGCGCAGCGGATGTTCCACATAATTTATTAGAAAGTGAAATTTAGCAAAACTAAACAATAAACTAACAACGAACCGTGACTACAGAGGTGCTACGTGCACTAACTCAAAACAATATCCCATAAAACACAGGTGGAAAAATGCTACTTAAATATGATCCCCAATTAGAGACAACGATTACCAGCTGCCTCTAATTGGGAACCATATCAAGCACACCAACCTAGAAATACCCACATAGAAATAATAAACTAGAATACAACATAGACATACATATACTAAATCACCCCATAGTCACGCCCTGACCTACTATACCATAGAGTAACAATGGTTCTCTATGGTTAGGGCGTGACAGTTGTATTGGAGAGAGTCTCAGTCTTAAATCATTTTCAACACACAGTCTGTGCCTGTATTTAGTTTTCATGCTAGTGAGCGCCGAGAATCCACTCTCACATAGGTACGTGGTTGCAAAGGGCATCGGTGTCTTAACAGAGCGAGAAACTCTGAGTGCAGCCCTATCCAGAAATCTGGTTGTGGCTTCTGATTAAATTCAATTTTCACAGAGCCGCTTGTTGCAATTTCAATGAGGCTCTCTTGTTCAGATATCGGTAAGTGGACTGGAGGCAGGGCATGAAAGGGATAACGAATCCAGTTTGTGTCATCCGTTTCAGGATAGTACCTACGTAATTGCGCACCCAGCTCACTCGGGTGCTTCACTATATCACATTTGACATTGTCTGTAAGCTTGAGTTCATTTGCACCCACAAAATCATACAATGATGGAAAGACCTGTGTGTTGTCCTTGTTAATGCAGACAGAAAAGAGCTCCAACTTCTTAATCATAGCCTCGAATTTTGTCCCGCACATTGAATATAGTTGCGGAGAGTCCCTGTAATCCTGTATTGAGATCATTTATGCGAGAAAAAACATCTCCCAGATAGGTCAGTTGTGTGTGAAACTTTAACAAAGTTAACCATTTTCACTGTAGTGTCCAAAACGTCTTTCAAGCTGTCAGGCATTCCATTGGCAGCAAGAGCCTCTCGGTGGATGCTGCAGTGTTCCCAAGTAGCATCGTGAGCAACTGCTTGCACACGCATTACCACTCCACTATGTCTCCCTGTCATGGCTTTTGTGCCATCAGTACAGATACCAACACATCTTGACCACCAAAGTCCATTTGATGTCACAAAGCTGTCCAGTACTTTAATAATATCCTCTCCTGTTGTCCTGGTTTCCAGTGGTTTGCAGAAGAGGATGTTTTCCCTAATTGACCCCCATAAATGTAACCGCCATATACCAGGAGCTGTGCCAGGCCCGCCACGTCTGACTCATCCAGCTGTAACTCATATAATTCACTGGCTTGTATACGAAGTAGTAATTGTTTCAAAACATCTCCTGCCATGTCACTGATGCGTCATGAAAGAGTGTTGTTTGATGAAGGCATTGTCTGTATAGTTTTTTGGGCCTTTCCCCCCAACATTGTCCCAGCCATATCTGCGGCTGCAGGAATAATTAATTACGTTTTTGGAAGTGAAATGAGGCTACTTTTTCCCTGTGAAGGGAAAAAAACTGTAAACCAAATGTTTTTTAGTTTAAAAAAAAAGTCAAATCATATTTTATTTGGCATTCCCCTTGACGGCATTGCATGTACCCCAGTTTGGGAATACCTGGTGTATATGAATGCAGCTGCCTGTAACGGTTTTCCTCCTCGTCTGAAGAGGAGTATGAAATGTCGGACCAATGTGCAGCGTGGTAAGTGTCCATTTTAATAATACAACTGAACACTACAAAAATACAAAACTAACACCGTGAAAGAACAAACGAAAATTGAAACAGACCCGTATGGTAACAAATACAGACACAGGAAACAACCACCCACAAAACACAAATGAAAAACAGGCTACCTAAATGTGGCTCCCAATCAGAGACAACGACAGACACCTGCCTCTGATTGAGAACCATACTAGGCCAAACACATAGAAAAATAC
Source organism: Salvelinus alpinus (assembly GCF_045679555.1). Taxonomy (NCBI): domain Eukaryota; kingdom Metazoa; phylum Chordata; class Actinopteri; order Salmoniformes; family Salmonidae; genus Salvelinus; species Salvelinus alpinus. The sequence goes on along the minus strand of NC_092111.1, from coordinate 32,363,957 downwards.
AACCTAGACATACAACATAGAATGCCCACCCTCATCACACGCTGACCAAACAAAACATAGAAACATACAAAGCAATCTATGGTCAGGGCGTGACACTGCCGCTGTATTTAAGCCGTTGGACGCAGTTTGTCATCATAGAGCACTATTCTTTATTAATGAAGATAGGTTCAGTACACATCACTGCATTCTGTATCAGAAAGTAGGCTGGCCCTCTTGAAGTCTCGTAGATCGATGCATTGCACTCTTTTTGTTTGTAAAGCCCCTCTGCATAAACTTCCGCCGTACCTGACTTCATTGTTAACTTGAGATACCAGACCGGTCTCAGAGATGGCTTACTCTGGAGATCCCTTTGTTCTCCACTGAGTTCTCCACTGGGAATATGTTGTACTTCCTGTTGATTTGTGTATTGATCTGTTGTACCTCTTACTTGTGGAATGATCTCCAAGGCTCTCTAGAGTTGGATGAATTGGTGCCTCTAGGGCAAATCACAAGGCTGATTGAGGACATTTTTTACTGACGAATGTGTTTGTTTTCTATGATTTGTGTTTTGCTTTTTGTGTGTTGATGTAAATGTTTATATTTAGGCCTATATTGATGTGTATATACAGGGCTCATCTGTGAAAGAGACCTTGGTCTCAGCATTAATAAGCACAAAATGTTTGGCTATAAATTATGCATCATTACTATACTCAGTGTATATTATTGATAGGCATCATATATTGAGCTTGAGCTATTATCCCATCATGAACTATGGATTTTCATCCTATCATGTAACATCGCATCAATACTAGTGTTTGACTAACACATGCATCTACAGTATGCATTATATACACTGAGTATACAAAACATTAAGAACACCTGCTCTTTCCATGACACTGTACACTATTCAGGTGAAAGATCCCTTATTGATGTCACATGTTAAATCCACTTCAATCAGTGTAGATGAAAGGGAGGATACAGGTTAAAGAAGGATTTTTAAGCCTTGACATGGATTGTGTATGTTTGCCATTCAGAGGGTGAATGGGCAAGACTAAATATTTTTGAATGGGGTATGATAGTAAGTGCCAGGCGCAACGGTTTGTGTCAAGAACTGCAATGATGCTGGGTTTTTCAAGCTCAACAGTTTCCTGTGTGTATCAAGAATGGGCCACCACCCAAAGGACATCCAGTCAACTTGACACAACTGTGGGAAGCATTGGAGTCGTTTTGGGTCAGTATCCCTGTGGAATGCTTTCGACCCCTTGTAGAGTCCATGCCCCAATGAATTTAGGCTTTTCTGAGGGCTAAGTGTAACTCAATATTAGGAAGGTGTTCCTAAAGTTTGGTATACTCAGTGTATAATTTGTATGGCTATATACACTGAGTATACAAAACATTAGGAACACCTTCCTAGTATTGAGTTGCAGCCCCAAGTTACAGTTTAACTTAAATTGTCTGGAAAATCTTTGTCAAGACTAGGAAATGGCTGTCTAGCAATGATCAACAACCAACTTGACAGAGCTTGAAGAATTTAAAAATAATAATGTGCAAATATTGTACAATCCAGGTGTGGAACGCTCTTAGTGTAACGGCTGTTGGAAGGAGAGGACCAAGGTGCAGCGTGGTACGTGTCCATATTTATTAAATGAACACTGAAATAACAAAGATAACGACCGAAACAGTTCTGGCTGGTGCAGACACACAAAACAAACAACTACCCACAAAACACAGGTGGGATGAGGCTACCTAAGTATGGTTCTCAATCAGAGACAACGATAGATAACTGCCTCTGATTGAGAACCACACTCGGCCAAACACATAGAAATATAAAACATAGAACAAAAACATAGAATGCCCACCCCAACTCACGCCCTGACCAAACCAAAATAGAGACGTGGCATGACAGTACCCCCCCCCCCCCCCAAAGGTGCGGACTCCAGCCACAAAACCTGAACCTATAGGGGAGGGTCTGGGTGGGCATTTCACCGCGGTGGTGGCTCTGGTGCGGGACGTAGACCCCGCTCCACCTCTGGCTTGGCCCACTTAGGTGGCGACTCTAGAGCGAGGACCCTCGCTAGCGGGCCCCGGACAGGAGGGAGACTCTGGCAGCTCTGGACAGGAGAGAGACTCTGGCAGCTCCGGACAGGAGGGAGACTCTGGCCAGCTCCGGACAGGAGGGAGACTCTGGCCAGCTCCGGACAGGAGGGAGACTCTGGCCAGCTCCGGACAGGAGGGAGACTCTGGCCAGCTCCGGACAGGAGGGAGACTCTGGCAGCTCCGGACAGGAGGGAGACTCTGGCAGCTCCGGACAGGAGGGAGACTCTGGCAGCTCCGGACAGGAGGGAGACTCTGGAGTGGAGAGACACACAGGAGGCCTGGCTCTGGGAGAAGGCACAGGACTCACCAAGCTGGGGAGACATATAGGAGGGTTAATTCTCGGCGCAGGCACAGGACTCACCAGGCTGGGGAGACATGCAGGAGGCCTTGTCCTTGGCCGAGGCACCGGATACACTGGGCCGTGGAGGCGCACTGGCGGTCTCGAGCGCAGATCTGGCCCCACCCGTTCTGGCTGGATGCCAGCTTCCACCCGGCAAATGCGGGACGCTGGCACCGAGCACACCGGCCTATGGATGCTCGGCCGAGACACAGTGCGCATCACCCCATAGCACGGGGCCTGACCAGTCACATGCTCGCCCGGTAAGAAAGGTCTCCAACCTGACTCCGCCACACTCCCCGTGTGCCCCCCCCAAAAAATGTTTTGGGGGCTGCCTCTCGGGCTTCCTTGCCAGCCGAGTTCTCTTGTACCGCTGGTTCCCTTCTCCTGCTGCCTCCGCTCTCCTGGCTGCCTCCACCTGTTCCCATGGAAGGCGATAACTTCCAGCCAGGATCTCCTCCCATGTGTAGGATCCCTTCCTGTCCAGAATGTCCTCCCATGTCCATTCCTCCTTTTTTCCACGCTGCTTGGTCCGTTGGTGGTGGGTAGTTCTGTAACGGCTGTTGGAAGGAGAGGACCAAGGTGCAGCGTGGTACGTGTCCATATTTATTAAATGAACACTGAAATAACAAAGATAACGACCGAAACAGTTCTGGCTGGTGCAGACACACAAAACAGAAAACAACTACCCACAAAACACAGGTGGGATGAGGCTACCTAAGTATGGTTCTCAATCAGAGACAACGATAGACAGCAGCCTCTGATTGAGAACCACAGTTGGCCAAACACATAGAAATATAAAACATAGAACAAAAACATAGAATGCCCACCCCAACTCACGCCAAAATAGAGACATAACAAAGGAACTAAGGTCAGGGCGTGACACTTAGAGACTTACCCAGAAAGACACATAGCTGTAATCGCTACCAAAGGTGATTCTAACATGTATTGAGTCAGGTGTGTGAATACTTATATAAATCAGATATCTCTATTTTTCATTTTCAATGCATTTGCATAAACATTTAAAAACATCTTTTCACTTTGTCATTATGGGCTATTGTGTGTAGATGGGTGAGGGGGAAAAAGCTATTGAATCCATTTTGAATTCAGGCTGTAACACATCAAAATGTGGAATAAGTCAAGGGGTATGGATACTTTCAGAAGGAACTGTACATGTACATAGTACATGTACCTCGTACCCCAGTACACTGTCTCGGTACCAGTACTCCTTGTTTATAGCCTGTATTTAGCCTCGTTATTGTTATTTTATTTTGATATTTTATTGTGTTACTATTTTCTTCTTATCTATTTGTTAATTTTCTTACTTTTTAACTGCATTGTTGGAAATGGGCTTGTAAGTCAGCATTGCACGGTAAAGTCTACACTTGTAGTAATCGGCGCATGTGACTTACAATTTGATTTGGTTTGGAGGGAGACGCAAAAGTCAGGGCGGTGGTTAGGCCGTCATCCCGGACACCTGCAGTCACACCGATACAGCAGGAGCCACATTTACCATGACAGGAACTGCCAGGCCATTCACCCGTGATGTGTCATGTCTCATCCTCCCCAGTAAGTACTGAATCAACAGTGTGATGTTGGAGGGGAGAAAAGGGATCCTATGGAAGTGTCAGTTTACGTCTCAGGCTACCGTGAGATTGATTGCCATGTAATTTCTCCCTCCTACAGCTTGATGGATAGCAAAAACTGCCCTTCCAAGCAAAAAGGCAGTAACTGCTTATAGTGTGGAACTGAGGAAAATTGGCTTCAAATGTTATATAATTGTCCAGACAAATTAATTATACGAAGAACATTGGCGATAAAGTGATCTGTTGTCTTACTATGAGTAATTTTTTTAAATTCATGTTAACCCTGACTTCTGACACAACCTTTGACCCTTAAACAGCAGTTACTGCCTTCTTCCTAGGCATGATATATTATAAATTGCAGGGTAATACCAAAGCAAAGAGCTGCCATCTGCCATTTTAATTGGTTAGTTTACTATAATTCTAATTTATGCTATTAATAAAAGAGCAGTGTAATTACTGACAGTGTAACAGAGTTGAAACGGCATCCTGTGTGTGTCTTCCACTAAGATACCAGTTGCATTTACATGGAGACGTAGGTTCTGCGTCAGTCACATTACATGCTGTGTTTGACAAGTAGCCCATGTCTTGTTATAAGAATAAATGTGAAAAGCAGCACTGTAATTTGTTTGAGTTACATTAAATGATGACCTATCTTGTAATATACAGTATAATTATGTATTGGAGCATGATAGAAGTATAACGTAGGGTCATACTAATTACACAAAATTACCATGAGATTGCAAATTAAATTCTTTTTTGTATACATTTTTTATTAGACAATTTTGAACAAATAACAACTTTAAGTATTTTAAACATTTACATTTTCACATTCATAAGAGGACATAAATGACATCTAGCTACAATTGATAAAATACTGAATAATTACATTTCATTTTTAAGTAACATTTTTCATTTTATTTTTAAGTAAAACTTCAGTGCTCTTCCATATCACTCCTCACATTCACACTAAATTAAAAAGAGCCAATACACAGGGACTTGCATCCTAATGATTCTATTCTGTCATAGATGATAATTAATACTGACATTTTGTGGTGTGCAAACTTATGATCATAATCCTTTTCAGTTCGATAATGTTCTATCATATAGGATATAATCAATGTTGATTTTATCTTGTGCAAACATTGTCATGATCATTTTCACTGTCATAAGTCAGTTCATCTATTCATTTCATACCTGCTCTCAAAAAGGCTCTTAAATTTGCATCTTTATTTTCAAATCTAATATTAAGATAATAAGAATAGCACTCTTAATAGCCCTAATGCTTATTTAGATTGCATGGACGGACATTGACTGGAAGAAAACCTAGTATTGATGTGGTTGTACAGTCCTAATGCACCCTCACATGGCAATTTTGATCCGCACAGATACTATAATCATCTAGGCCACAGGGATTGGTGAAAGTCATTTTGGCAAAACAATTTTTTCCCGCATTCATGTAATGATAAATCATTATATGGCTAATAGATTGGAGTTAGTATCAATTGGTGATCTCCTCTTATGGTAGCAGGCAGCATTGTTAGTCTATGCTCATTAGCTAGCTTAGCTTGTTCTTACCAGTGTCTGGGTTTCGGCATTTCAGAGCAAGTTCAACCATAATTTCCCCCCGGGAATTCTGTGCCATGATGTTGTGTCCCTAGATTAGCAATGTGTCTGTAGCTGGCATTCACGTTTGATTGTATCACTATCAGAATATGATATGATACCAAGGTAAAAGGCAGTAACTGCAGCCAAGGGCAGGTTGAAACCAAGCTAAAAGGCAGTAAGTTCAGTTACTGCCATTTACCTTGGTTTCACAGTAACGTTTTGCAGTTACTGCTAATTATGATCCCCATTTTCTCCAAAACACAATACAATAGAGGCAGGATATTTGTCCAAATGATTAAGCATGTATTTAATGTAGGAAAAATGACTAACTAATTTTCAACCAAATTAGCAGTTACTGCCTTTTTGATTGGTATGGAGGCTGCCCTGCTGGGATGCTTATCGTCCAATTTAAAACAGAAGCCCTATAATTGAGTGGCCAAACTAGCCAATGTCTGAGAGAGAGACTGTCAGGGAAAAAGAGATTGGTTCCAGAGTCAGAGCCTGCTTCCTAATGAATTGCCCTCCAATACGTTGTCAGGTAATACTATGCTGCCAAGGGAATGAAATGGACTTGGACGGTTATTTGATAATTTTTCTGTGCGAGCACTTACCCACCATTAAAAATCCCATTAGTGCTTTATGTCCCCTGTTGGTGCCATTTGGAGCAGGTGAATTGAGTGGCTAGCTACTTGGAACTATCAATTAAACGTGATCTCTTGCCCTTCTCCTTGGTTGGGAGATTGGAGAATGGAGTGGCCCGCACCCGACCCTAATCTACAAATATATTAAATACACTACAGGCCACAGTCAGAGATGGCGGAAAGATTTCTGGACAGGGGGTGCAGGATTATTTTGGGGCCTAATTTAGAGATGTTTCTGCTTATAATTTCTGACATTTTAGTAGGCTATTTGTTAGTCAACTTGTCTATAATTACATATAAATTCAGCAAAAAAGAAACGTCCCTTTTTCAGGACTCTGTCTTTAAAAGATAATTCTAATAACTTCACAGATCTTCATTGTAAAGGGTTTAAACACTGTTTCCCATGCTTGTTCAATGAACCATAAACAATTAATGAACATGCACCTGTGGAACGGTCGTTAAGACACTAACAGCTTACAGACGGTCGGCAATTAAGGTCACAGTTATGAAAACTTAGGACACTAAAGAGGCCTTTCTACTGACTCTGAAAAACACCAAAAGAAAGATGCCCAGGGTCCCTGCTCATCTGCATGAACGTGCCGTAGGCATGCTGCAAGGAGGCACGAGGACTGCAGATGTGGCCAGAGCAATAAATTGCAATGTCCGTACTGTGAGACGCCAAAGACAGCGCTACAGGGAGACAGGACGGACAGCTGATCGTCCTCGCAGTGGCAGACCATATGTAACAACAGCTGCACAGGATCGGTTCATCCGAACATCACACCTGCGGGACAGGTACAGGATGGCAATAACAACTGCCGAGTTACACCAGGAACGCACAATCTCTCCATCAGTGCTCAGACTGTCCGCAATTGGCTGAGAGAGGCTGGACTGAGGGCTCGTAGGCCTGTTGTAAGGCAGGTCCTCACCAGACATCACCGGCAACAACGTCGCCTATGGGCACAAACCCACCGTCACTGGACCAGACAGGACTGGCAAGAAGTGCTCTTCACTGACGAGTCGCGGTTTTGTCTCACCGGGGGTGATGGTCGGATTCGCGTTTATCATCGAAGGAATGAGCGTTACACCGAGGCCTGTACTCTGGAGCGGGATCGATTTGGAGGTGGAGGGTTCGTCATGGTCTGGGGCGTTGTGTCACAGCATCATCGGACTGAGCTTGTTGTCATTGCAGGCAATCTCAACGTTGTGTGTTACAGGGAAGACATCCTCCTCCCTCATGTGGTACCCTTCGTGCAGGCTTATCCTGACATGACCCTCCAGCATGACAATGTCACCAGCCATACTGCTCTTTCTGTGCGTGATTTCCAGCAAGACAGGAATGTCAGTGTTCTGCCATGGCCAGCGAAGTGCCCGGAGAACGTTCTCAATCCCATTGAGCATTTCTGGGACCTGTTGGATCGGAGGGTGAGGGCTAGGGCCATTCCCCGCAGAAATGTCTGTGAACTTGCAGGTGCCTTGGTGGAAGAGTGGGGTAACATCTCACAGCAAGAACTGACAGATCTGATGCAGTCCATGAGGAGGAGGTGCACTGCAGTACTTAGTGCAGCTGGTGGCCACGCCAGATACTGACTCTTACTTTTGATTTTGACCCCCCCCCTTTGTTCAGGGACACATTATTCTATTTCTGTTAGTCACATGTCTGTGGAACTTGTTCAGTTTATGTCTGTTGTTATGTTCATACAAATATTTACACATGTTAAGTTTGCTGAAAATAAATGCAGTTGACAGTGAGAGGACGTTTATTTTTTTGCTGAGTTCATGTAGCTTCTCTTCTGTCGTTGCTTGTTGCCCTAGAAGACTAAATAAAGCCTTGCTCACCAGAATAATGAATTGAATGCTCGGGAGGAAAGGTGTTTAGGGGCCTGGGAAAACTCTAAAAAAGGGAAAGACTTTCTATGCAAAATGTCCAAATGACTTCAGTTTGACCAGTTGTGAAGAAATGGAAAGCTGTGAAAATGACCCAACCTGTTTCTGATAATATTTCTGTTCGTCTTAGTATTTCAACCACACAAAATATGCATCTATCAGCTTTTATGAGGCTGATAAAGATAGCACCTTTACAGACGGTTCCTAACTGCACCATCACATTCTCTCAAGATGCTCAAAGAAAGAAATCATATTTTTCCACTCTTGTTCCCGAGGCAAAATGTACATCTGGTATATCATTTCACTGAAAGAAATGCAGGAGTTAATATTAAGGTTATGTGGGAGGTTATATACCTACAGTCAGTGTCCAGATTTCAGTTTCCACTTAACCCATCTGAACAGTAGGCTCTCTTGACATTCCATAGGCCTATTTGAAGTCCCCATCTTGTGACTGTAAAATTTGTACAGCGGCAATATTCACTGCGTCATCCTCTTTTACCCATTCGCTAAATCGTTGCCAAACATGATTTTTCTGGCCCTCCATTCTCTTTATGTTCAACTCTCCATTTCACAGCTTTTCTCTTTTCTCTTATTGTCTTTTTTCTTCTTCCTCCTCCTCCCTCTGCCTCTACCTCCTCCTCCCTCTGCCTCTACCTCCTCCTCCTCCTCCTCCCTCTGCCTCTACCTCCTCCCTCTGCCTCTACCTCCTCCCTCTGCCTCTACCTCCTCCTCCCTCTGCCTCGTCCTTCCTCCTCCTCCCTCTGCCTCGTCCTTCCTCCTCCTCCCTCTGCCTCGTCCTTCCTCCTCCTCCCTCTGCCTCGTCCTTCCTCCTCCTCCCTCTGCCTCGTCCTTCCTCCTCCTCCCTCTGCCTCTACCTCCTCCTCCCTCTGCCTCTACCTCCTCCCTCTGCCTCGTCCTTCCTCCTCCTCCCTCTGCCTCTACCTCCTCCTCCCTCTACCTCCTCCCTCTGCCTCGTCCTTCCTCCTCCTCCCTCTACCTCCTCCTCCCTCTGCCTCTACCTCCTCCCTCTGCCTCGTCCTTCCTCCTCCTCCCTCTACCTCCTCCTCCCTCTACCTCCTCCTCCTCCCTCTGCCTCGTCCTTCCTCCTCCCTCTGCCTCTACCTCCTCCCTCTGCCTCGTCCTTCCTCCTCCCTCTGCCTCTACCTCCTCCTCCCTCTACCTCCTCCTCCCTCTGCCTCTACCTCCTCCTCCTGCCTCTACCTCCTCCTCCCTCTGCCTCCTCCTCCTCCTCCCTCTGCATTACCAAAAGGATGCTCCTAAGGTGGGAGACAGATGGTGATTGGCGTGTATGCTAATTGGCAGGCGTACAGTTAGGCCCTAAAGCTTAGGCTTACGCACTAATGCCGGTTAGCATAAAACAATGAAAGAAATACCTCCATTTTGCCTATAGATATAAATTGCACAAGAATGCTACATTTATGGATTTTTCAAGGCATTGTTTTCTCTTTATTAAACCCACCTGCCACTCATCCACACAATATTTAATGACCCTAAAGCCTCCCGCCCTGCAGATATAACCGCGGGGACTTCGGTTATGAGTCAACCTGCACTTCACTAACAGATGCTATTTGCTCAGTCAGGAAGCATAGGTGTGTGCGTGCAAGGTTCTCTCCAGGATTCTCTAACAAGGTGGTGCTGACGAGTTAGTGGTGGGGGTGGCCCGGAGGGCAGCTCTGCCCCAACAATGAGTTAGAGATTTGTGCATTTTTTTATGCCTTTAACTGCCATTTCCTGCAATCTAAAACCTTAAATGACAACAAATTAAGTGCGAATTTAATAAAAAAATATATATTTTAACTTATTTTTTTCTAGAATTATCATAGCAATTTCATTTTTCAATGGTCAACAGAACAGGGACCATAGGTATGAGGGCCATGGAAGAGCAATTAAAGTAAATCACTGTGTGCGTGTGCGTGCGTGCGTGCGTGTGTGTGCGTGTGTGTGTGTAAAAAGGGAGCAGCCAAGTCCATAATGTGGCGCAGTGCCCGTCTTGTTATGGGGAGAACACTGTGTGTGTGATATGCTGAAGTTTCTGGTGTTTCTCTGTATTTAGCCTGCGTCCCACATACACTGCTTCTTTCACAGGCTCAAATGATACCACTGAAAACTTCGTAGCATGACAAATGTTTTTTTTAAATATCCTGATTCTGATGATTCACTGGATTTAAGGCCTTAACCTTGGCTGCCATTGGGGTGCAGGTGAGACCCAAGAGCTGTAGTTAGCTTCAGGTTTTACAATCGGATTTAGGGCCACTGGTCCGGGTATTAGAGAGAACTTGGCTTGCTGGTCGGTCTCACTAATGCTGTGAGTCTGTGTAGGGCATGTGTCTTTTTTCCAGTTCTAAATTCAGAACCTTATTGTCCCTTCTGCTGGACTCAGTGACAACGCAGGGGCGCCACGAGACCACTCCGCCATTCAGACAAGGGCACGTCCAAGGTGCATTACTAATGCATGTTGTTTATGTTGCTCGAAAGATACTAGCTACATTCATACTGTTCAACTTCAGGCAAGGTTGCGACTCTATTGCTCATCATATATGATCTGTATATATAGTAGTAGTAAGCTGATTTGCGGTATACAGACAGAATGGGTGGAAAAGGAAGTCTTTAGTCGGCCTCAGAGACTGATTCTGCTGGCAACACGGATCTGGAGGATGTTTGATGGCGTCATTCAGTTGGAGAGGTTAGTTTGGGTACAGCCTGAGTCGTGTCCACTTGCATGTCGTAGTAGGCCTTACTTCATGAGGTTAGCAGCATTGTCCATGCCCTTAAACAAGGAGTTGTTTGTGACTTGTTTGATGTTAACTAGGGTTGGACGATATTACGATAGCATTGTCTATCGGCGATGATTGACAGCCATCGTCGATAGTGACAACATCGTGATGTGACAGACGATGGTTTAGCCTACTTGAACTTCACTGGCGCCCCGCAGTAAAGAACGGAGTCTCGCAGCACACAGCAGGGCAGCACACAGCAGGGCAGAAGGGCAGTACGCAGCAGGGTAGCACAGAAGTGACTTTCTGAGTAATTTATGTGCCTATTCCTATTTGATATAGCCTTTTCAATAAATATGTGATACTGAATGCAGTAGAGGAATATAGGCCAGACAGAGTGGAGATGGATCAAATTACAAGTTTAAGTTTATTAAGAAAGAAATGATCCCTGCAGGCCAGGAAAATCCTTCCAAACGAGGTTGAAAACCAAATGGCCAATAACCTGTTCTCATTCCTCCTATTGGCCTGTCATTAGCTTTAAAATAACTTACAGTTAGCAACAGTCGATTATTTCCCAAATAATTTTATCCTACCAAGGTGTTGTCAAAAATAACAAGAATGAAAGTCTATACAGCCTAGGCAATTCTCAATCACAGCTTTATGATAGATACAAATGTTCTATGACTTTATGAGGCAAGTAAAGCAATTATTATCCAGTTATTAAGATGGTGGACTGCTTCTTTCCAGCCCATGATGTCACTACGGTAAGACTCACTGCTCGATCACAGCGCAACACACACACACACACACACACACACACACACACACACACACACACACACACACACACACACACACACACACACACACACACACACACACACACACACACACACACACACACACACACACACACACACACACACACACACACACACACACATTATTTTTCATCATGATTTGTCCAGGCTTTCAACAACATTATCTTTCATCATGATTCATTGATTCGTCCAGGCTTTCAACAACATTATCTTTCATCATGATTCGTCCAGGCTTTCAACAACATTATTTTTCATCATGATTTGTCCAGGCTTTCAACAACATTATCTTTCATCATGATTCGTCCAGGCTTTCAACAACATTATCTTTCATCATGATTCGTCCAGGCTTTCAACAACATTATCTTTCATCATGATTCGTCCAGGCTTTCAACAACATTATCTTTCATCATGATTCGTCCAGGCTTTCAACAACATTATCTTTCATCATGGTTCGTCCAGTTGCATTCGATTTCGCGCTATAGCCCAACTGTTGTTTTAGCTGAGTTTTTTGGGTTGGCTAATAGAAGGCGATAGCATTGTATATAACAATGTTTTATGCTTACATGATTATGATAGGATAAAGGTTGACATTGCACCCTAATGTCAACTGATCAAGCCGGTCAGGAGGCCATTCTCCATCTAGTTTGAATGGGTTTGTTTGTTTAGACATCTGTTCTGACATAAGAGCCCGCTCTCTGTTTCTCTTTTTATCTACCGTTCTGAATCAATTTTCCACCTCGTATTCCCTCACCAAATAGTTGTTTTTAACGTGACAGTGGTATGTCTTCCTCTGAATGCTACCTCTGTATAGGGGTCGGTCGACGACTCCACTTCCACCCTGAGATAAGGTCAGTTGGCGTGAGCTCCCACCTCAAGGCGATGACAGCTGGCTTTTCAAAAAAGATCTGTGAATCCGCCGGTAGCTGAGGGCATGTTCGTTCTTTGAGAGGTCGTTGTTGGTTCAGCCTTTTCCAAGTAAAACCAAACCACTAATTTCCTCATTCCATTACATAATCCTTCCATTTGTTTCTTTCATTCAGTGGGGTACTCTGGAGGAACAGAAGAACATTTCATACTTTGTGTAGGGGAATCATTCTCTCCCTGTTTCACCCCATTAGTGAAAGATAGGGCTCACAGGAAACTGGAGTGGATGAGAGACAATTTAATGTCAGCCCAACTGTGTGGGCTGTTACAGTAACCCTTTATTATACACAGTCTTATTCCAGCTAGCATTCAACTCTTCTGTACCGTAACATTTTACCATGTGAAGAGTGGACTGTTAAATAAAGTGTAACTTGTGTTGTTGTGTGACTTGTGATTGGTCGCTCAGTGTGAATGGATCTCTTGTTTTCCACAGGAGTTAGAGAGGGTGACATCATTACAAACCAACCTACAGCTGGCTGCAGTAATCTGCGCCAACGCTAGGAGGTAAGCGTTCTGATGTGACCCACACTCCCTCTTAAAGCTGTTGTTCTTCCACAATGGACTATTGAGTTGAAAATTCCTGTTAGCATGTATTAAATGACACAGTCAATTTCATTCCCACTGTTTGCATGTACAATATGAAATCAGTGCACGCTAACTTGACTTTGATATTGAGTCAGTCAGTGTTGTGATTCATGTTGAGATTACTCTTAACAGAACTGTGCCAGCATTGTAAATGTCTGTCACTTCCTGGTTCCAGGCAGCTGAGTGTTTCCAAGCAGGACTTCACTGAGGCCAGCCTGGGGCTCCTAGCCAATCAGAGGAGGAGACAGCTGCTCACAGGGCTACTGAAGCCACTGAGGACCATCAAGACCCTGGTAACTATCCAAGTCACCATGTTGCTTTAAATCCTCATACAGACACATAGATATCAACAGGATATTGACCTGCAACAAACAATTTAGTTGTGGAATGTTACACTTATTTTGTAATTGAGTTTCAACGTTTGTTTTGGGTCTTGATAGTGATGGTCATGCTTAACTGTTCTCCTTGTTGTTTTACAGCGAAGGACTGATGTTAGACTCAGTGAGATGCTGGAGGTAAGAGTCATGCCACTAGAATGCATGTACACGGGTTCTCTAAAGGTCAAACAACAGGAGGCTGAGTTCAGATGAAGCTCTAGGAGGAAATTCAGATCGTCATGAATCCCTGAATCCCATTTGTCATGGCAGAGCATCCTGGACTCATGCCTGCTTCTGTCATAGGGAGATTTGAGTAGATACTGTAGATTGTAAGGTCAGACACCGATATACAAAGGATTCATATTCAGTTATAGCCCATGCTTAAAGTAATGGGTTTAGAGCAGTTTATACTCAACCTGGGGTCGTACTGCAGGGGGTCTGCAAAAAATACAAAATAAAATATATATTTTTTATAAATATATATGTATAGATCGATATTTTTATTTTGTGTGTGTGTATATACAGTTGAAGTCAGAAGTTTACATACACTTAGGTTGGAGTCATTAAAACTTGTTTTCATGTTTGGAGGAAAAAGGGGAACGCTTGCAAGCCGAAGAACACCATCCCAACTGTGAACGGGAGTGGCAGCATCATGTTGTGGGGGTGCTTTGCTGCAGGAGGGACTGGTGCACTTCACAAAATAGATGGCATCATGAGGCAGGTAAATTGTGGTTATATTGAAGCAACATGTAAAGACATCAGTCAGGAAGTTAAAGCTTGGTCGCAAATGGGTCTTCCAAATGGACAATGACCCAAGCATACTTCCAAAGTTGTGGCAAAATGGCTTAAGTACAACAAAGTCAAGGTATTGGAGTGGCCATCATAAAGCCCTGACCTCAATCCTATAGAAAATTTGTGGACAGAACTGAAAAAGCGTGTACGAGCAAGGAGGCCTAAAAACCTGACTCAGTTACACCAGCTCTGTTAGGAGGAATGGGCCAAAATTCACCCAACTTATTGTGGGAAGCTTGTGGAAGGCTACTTGAAACGTTTGACCCAAGTTAAACAATTTAAAGGCAATGCAACCAAATACTAACTGAGTGTATGTAGACTTCTGACCCACTGGGAACGTGATGAAAGAAATAAAAGCTGAAATAAATCATTCTCTCTACTATTATTCTGACATTTCACGTTCTTAAAATATAGTGGTGATCCTAACTGACCTAAGACAGGGAAATTTGACCAAGATTAAATGTCAGGAATTATGAAAAACTGAGTTTAAATGTGTTTAGCTAAGGTGTATGTAAACTTCCGACTTCAACTGTGTATATATATATACTGTGTATATATATATATTTATTTATTTACGGTACATTAAGATTCCAACTCCTAGTACGTTAAGATTCCAACTGCTACAGTATGTTAAGATTCCAACTGCTACAGTATGTTAAGATTCCAACTGCTACAGTATGTTAAGATTCCAACTGCTACAGTATGTTAAGATTCCAACTGCTACAGTATGTTGAGATTCCAACTGCTACAGTATGTTGAGATTCCAACTGCTACAGTATGTTGAGATTCCCACTGCTACAGTATGTTGAGATTCCCACTGCTACAGTATGTTGAGATTCCCACTGCTACAGTATGTTGAGATTCCCACTGCCCCAGTATGTTGAGAATCCCACTGCCCCAGTATGCTGAGATTCCAACTACTACAGTATGTTGAGATTCCAACTGCCCCAGTATGTTGAGATTCCAACTGCCCCAGTATGTTGAGAATCCAACTGCCCCAGTATGTTGAGATTCCAACTGCCCCAGTATGTTGAGATTCCAACTGCTACAGTATGTTGAGATTCCAACTGCTACAGTATGTTGAGATTCCAACTGCTACAGTATGTTGAGATTCCAACTACTACAGTATGTTGAGATTCCAACTACTACAGCACATTCAAACACTACAACACAAGGTATGTTAAGAAACCCTAGCCTTATTTCTTCTGATGTCAGTACAGTCATGGATTTGACACTCAAAGGATTGGCCCTTTTCACATTTTAGAATCAAACATATTTTTGCAAAAATGTCAAGACATTTTGCCATGCTACTGACTTTGTCAGTTGAATGACTCGGACAGTGTAGGTAGTTAATGTGGTGTAGTGTAGAGTGAATTTACTCCTAGATGCTGATCTTGTCAGTTGAATGACTCGGACAGTGTAGGTAGTTCATGTGGTGTAGTGTAGAGTGAATTTACTCCTAGATGCTGATCTTGTCAGTTGAATGACTCAGACAGTGTAGGTAGTTCATGTGGTGTAGTGTAGAGTGAATTTACTCCTAGATGCTGATCTTGTCAGTTGAATGACTCGGACAGTGTAGGTAGTTCATGTGGTGTAGTGTAGAGTGAATTTACCCCTAGATGCTGATCTTGTCAGTTGAATGACTCGGACAGTGTAGGTAGTTCATGTGGTGTAGTGTAGAGGGAATTTACCCCTAGATGCTGATCTTGTCAGTTGAATGACTCGGACAGTGTAGGTAGTTCATGTGGTGTAGTGTAGAGTGAATTTACCCCTAGATGCTGATCTTGTCAGTTGAAAGACTCAGACAGTGTAGGTAGTTCATGTGGTGTAGTGTAGAGTGAATTTACCCCTAGATGCTGATCTTGTCAGTTGAATGACTCGGACAGTGTAGGTAGTTCATGTGGTGTAGTGTAGAGTGAATTTACCCCTAGATGCTGATCTTGTCAGTTGAATGACTCGGACAGTGTAGGTAGTTCATGTGGTGTAGTGTAGAGTGAATTTACCCCTAGATGCTGATCTTGTCAGTTGAATGACTCGGACAGTGTAGGTAGTTCATGTGGTGTAGTGTAGAGTGAATTTACCCCTAGATGCTGATCTTGTCAGTTGAATGACTCGGACAGTGTAGGTAGTTCATGTGGTGTAGTGTAGAGTGAATTTACTCCTAGATGCTGATCTTGTCAGTTTTGCATTTCCTCCACTAATGGTTCTCTTTTTCATATATTTTATTGGAGTTATTTTTGTGTGTTAGAACACTTAATGCTTAAGGTTATAATTGGGGGAAGGGAAGCTGATCCTAGATCTGTACCTATGGGAAATCTTACCCCGGACCTAGTTCATGTACACGAAGTTTAATCTGGTGAGTGAGTTCATTCACTGCTTTGTGTTGAATAATGTAAGAGCAGGCTGAATAGTTTGAGGGGCATTGATGCTTTAAAAGGTTGTGGCTGCTACTCAGAAAGTGCTCAGATTAAAGTACCAGGTTTTTATCAAAATCTATTTTACAGGCCTTTTACCTGTGCATAATAAAACACCACCCCTTTTTCATCACAAACTTTTGTGTCCTAAGGAAAGTAAATGGACATTTCCTAATGGGTTTAAACCTTCTCATATGGTGGGTTTCAAAACCATTAGTCTGATAATGTATTACAATGAATGTTTTGTAATGTTCGAGAGAGAGAGTTAGTGAGTCTTGGTTGAATGCCACTGTCCGTGTTCAGACTTGGGGAAAAAACATTATGTCACGCAATGACAAAGCTTTCCCAGGGTCACACTCCTCTGCACCTCTCTCCGCCTCTCACCCCTCTCCAGCGAGCGTTGGCATGCAAGAAAAGGCAGAGCAGTATTTGAATTAGCGTCAGACTGCTATGTGTTTAACAAGGTTGCATGGCAGTGTTGTAGTACTCGAGACCAGTCTCGGGGCACGTATTGAGTGTCTTGGTCTTGTCTCGGTGTTGGATACATTTGTACTCTGTCTTGACTCGGTCTCAGACAGTAAGGACTCATCATTTCTTCCTGAGACCAGCGAAGTAAAAATTCATTATCAGCTTCTATTCATTCAGCTCATAAAACCGCTTCACCAGGTGAAGCTCCTTTTTTGGAACATTAATATCCAGCCTTTATATCTGTTATAAACATGTTTGCACAGTGGCAAACCTATAGGCCTTCAGTGTGTGACAGGTTAGTACTAGAGGTCGCCTGATTAATCGGAATGGCCGATTAATTAGGGCCGATTTCAAGTTTTCATAACAATCGGTAATCGGCATTTTTGGACACCAATCATGGCCGATTACATTGCACTCCACGAGGAGACTGCGTGGCAGGCTGACTACCTGTTATGCGAGTGCAGCAAGGAGCCAAGGTAAGGTGCTAGCTAGCATTAAACGTATCTTATAAAAAAACAATCAATCTTAACATAATCACTAGTTAACTACACATAGTTGATGATATTACTAGTTTATCTAGCTTGTCCTGCGTTGCATATAATCGATGCGGTGCCTGTTAATTTATCATTGAATCATAGCCTACTTCGCCAAACGTGTGATTTAACAAGCGCTGTCGTTGCACCAATGTGTACCTAACCATAAATATCAATGCCTTTCTTAAAATCAATACACAAGTATATATTTTAAAACCTGCATATTTAGTTAATATTGCCCGCTAACATGAATTTATTTTAACCTCTCTTGGGTATGTGGGACGTTAGCGTCCCACCTCTTCAACAGCCAGTGAAACTGCTGGGCGCCAAATTCAAATACAGAAATACTCATTATAAAAATTCAGAAAACAAAACATATTTTACATAGGTTTAAAGATGAACGTCTTGTGAATCCAACCACGGTGTCAGATTTAAAAAATGCTTTATGGCGAAAGCATACCTTACGATTATTTGAGAACATAGCCCACTAGACAATTCATTACAAACAGTAACCAGCCAAGTAGAACAGTTAGAGTCAGAAATAGAGATAAAATGAATCCCTTACCTTTGATGATCTTCATATGGTTGACTCAGCAGACATTAATTTACTCAATACATTTTTATTTTGTTCGATAAAGTCTCTTTATATACAAAAACCTCAGTTTTGTTCGCGCGTTTTCTTCAGTAATCCACAGGCTCAAACGCAGTCAAAACAGGAAGACAAAAAAATCTAAATTGTATCCGTAAAGTTCATAGAAACATGTCAAACGATGTTTATATTCAACCCTCAGGTTGTTTTTAGCCTAAATAATCGATAATATTTCAACCGGATAATAACGGTGTCAATTTAAAAGGTAAACAAGAATTGCTCTCTCTCTGTCGAGCGCATGAAAAAGCTCTGCAACACTTTAGCGTCCAGTCATTCCGAATGCTCTTATTCCCTAATTTTTCTGAAACTATTTCTAAAGACTGTTGACATCTAGTGGAAGGCATAGAAACTGCAGTTTGAGTCCTAAGTCAATGGATACTGTTATGGCATTGAATGGAAAACTACAAAACCCCCCAAAAAATGAATCAGTTCTGTTATACTCACAGATGCTATTTTAACAGTTTTGGAAACTTTAGAGTGTTTTCTATCCAAATCTACCAGTTATATGCATATCATATATTCTGGGCCCGAGAAGCAGGCAGTTTAAATTGGGCATGCATTTCATCCAAAATTCCGAATGCTGCCCCCTACCCTAGTGAAGTTAACTAGGGAAATTGTGTCACTTATCTTGCGTTCTGTGCAACAGAGTCAGGGTATATGCAGCAGTTTGGGCCGCCTGGCTTGTTGCGAACTGTGTGAAGACTATTTCTTACTAACAAAGACAGCCAACTTCTCCAAACGGGGGATGATTTAACAAAAGTGCATTTGTGAAAAAAATCACAATCTTTGCACAAATGTACCTATCCATAAACATCAATGCCTTTCTTAAAATCAATACACAGAAGGATATATTTTTAAACCTGCATATTTAGTGAAAAGAAATTCATGTTAGCAGGCAATATTAAACTAGGGAAATTGTGTCACTTCTCTTGCATTCATTGCATGCAGAGTCAGGGTATATGCAACAGTTTGGGCCGCCTGGCTCGTTGCGAACTAATAGAATTTTACGTAATTATGATATAACATTGAAGGTTGTGCAATATAATTTAGACTTATGGATGCCACCCGTTAGATAAAATACGGAACGGTTCCCTATTTCACTGAAAGAATAAACGTTTTGTTTTCGAAGTGATAGTTTCCGGATTTGACCATATTAACGACCAAAGGCTCTTATTTCTGTGTGTTATTATGTGATAATTAAGTCTATGATTTGATAGAGCAGTCTGACTGAGCGGTGGTAGGCAGCAGCAGGTTCGTAAGCATTCATTCAAACAGCACTTTACTGCTTTTGCCAGCAGCTCTTCACAATGCGTAAAAGCATTGCTCTGTTTATGACTTCAAGCCTATCAACTCTCGAGATTAGGCTGGCAATACTAAAGTACCTATTAGAACATCCAATAGTCAAAGGTATATGAAATACAAATGGTATAGAGCGAAATAGTCCTATAATAACTACAACCTAAAACTTCTTACCTGGGAATATGAAGCCTCGTGTTAAAAGGAACCACCAGCTTTCATATGTTCTTGTGTCACGCTCGTTGAAATGAGTAGACCAAGGCGCAGCGTGAATAGAGTTCCACATATTTTTAATAAACTGAAACTCACCAAAACAAAACAAAACAATAAAGCATAAACGAAACGTGAAGCTACTGGTGTGCACTCGCGCACCTCAATGTAGACAAGATCCCACGAATACCAATGGGGAAATGGCTACCTAAATATGATCTCCAATCAGAGAGAACGATAAACAGCTGCCTCTGATTGGGAACCATATCAGGCCACCATAGAAATACACCTAGATGACCACCCAAGTCACTATCACACCCCAACCAACAAAAAACAGCTTACAGAAAAAACAGCTTACTGTGGTCAGGGTGTGACAGTTCTCATGTTCTGAGCAAGGAACTTAAACGTTAGCTTTTTAAACGTTAGCTTTTTTACATTGCACATAATGCACTTTTACTTTCTTCTCCAACACTTTGTTTTTGCACTATTTAAACCAAATTGAACATGTTTCATTATTTATTTGAGACTAAATTGATTTTATTGATGTATTATATTAAGTTAAAATAAAAGTGTTCATTGTTCATTCAGTATTGTTGTAATTGTCATTATGACAAATATATATAAAAATCGGCCGATTAATCGGTATCGGATTTTTTTGGTCCTCCAATAATCGGTATCGGTATCGGCGTTGAAAAATCATAATAGGTCAACCTCTAGTTAGTACAGTGGTTGACCAATAGGCCTTCAGTGTGACAGGTTAGTACAGTGGTTAACCAATAGGCCTTCAGTGTGACAGGTTAGCACAGTGGTTAACCAATAGGCCTTCAGTGTGACAG
Source organism: Salvelinus alpinus (assembly GCF_045679555.1). Lineage (NCBI taxonomy): Eukaryota > Metazoa > Chordata > Actinopteri > Salmoniformes > Salmonidae > Salvelinus > Salvelinus alpinus. The sequence continues at coordinate 32,343,185 of NC_092111.1, read as the reverse complement.
GTTAGTACAGTGGTTAACCAATAGGCCTTCAGTGTGACAGGTTAGTACAGTGGTTAACCAATAGGCCTTCAGTGTGACAGGTTGGTGATTCTGAAAGGACAGAAACCGTAATACCAGCGCACTCATGTAGGAAAGTGCACTTTTTGTAAAACACAAAGGGCCAGTGGTGTAGTGGAGGGTATATGCAGATATAAGCCATATAGCCATGTAAATCATACGCAACGTAGCTTACACAAAGTCGTTAAATATATTAACATGTGCGCCGCACACAGCCTAGTTTCAGCAGAATATCATCTACAGGCAGCAAGAGTCTGCAGCTCTCAACTGGTTTTGACAATGAGCAGCTCACCGAAGAATAACATCAGTAACCGGCAGGGTAGGAAAGATGTTTCAACTTATATCTACCAGTAAATGCTAACTAAGGCAACAATGGGTATTGGTAAATGTTTAGTCAAGTGTTGGTTAGTAGGCTATTTGTGATGCACAATTGTCATCGTGAGCTGTTTGCATCAGTGGCGAAGACATGGATGGGCCTGGGTGGACAGAGGCCCACCCACTGGGGAGCCAGGCCCTCTCAGGCCAACCCAAACAGATTGATGTGGTTTAAGCATTGTTGTGGACTTAGACCATCAAATATTTTTTTATAAAAAAAGGTGTGATTTTGAGAGTGGAAATATGAAAAATCGATAGGAAAGCTAATAAAAAACCATAGGAAAACATAGGGTTTTTCAAACAAGGTGCTTTTCCTTCGCTGGGCGTGCCGTTTGGGAACTTTTTGGCAAAATTAAAGAATACTCACTTCTCCAGGCATCACCACACAACTGCGTAGGGCCGATGGAAAGACAGCAGTCACACACGGCATGATGTTAAAGGATAAGCAGTCCATAGACTCTGAAATAATAAGCCAGTAGATCCCAATCATAAGAATACAAAAACACAACTATTACTTCCCATTGCAAAAAATATTTCATAAAGTAACCAGTGACTTAAAGTTTAAAGTGGAGTTGACAACGTTTTTACTACTTTGCAGAAACACACAGCCAATCATAATGTCATCAAACATATCAAATTCCCAGTTCATGCTACAAAAGCAAATTTATAAGAGGTTTTAAAAATGGATTATATTTGACTTAACGTTCCATGACGTACACTAAGATGTTGTTGGCACAATAGATGGATACAGTTCAATGCATGATTAATATAATTCACTAATACATTTCTTTGTAGTCCAATAAATATTGCTGTCAGTTTGTAAATCACAGGTAGCCTGGTACATTGTTTACTCTCTCCATTTGGGATGCACTGTATCCGTTTCAGTGACTCAATATTCTGGACAAAAACGGACGAATGTACAGTAACTAAGGCTGGGAATGTCAACAAAATCAAACTAGCTAGGGAAATGATCACAAGTCAGTCATAACGTGGCTAAGAGGCTAGCATATCTATTTATGTAGCAAGCTAAAAAACAGAGCCTAACTTGGCTGCTAGGTGGACGTCAAATTATGTCATGCCATTGGAGGAGTGGGTGAGTGACTGACTTATTCCCCTCATATAATTTTTGGTGGCTATACACATTTAGAGATGCAGGTGTAATTTGGTTAGCTAGTAAGAACTTGAACCACTGTTATACAGTTAGCATAGCTCTTGCGTTCACGCAAATTCACTCTGGCTCTCTACTCCGATTTCAGAGAACCCTCGTCTGAGTGTGATACAGCGCAGCACATCTGATGAATTGACGAACACGCAACACTTGCTCAATATGACCAGTGTCAGTAAACGTGGGCAAAAAAAGTAGTTTGTCAAGAACGCTCTAGATAACATGTAAACTGCCTAACCAGCTCTGCTACGGCTTCAATATTGCTGTAGAATTTTCATAAATTCTTAGAATGCTTGGGAATTACGTATACTAAGAATTTATGAAAAGGTGAAAATGACCATATCTAAGTGGTTGCTTGTCAGAATATAAAAATGTTAAAAAAAAAAAATATTCTTCCTGGGGGTGTATACGAACAGATTTTTAAAAAATCCATCTTGCGTGGAGCCCCAGATCGAGGGAGATTATCAGTGGTCTTGTATGTCTTCCATTTCCTAATAATTGCTCCCACAGTTGATTTCTTCAAACCAAGCTGCTTACCTATTGCAGATTCAGTCTTCCCAGCCTGGTGCAGGTCTACAATTTTGTTTCCGTTGTCCTTTGACAGCTCTTTGGTCTTGGCCATAGTGGAGTTTGGAGTGTGACTGTTTGAGGTTGTGGACAGGTGTCTTTTATACTGATAACAAGTTCAAACAGGTGCCATTAATACAGGTAACGAGTGGAGGACAGAGGAGCCTCTTAAAGAAGAAGTTACAGGTCTGTGAGAGACAGAAATCTTGCTTGTTTGTAGGTGACCAAATACTTATTTTCCACCATAATTTGCAAATAAATTCATAAAAAATCCTACAATGTGATTTTCTGGAAATTTTTTTCTCATTTTGTCTGTCATAGTTGAAGTGTACATATGATGACAATTACAGGCCTCTCTCATTTTTTTAAGTGGGAGAACTTGCACAATTGGTGGCTGACTAAATACTTTTTTGCCCCACTGTATATATATTAATATATATCCTTTTCTGAAGGCGTAGAAGGCCCATTGTTCCCCACCGTGTTTGGGTTAGTAATATTTGTAGAGTGCCTCTTTTCCCTCAGAATGTATTTCTTCACTATTCTGAATGTCTAAAGAATCCACATGTTGTTCTGAAATGTGAACACAGAAACACTGGACATTTTCAACTCTTATTATGGTGGGGATTTGACTAAATTACAGTCATGGTCTTGAATTGGACTTTTTCTGGTCTTGTCTCGGTCTTGGACCCCTTGTCCCCCTCCCGGTCTTGGTCTTGACTCGGACTCAATTTTCTCCGGTCTTGGTCTTGAATCAGTCTCGCTTTAGGTGGTCTCGAACACAAAACTGTTGCACGGTATCGGATGCAAACGCTGGTACTGGCCTGGATCAATAAGCCACTGACTTATTTAATGACCTGTCATTATTTCAGTAGGCTTTCCCCCCGTGAGGAGGGGGGTTAGGGGAGAAGCGTTGGAGGGTTGCTGAGTGCCTTGCTGTATATGTCTTGGGCCAGAACACATTTTTACTGTTTGTTTCTCTCTCTTTAATTCCCCTCTTTCTGTCATTCTCTTTCTCTCTCGCTATCTCTCGCTCGCTCACTGTCTCTCTCTCTCTCTCTCTCTCTCTCTCTCTCTCTCTCTCTGTGCTGATGCTTTCCTTAATGCCAGCTATCGATTTACAGAGCTCCCTTCCTTCCCTCTTCTAGTTATTGCCTTGCATGGCCAGTCTCTCAGCTTATCGGCCTTCAGCTAGCCCTATCTGTTCAGCCAGATATCTACTCTGCCTGTGTGAGGGATTCACTCTCTCCTCATGGAAGCCACCTTCCCCAGTCTGTTTATTATGCTCTGTACCCCCCCTATTTTCTCTCTGGCTCTTGTTGATGTTCCTCCATTGTAGAGGTGTGTGTTCAGGAGGGATTTAAAATGCAGAGCCCCTTCAGTTCAAACAGTCATCTTGACTGGTGTGCAAGCTCAGACTGGAGTAGTAAGGAACTATTTCCTCCCTCCTTTCCCTTCCCTCTGAGTGGAGGGATATGTTTGGGAGAAGCTTCTGGATGTGGGAGCAGGCTTTAGCCACAACTGATCAAATCCAATCAACTTGTGTTTGTCACATACTTTGTAAACAACAGCTGAAGACTAACAGTGAAATACTTACTGGCCTTTCCTTACAATGCATAGAGAAACATTTAAAAAGTAAAACACATAATAATAAATACACAGTTCTGCCCACAAATTTTCTATAGGATTGAGGTCAGGGCTTTGTGATGGCCACTCCAATACCTTGACTTTGTTGTCCTTAAGCCATTTTGCCACAACTTTGGAAGTATGCTTTGGGTCATTGTCCATTTGGAAGACCCATTTGCAACCAAGCTTTAACTTCCTGACTGATGTCTTGAGATGTTGCTTCAATATATCCACACAATTTTCCTGCCTCATGATGCCATCTATTTTGTGAAGTGCACCAGTCCCTCCTGCAGCAAAGCACCCCCACAACATGATGCTGCCACCTCCGTTCTTCACAGTTGGGATGGTGTTCTTCGGCTTGCAAGCATCCTCCTTTTTCTTCCAAACATAACGATGGTCATTATGGCCAAACAGTTCTATTTTTGTTTCATCAGACCAGAGGACATTTCTCCAAAAAGTACAATCTTTGTTCTGATGTGCAGTTGAACCAGACTTGTGGAGGTCTACAAGGTCTTGGCTGATTTCTTTTGATTTTCCCATGATGTCAAGCAAAGAGGCACTGAGTTTGAAGGTAGGCCTTGAAATACATCCACAGGTACACCTCCAATTGACTCAAATTATGTCAATTAGCCTATCAGAAGCTTCTAAAGCCATGACATCATTTTCTGGAATTTTTCAAGTTGTTTAAAGGTACAGTCAACTTAGTGTATGTAAACTTCTGACCCACTGGAATTGTGATACAGTGAGTTCTAAGTGAAATAATCTGTCTGTAAACAATTGTTGGAAAATGTACTTGTGTCATGCACAAAGTAGATGTCCTAACTGACTTGCCAACACTATAGTTTGTTAACATGAAATTTGTGGAGTGATTAAAAACGAGTTTTAATGACTCCAACCTAAGTGTATGTAAACTTCCGACTTCAACTGTAGGTCGGAATAAAGTGACAAGACAATATGATAGGTAAAAGACAGAAGCAGCAGCGTATGTAATGAGTCAAACGAGTTAGTGCAAAAAGGGTCAACCAAATATCTATCCAGACTATCTGTATTAACTATTTAACTAACTATTTAGAAGTCTTATGGCTTGGGGGGAGAAGCTGTTCAGGGTCCTGTTGGTTCCAGACATGGTGCATCGGTACCGCTGGCCATGCAGTAGCAGAGAGAACCATCTATGACTTGGGTGGCTGGAGTCTGGGACAATTTTTACGGCCTTCCTCCTGGAAGGGTCAGTTTAGCGGTTGTGTTGTTGCCTACCCTTACTATCTGGGGGTGGCCCGTCAGGAAGTCCAGGATCCAGTTGCGGAGGGAGGTGTTCAGTCCCAGGTTCCTTAGCTTAGTGATGAGCTTGGAGGGAACTATGGTGTTGAACGCTGAGCTGTAGTCAATGAACAACATTCTCACATAGGTGAAGGACAGCAGAAAGAGGCAGAGTGAAGGTCAGACATCTTTCCTGAGAGAATGGCGGTGTAACTGCTGTCACTGCATGTAATTCTAAGATGCTATAGTTAGGTCATACAACATGGCGTCTAACAGAGTTCCTCATACTACCTTCCATTTTTTAAAGACAGCGAATTACGATGTAACCGAATCTATTTCATTGGATGATGGAGGACTGAGAACACGTTGAAAGAGGATTGTGTGTGTGCGTGTGCTTGCGTGCGTGCGTGCGTGCGTGAGTGAGGTGAGTGAGTGAGGTGAGTGAGTGAGGTGAGTGTGAGTGAGGTGAGTGAGGTGAGTGAGGTGAGTGAGGTGAGTGAGGTGAGTGAGGTGAGTGAGGTGAGTGAGTGAGTGAGTGCATGCGTACTTGCGTTGGTGTCTGTGTCCACATGCAGGAGAATACGCTGAGAAAGGAGATCCAATTATACCTCTTGCTTTGATTTATTTGGTAATAGTGCTCTAACACTTAGTATTGGCTTGGAGAGAGGGAGCGGTGCTTTACCATGATGCCGTGACTTGGAGAGAGGGAGCGGTGCTCTACCACGTTGCCGTGGCTTGGAGAGAGGGAGCGGTGCTCTACCACGTTGCCGTGGCTTGGAGAGAGGGAGCGGTGCTTTACCACGTTGCCGTGGCTTGGAGAGAGGGAGCGGTGCTCTACCACGTTGCCGTGGCTTGGAGAGAGGGAGCGGTGCTCTACCACGTTGCCGTGGCTTGGAGAGAGGGAGCGGTGCTCTAACACGATGCAGTGGCTTGGAGAGAGGGAGCGGTGCTCTACCACGATGCCGTGGCTTGGAGAGAGGGAGCGGTGCTCTACCACGTTGCCGTGGCTTGGAGAGAGGGAGCGGTGCTTTACCACGTTGCCGTGGCTTGGAGAGAGGGAGCGGTGCTTTACCACGTTGCCGTGGCTTGGAGAGAGGGAGCGGTGCTCTACCACGTTGCCGTGGCTTGGAGAGAGGAGCGGTGCTCTACCACGTTGCCGTGGCTTGGAGAGAGGGAGCGGTGCTTTACCACGTTGCCGTGGCTTGGAGAGAGGGAGCGGTGCTCTACCACGTTGCCGTGGCTTGGAGAGAGGGAGCGGTGCTCTACCACGTTGCCGTGGCTTGGAGAGAGGGAGCGGTGCTCTACCACGTTGCCGTGGCTTGGAGAGAGGGAGCGGTGCTCTACCACGTTGCCGTGGCTTGGAGAGAGGGAGCGGTGCTCTAACACGATGCCGTGGCTTGGAGAGAGGGAGCGGTGCTCTACCACGTTGCCGTGGCTTGGAGAGAGGGAGCGGTGCTCTACCACGTTGCCGTGGCTTGGAGAGAGGGAGCGGTGCTCTACCACGTTGCCGTGGCTTGGAGAGAGGGAGCGGTGCTCTACCACGTTGCCGTGGCTTGGAGAGAGGGAGCGGTGCTCTAACACGATGCCGTGGCTTGGAGAGAGGGAGCGGTGCTTTACCACGTTGCCGTGGCTTGGAGAGAGGGAGCGGTGCTTTACCACGTTGCAGTGGCTTGGAGAGAGGGAGCGGTGCTCTACCACGTTGCCGTGGCTTGGAGAGAGGGAGCGGTGCTTTACCACGTTGCCGTGGCTTGGAGAGAGGGAGCGGTGCTCTAACACGTTGCCGTGGCTTGGAGAGAGGGAGCGGTGCTCTAACACGTTGCCGTGGCTTGGAGAGAGGGAGCGGTGCTCTAACACGATGCAGTGGCTTGGAGAGAGGGAGCGGTGCTCTACCACGTTGCCGTGGCTTGGAGAGAGGGAGCGGTGCTTTACCACGTTGCCGTGGCTTGGAGAGAGGGAGCGGTGCTTTACCACGTTGCCGTGGCTTGGAGAGAGGGAGCGGTGCTCTAACACGATGCCGTGGCATGGAGAGAGGGAGCAGCGGCCCTTTTGTCTATTGAGTGCAGCAATGCATGTCAGAGCTGGCATTTCCTCGTCATCCACTGAACTGCTGAAGAGCACGGAACGGAAAGCTGGTGTGAGGCTGCCTGGACATTCAATTCTTCTAAAGACTATGTGTGAGTGCCAAATGGCACCCTATTCCCTATATAGTGCACTACTTTTGACCAGGGGGCTTTTTGAAGAGCAGTGTTGTAATGTTATTTGGGAGTGCAGGATATACCAAAAGTATGTGAACACCTGCTTGTCGAATATCTCATTCCGAAATCATGGGCATTAATATGGAGTTGGTCCCCCCTTTGCTGCTATAACAGCCTCCACTCTTCTGGGAAGACTTTCCACTAAATGTTGGAAGATTGCTGCGGAGACTTGCGTCCATTCAGCCACTAAAGCATTAGTGTGGTCGGGGACTGATGTTGGGCGATTAGGCCTGGCTCGCAGTCACCGTTCCAATTCATCCCAAAGATGTTCGATGGGGTTGAGGTCAGGGCTCTGTGCAGGACAGTTAAGTTCTTCCACACCGATCTCGACAAACCATTTCTGTATGGACCTCGCTACAGCCGTGACACACACCGAGTCTACTGCTCTTTCCATGACATAGACCAACCAGGTGAATCCAGGTGAAAGCTATGATGCCTTATTGATGTCACTTAGATGAAGGGGAGGAGACAGGTTAAATAAGAAATTTTAAGCCTTGAGACAATTAAGACATGGATTGTGTACATGTGCCATTGAGGGGGAATGTGCAAAACCAAAGATTTAAGTGCCTTTGAACAGGGTATGGTAGTAGGTGCCAGGCGCACCGATTTGTGTGAAGAACTGCATGTGTGACAAACGCTGCTGGGTTTGTCACACACAAACAGTTTCCCATGTGTGTCAAGAATGGTCCACCACCCAAAGGACATCCAGTCAACTTGGCACAACTGTGGGAAGCATTGGAGTCAACATGGGCCAGCGTCCCTGTGGAACGTTTTCAACACCATATAAAGTCCATGCCCCGACTAATAGAGGCTGTTCTGAGTGCAAAAGGGGGGGTGCAATTTAATTTCAGGAAAGTGTTCCTAATGTTTGGCATACTCCGTGTATATTCTCACATAGACATCTCCATTTTTGTCAGATTCAACAGACACTCCATTCCAGAGCTTTAGTCCATACCCTAAATAGCCTTCCACATATGTTACCCATAGTATAGCTGTCTGAACTACCACACTTTTGCCATGACACTTTTGAACTCTAAAAGTGTTGGTTCTGAGAGAGGTCAGCGAATATGGTTAATTATGCAATAGGTGGGTCTAATCATGGATGCTGATTTGGTTAAAACCGCAGACAAGAGAAAACAGCCTTTAACTTAAGACTCAGTTGTGTCTGTATTATGTTACCTCTTTAACCTAAACTAATTACATGCCGCTACCATGGCTGAAGTCTCTGCCTGCCCTGTCTCTGTCACTACCATAGCTGAAGTCTCTGCCTGCCCTGTCTCTGTCACTACCATGGCTGAAGTCTCTGCCTGCCCTGTCTCTGTCGCTACCATGGCTGAAGTCTCTGCCTACCCTGTCTCTGTCACTACCATGGCTGAAGTCTCTGCCTGCCCTGTCTCTGTCGCTACCATGGCTGAAGTCTCTGCCTGACCTTTCTCTGTCGCTACCATGGCTGAAGTCTCTGCCTGCCCTGTCTCTGTCGCTACCATGGCTGAAGTCTCTGCCTGCCCTGTCTCTGTCACTACCATGGCTGAAGTCTCTGCCTGCCCTGTCTCTGTCGCTACCATGGCTGAAGTCTCTGCCTGCCCTGTCTCTGACACTACCATAGCTGAAGTCTCTGCCTGCCCTGTCTCTGCCACTACCATAGCTGAAGTATCTGCCTGCCCTGTCTCTGCCACTACCATGGCTGAAGTCTCTGCCTGCCCTGTCTCTGATGCTACCATGGCTGAAGTCTCTGCCTGCCCTGTCTCTGCTGCTACCATGGCTGAAGTCTCTGCCTGCCCTGTCTCTGTCACTACCATGGCTGAAGTCTCTGCCTGCCCTGTCTCTGCTGCTACCATGGCTGAAGTCTCTGCCTGCCCTGTCTCTGTCACTTCCATAGCTGAAGTCTCTGCCTGCCCTGTCTCTGCCGCTACCATGGCTGAAGTCTCTGCCTGCCTTGTCTCTGCCACTACCATAGCTGAAGTCTCTGCCTGCCCTGTCTCTGTCACTACCATGGCTGAAGTCTCTGCCTGCCCTGTCTCTGTCACTACCATAGCTGAAGTCTCTGCCTGACCTGTCTCTGTCACTACCATGGCTGAAGTCTCTGCCTGCCCTGTCTCTGACACTACCATAGCTGAAGTCTCTGCCTGCCCTGTCTCTGCCACTACCATAGCTGAAGTCTCTGCCTGCCCTGTCTCTGTCACTACCATGGCTGAAGTCTCTGCCTGCCCTGTCTCTGCCACTACCATGGCTGAAGTCTCTGCCTGCCATGTCTCTGACACTACCATAGCTGAAGTCTCTGCCTGCCCTGTCTCTGACACTACCATGGCTGAAGTCTCTGCCTGCCCTGTCTCTGTCACTACCATGGCTGAAGTCTCTGCCTGCCCTGTCTCTGTCACTACCATGGCTGAAGTCTCTGCCTGCCCTGTCTCTGTCACTACCATAGCTGAAGTCTCTGCCTGCCCTGTCTCTGTCACTACCATGGCTGAAGTCTCTGCCTGCCCTGTCTCTGACACTACCATAGCTGAAGTCTCTGCCTGCCCTGTCTCTGCCACTACCATAGCTGAAGTCTCTGCCTGCCCTGTCTCTGTCACTACCATGGCTGAAGTCTCTGCCTGCCCTGTCTCTGTCACTACCATGGCTGAAGTCTCTGCCTGCCCTGTCTCTGCCACTACCATAGCTGAAGTCTCTGCCTGCCCTGTCTCTGTCACTACCATAGCTGAAGTCTCTGCCTGCCCTGTCTCTGTCGCTACCATGGCTGAAGTCTCTGCCTGCCCTGTCTCTGTCACTACCATAGCTGAAGTCTCTGCCTGCCCTGTCTCTGCCGCTACCATGGCTGAAGTCTCTGCCTGCCCTATCTCTGCCACTACCATGGCTGAAGTCTCTGCCTGCCCTGTCTCTGTCACTACCATGGCTAAAGTCTCTGCCTGCCCTGTCTCTGACACTACCATAGCTTAAGTCTCTGCCTGCCCTGTCTCTGTCACTACCATAGCTGAAGTCTCTGCCTGCCCTGTCTCTGTCACTACCATGGCAGAAGTCTCTACCTGCCCTGTCTCTGCCACTACCATGGCTGAAGTCTCTGCCTGCCCTGTCTCTGCCACTACCATAGCTGAAGTCTCTGCCTGCCCTGTCTCTGCCACTACCATAGCTGAAGTCTCTGCCTGCCCTGTCTCTGTCACTACCATAGCTGAAGTCTCTGCCTGCCATGTCTCTGTCACTACCATGGCTGAAGTCTCTGCCTGCCCTGTCTCTGTCACTACCATGCTGAAGTCTCTGCCTGCCCTGTCTCTGTCACTACCATGGCTGAAGTCTCTGCCTGCCCTGTCTCTGTCACTACCATGGCTGAAGTCTCTGCCTGCCCTGTCTCTGTCACTACCATGGCTGAAGTCTCTGCCTGCCCTGTCTCTGCCACTACCATGTCTGAAGTCTCTGCCTGCCATGTCTCTGACACTACCATGGCTGAAGTCTCTGCCTGCCATGTCTCTGACACTACCATGCTGAAGTCTCTGCCTGCCCTGTCTCTGTCGCTACCATGGCTGAAGTCTCTGCCTGCCCTGTCTCTTCCACTACCATGTCTGAAGTCTCTGCCTGCCATGTCTCTGACACTACCATGGCTGAAGTCTCTGCCTGCCATGTCTCTGACACTACCATGGCTGAAGTCTCTGCCTGCCCTGTCTCTGTCACTACCATGTCTGAAGTCTCTGCCTGCCCTGTCTCTGCCACTACCATAGCTGAAGTCTCTGCCTGCCCTGTCTCTGTCACTACCATGTCTGAAGTCTCTGCCTGCCCTGTCTCTGCCACTACCATAGCTGAAGTCTCTGCCTGACCTGTCTCTGTCACTACCATGGCTGAAGTCTCTGCCTGCCGTGTCTCTGACACTACCATGGCTGAAGTCTCTGCCTGCCCTGTCTCTGTCACTACCATAGCTGAAGTCTCTGCCTGCCCTGTCTCTGTCGCTACCATGGCTGAAGTCTCTGCCTGCCCTGTCTCTGCCTCTACCATAGCTGAAGTCTCTGCCTGCCCTGTCTCTGTCACTACTATGGCTGAAGTCTCTGCCTGCCCTGTCTCTGTCACTACCATGGCTGAAGTCTCTGCCTGCCCTGTCTCTGCCACTACCATGGCTGAAGTCTCTGCCTGCCCTGTCTCTGTCACTAACATGGCTGAAGTCTCTGCCTGCCCTGTCTCTGCCGCTACCATGGCTGAAGTCTCTACCTGCCCTGTCTCTGCTGCTACCATGGCTGAAGTCTCTACCTGCCCTGTCTCTGCCACTACCATGGCTGAAGTCTCTACCTGCCATGTCTCTGCTGCTACCATAGCTGAAGTCTCTGCCTGCCCTGTCTCTGTCACTACCATGGCTGAAGTCTCTGCCTGCCCTGTCTCTGTCACTACCATGGCTGAAGTCTCTGCCTGCCCTGTCTCTGCCACTACCATGTCTGAAGTCTCTGCCTGCCATGTCTCTGACACTACCATGGCTGAAGTCTCTGCCTGCCATGTCTCTGACACTACCATGCTGAAGTCTCTGCCTGCCCTGTCTCTGTCGCTACCATGGCTGAAGTCTCTGCCTGCCCTGTCTCTTCCACTACCATGTCTGAAGTCTCTGCCTGACATGTCTCTGACACTACCATGGCTGAAGTCTCTGCCTGCCATGTCTCTGACACTACCATGGCTGAAGTCTCTGCCTGCCCTGTCTCTGTCACTACCATGTCTGAAGTCTCTGCCTGCCCTGTCTCTGTCACTACCATGGCTGAAGTCTCTGCCTGCCCTGTCTCTGTCACTACCATGGCTGAAGTCTCTGCCTGCCCTGTCTCTGTCACTACCATGGCTGAAGTCTCTGCCTGCCCTGTCTCTGCCACTACCATGTCTGAAGTCTCTGCCTGCCATGTCTCTGACACTACCATGGCTGAAGTCTCTGCCTGCCATGTCTCTGACACTACCATGCTGAAGTCTCTGCCTGCCCTGTCTCTGTCGCTACCATGGCTGAAGTCTCTGCCTGCCCTGTCTCTTCCACTACCATGTCTGAAGTCTCTGCCTGCCATGTCTCTGACACTACCATGGCTGAAGTCTCTGCCTGCCATGTCTCTGACACTACCATGGCTGAAGTCTCTGCCTGCCCTGTCTCTGCCACTACCATAGTCTGAAGTCTCTGCCTGCCCTGTCTCTGCCACTACCATAGCTGAAGTCTCTGCCTGCCCTGTCTCTGTACACTACCATGTCTGAAGTCTCTGCCTGCCCTGTCTCTGCCACTACCATAGCTGAAGTCTCTGCCTGACCTGTCTCTGTCACTACCATGGCTGAAGTCTCTGCCTGCCGTGTCTCTGCCTCTACCATAGCTGAAGTCTCTGCCTGCCCTGTCTCTGTCACTACTATGGCTGAAGTCTCTGCCTGCCCTGTCTCTGTCACTACCATGGCTGAAGTCTCTGCCTGCCCTGTCTCTGCCACTACCATGGCTGAAGTCTCTGCCTGCCCTGTCTCTGTCACTAACATGGCTGAAGTCTCTGCCTGCCCTGTCTCTGCCGCTACCATGGCTGAAGTCTCTACCTGCCCTGTCTCTGCTGCTACCATGGCTGAAGTCTCTACCTGCCCTGTCTCTGCCACTACCATGGCTGAAGTCTCTACCTGCCATGTCTCTGCTGCTACCATAGCTGAAGTCTCTGCCTGCCCTGTCTCTGTCACTACCATGGCTGAAGTCTCTGCCTGCCCTGTCTCTGTCACTACCATGGCTGAAGTCTCTGCCTGCCCTGTCTCTGTCACTACCATGGCTGAAGTCTCTGCCTGCCCTGTCTCTGTCACTACCATGGCTGAAGTCTCTGCCTGCCCTGTCTCTGCCACTACCATGTCTGAAGTCTCTGCCTGCCATGTCTCTGACACTACCATGGCTGAAGTCTCTGCCTGCCATGTCTCTGACACTACCATGCTGAAGTCTCTGCCTGCCCTGTCTCTGTCGCTACCATGGCTGAAGTCTCTGCCTGCCCTGTCTCTTCCACTACCATGTCTGAAGTCTCTGCCTGCCATGTCTCTGACACTACCATGGCTGAAGTCTCTGCCTGCCATGTCTCTGACACTACCATGGCTGAAGTCTCTGCCTGCCCTGTCTCTGTCACTACCATGTCTGAAGTCTCTGCCTGCCCTGTCTCTGCCACTACCATAGCTGGAGTCTCTGCCTGCCCTGTCTCTGTCACTACCATGTCTGAAGTCTCTGCCTGCCCTGTCTCTGTCACTACCATGGCTGAAGTCTCTGCCTGCCGTGTCTCTGACACTACCATGGCTGAAGTCTCTGCCTGCCCTGTCTCTGTCACTACCATAGCTGAAGTCTCTGCCTGCCCTGTCTCTGTCGCTACCATGGCTGAAGTCTCTGCCTGCCCTGTCTCTGCCTCTACCATAGCTGAAGTCTCTGCCTGCCCTGTCTCTGTCACTACTATGGCTGAAGTCTCTGCCTGCCCTGTCTCTGTCACTACCATGGCTGAAGTCTCTGCCTGCCCTGTCTGCCACTACCATGGCTGAAGTCTCTGCCTGCCCTGTCTCTGTCACTAACATGGCTGAAGTCTCTGCCTGCCCTGTCTCTGCCGCTACCATGGCTGAAGTCTCTACCTGCCCTGTCTCTGCTGCTACCATGGCTGAAGTCTCTGCCTGCCCTGTCTCTGTCACTACCATGGCTGAAGTCTCTGCCTGCCCTGTCTCTGTCACTACCATGGCTGAAGTCTCTGCCTGCCCTGTCTCTGTCACTACCATGGCTGAAGTCTCTGCCTGCCTTGTCTCTGCCGCTACCATGGCTGAAGTCTCTGCCTGCCCTGTCTCTGTCACTACCATGGCTGAAGTCTCTGCCTGCCCTGTCTCTGTCACTACCATGGCTGAAGTCTCTGCCTGCCCTGTCTCTGCCGCTACCATGGCTGAAGTCTCTGCCTGCCCTGTCTCTGTCACTACCATGGCTGAAGTCTCTGCCTGCCCTGTCTCTGTCACTACCATGGCTGAAGTCTCTGCCTGCCCTGTCTCTGCCACTACCATGGCTGAAGTCTCTGCCTGCCCTGTCTCTGTCACTACCATGGCTGATGTCTCTGCCTGACCTGTCTCTGCCGCTACCATGGCTGAAGTCTCTGCCTGCCCTGTCTCTGCCACTACCATGGCTGAAGTCTCTGCATGCCCTGTCTCTGCCACTACCATGGCTGAAGTGCATTAGCAGCGGTTTAAAGTTCAGCCACAAACAACACAAACACTCCCTAAGGGCGCTGTGTCCTCTTGAGACTCATCCTAAGTGTTCTGTTTTAGAGTTGACCTGAAAGAGACCTCAGTAAAGGAATAACATGGCATCTTGTTAATGTGTTGGCACAGTTCAGGACCAGCAATAATACTTGCTTTCAGTTTTATCCAATGTTACTTTTAGTTAAGACAGCTTGAAAGAACAACAACAACTGCAAGAAGGAAACAACCAATAAAGACTAGATCAAGTATTGACACAATGTTCTTTGTCAGAAATGGCAGGTTCGCGAAGCAATTCAAGCACTTAGACTACACCACACGCAGGTGTTCAAGGGTGTTGTTGCCATTCACTAGAGAAGGACATGGTAATGGGTTAGGAAATATCATTTGTGAGAAGGCTGTGTTACTCCATACAAAATGGACAATGGCTCCTTTCCTGTCTCTATGTGTTAGTGCTGAGCTATTAACCGACATTCTTCATTTTTTTGGTTATTAAACAACTAATTGACCGACGTCAGTTCAATTATTTGAATTCTATTTAGTTCGTTTATTTTGTGAGCCCAATGCGACGTTTCTCTAGAGAGATATCAAATCGTTCACGAGAGAAATCAAGAACTATGTTGGACACTGGGTGCAAGGGAGTTGTAGTTTTCAGTAAGCAAATATTCAACCTAGTTTGGCGCAGAAACGTGGTAATTAGCTACAATGACCATTGCGCCTGTTTTTTCCCACTCTGACATAGAAGGATCAGAGAAGAGACGGCGAAGTGAGAGGTTTCACTCTCTCCAAAATCTGTACAAAATAAGCCCAGTTCATTTCCATGGCTTATTTTGGACCTAAGCTTGTCGCCTGTCTTCCTGCCTTTTGGACAACGACTCTCATTGTTAGGGCGGAGACATGAGCCATCTCGTCATTATATACAGATCTCTGGACGGATACACTTTTACGCCTGAAAGAGGAATGTACACAACACAATGACGAGAGTGGGATATAGACAGTTTGTGATAAGTTAGCCTTATCTACTTTAAAGAACT
Organism: Salvelinus alpinus; assembly: GCF_045679555.1. Lineage (NCBI taxonomy): Eukaryota > Metazoa > Chordata > Actinopteri > Salmoniformes > Salmonidae > Salvelinus > Salvelinus alpinus. The sequence goes on along the minus strand of NC_092111.1, from coordinate 32,327,679 downwards.
TTAAAGATTTTGTCAGACAGCTCTGCAGCGTACTTTAGCTAGGCAGGTTAGCTAAATAAATCAAATGAAATGTTATTGGTCGCATACACATATTTAGCTGATGTTATTGCATACACATATTTAGCAGATGTTATTGCGGGTGTAGTGAAATGCTTGTGTTCCTAGCTCCATCAGTGCAGTAATATTGAACAATACACACAAATCTAAAAGTAAAAAAATGTAATTAAGAAATATAGAAATATTATGATGAGCAATATCGGAGTCCGAAGTATAAATATATGCACTGAACAAAAATATAAACGCAACATGTAAAGTGTTGCTCCCATGTTTCATGAGCTGAAATGAAAGATCCCAGCTCAAAAAGCTGATTTCTCTCAAATTTTGTGCACAATTCTGTTTACATCCTAGTTACTGAGCATTTCTCGTTTACCAAGATAATCTATCCACCTGACAGGTGTGACATGATCATTACACAGGTGCACCTTGTGCTGGGGACAATAAAAGGCCACTCTAGAATGTGCCGTTTTGTCACACAACACAATGCCACAGATGTCTCAAGTTTTGAGGGAGCGTGCACTTGGCATGCTGACTGCAGGTATGTCCACCAGAGCGTTTGCCAGGCAATTGAATGTTCATTTCTCTACCATAAGCCACCTCCAACTTAATTTGAGAGATTTTGGCAGTACGTCCAACCGGCCTCACAATCACAGACCACATGTATGGAGTCGTGTGTGGGCGAGCGGTTTGCTGATGTCAACGTTGTGGACAGAGTGCCCCATGGTGGCGGTGGGGTGATGGTATCGGCAGGCATAAGCTACGGACAACGAACACAATTGTATTTTATAGATGGTAATTTGAATGCACAGAAATACCATGACGACATCCTGAAGCCCATTGTGAGGCCCATTCTTTTAAAAATGTTGGTATCTGTGACCAACAGATTCATATCTGTGACCAACAGATGCATATCTGTATTCCCAGTCATGTGAAATCCATAGATTAGGACCTACTAAATGTATTTCAAATAACTGATTTCCAAATATGAACTGTAACTTAAATTGTTCCATGTTGTGTTTATATTTTTGTTTATTATATATGTGATGGACAGTATGTATCGACATTATGGACAGGATACGGATTGAATATTTGGTATATTAGTATGACTAAAGACAGTACAGTATGGGGAGCACATAGATAACGTTAGATGGTCTGGCTGACTGGCTGCTACTGCCTGGGCATTAATTTCCTATTTTTCTATTGATTGTAGACCTGACAGAGACAATGGAATATTTTCAATGTTTTCGGCAATGGAATGTTCACTATTTTTGGCTTTAGAAGGTCCATTAAAAAGCTCTAAAGTCATTGTAATGTCATTATTTCATAATGCATTTAATGTTAAAAAAACTACTTTGAAACTGAAATCGACAACCGTAATTACTTAAAACAAATAATCGAACCGAAACCAAACCGACCTCAAAAAGCACTATTCGCTCAGCACTGGTACAGTATGTGTGACAGAGCATGGTGTTCACATATCATATGCCACAAATTGTGGGTCAGGATATAGGAATGAGTGGTACATTAGAGTTCTAGGTCACTTATAGAGTCCAAGTGAAGCCTTGACTCGTGTTTAGGTGATCAGCAGGGAACTGACCTAACAATGTCCTCTCCCTTGAATTCCAAGCTACAAGACACTCTTGAGCAGATAGAGGTAAGTAGGAGCTTTTCTCTTTGTTCTTATTTTTCATTTGAAAAATAGTGGAAATCCACCCTACCTTCAGTATTTTTATGCTTTATTGAGACCGTATTGAAAAGGTGGGAGAGGCTGAGCGATGAGAAGAGGCCACAAGGATTGAACCCTGGTCTCCGGTGAGGAGGCATACATGTGCTTATTGTTGGATGTGTTACCTATTCCATCACGGCTCTTTACACATAGGAGCTTTTCTTACTCTTTCTATTGAATGAGTACACTGCGATTTGCCACACATCTCAAAGGTTGTTTGATACTAAGCATATTAAATATTCCATGTCATTTTCTTAAAGCCTACATCTAAAAAGAGGGAAAAAGTGTTTTGTCTTGAAATTTTTAGTTGTTATTTTTCAGTTCTCCCTGCTACATATTGACATATTCAAAAAGCCATTACTGCTAGAATGGTGAACATAGTTAATATTATCCATTTAATTAAAGCCATATTTTAATAATTATGTCTAGAGAATGGTATTCAATGCAATTTTCCAACATCCATGCTTAGGGAGGTTCATTACCTGGGGTCCATGTGTATGTATGACGCACACACGCCGACACATAGCTTGACTGTGTGAGTAAATGCACTCCTCTGAGAGCGCATGGTCACACACACACACACACACACACACACACACACACACACACACACACACACACACACAGCGAGAGTGACACCGTCCCTGCTGTGAGCAGTGTCTTGGTCTCGACATTGATCTGTTGGATAGATGTAATTTGGAAGTCTTGCGTGGAGCTCCCCCTGGTAGCTTTAGCTCCGTGAAGCCTCAAAACATTTTTCTCATCATGCTCTCTAATCCTGCTTTCTCTACCGTACATCAGACTCCTCTCTCAACCCGGGCCTCTATGGAAATGCAATGTAGCCAGCCATCTGAATAAAGCACATTCACCAATCATATTTTACCATTAGCACCACCCTCTTTTCAGTCTGTCATAGTTACTGTAATATAGATCCGTTCATGTACATATATAAACTCAGCAAAAAAAAGAAACGTCCCTTTTTCAGGACCCTGTCTTTCAAAGATAATTCGTAAAAATTCAAATAACTTCACAGATCTTCATTGTAAAGGGTTTAAACACTGTTTCCCATGCTTGTTCAATGAACCATGAACATGCACCTGTGGAACGGTCGTTAAGACACTAACAGCTTACAGTCGGTAGGCAATTAAGGTCACAGTTATGAAAACTTAGGACACTAAAGAGGCCTTTCTACGGACTCTGAAAAACATCAAAAGAAAGATGCCCATGGTCCCTGCTCATCTGCGTGAACATGTCATAGGCATGCTGCAAGGAGGCATGAGGACTGCAGATGTGGCCAGGGAAATAAATTGCAATGTCTGTACTGTGAGACGCCAAAGACAGCGCTACAGGGAGACAGGACGGACAGCTGATCGTCATCGCAGTGGCAGACCACGTGTAACAACACCTGTACTGGATCGGTACATCCGAACATCACACCTGCGGGACAGATATAGGATGGCAACAACTGCCCGAGTTACACCAGGAACGCACAATCCCTCCATCAGTGCTCAGACTGTCCGCTATAGGCTGAGAGAGGCTGGACTGAGGGCTTGTAGGCCTGTTGTAAGGCAGGTCCTCACCAGACATCACCGGCAACAACGTTGCCTATGGGCACAAACCCCATGTCGCTGGACCAGACAGGACTGGCAAAAAGTGCTCTTCACTGACGAATCGCGATTTTGTCTCACCAGGGGTGATGGTCAGATTCGCGTTTATCGTCGAAGGAATGAGCGTTACACTGAGGCCTGAACTCTGGAGCGGGATCGATTTGGAGGTGGAGGGTCTGTCATGGTCTGGGGCGGTGTGTCACAGTATCATCGGACTGAGCTTGTTGTCATTGCAGGCAATCTCAACTCTGTGCGTTACAGGTAAGACATCCTCCTCCCTCATGTGGTACCCTTCGTGCAGGCTCATCCTGACATGACCCTCCAGCATGACAATGCCACCAGCCATACTGCTCGTTCTGTGCGTGATTTCCTGCAAGACAGGAATGTCAGTGTTCTGCCATGGCCAGCGAAGTGCCCGGATCTCAATCCCATTGAGCACGTTCCCCCCAGAAATATCCAGGAACTTGCAGTTGCCTTGGTGGAAGAGTGGGGTAACATCTCACAGCAAGAACTGGCAAATCTGGTGCAGTCCATGAGGAGATGCACTGCAGTACTTAATGCAGCTGGTGGCCACACCAGATACTGACTGTTACTTTTGATTTTGACACCCCCCCCCTCTCCCCTTTTGTTCAGGGACACATTATTCCATTTCTGTTAGTCACATGTCTGTGGAACTTGTTCAGTTTATGTCTCAGTTGTTGAATCTTGTTATGTTCATACAAATATTTACACATGTTAAGTTTGCTGAAAATAAATGCAGTTGGCAGTGAGAGGACGTTTCTTTTTTTGCTGAGTTTATATTCATAATTAGAAATTATTTGCTATTCGGAAAAAAGTCAAATCTACAGTATTTTCATATCTCAACGTACATTGAACATACTGTACTGTAATTTATAAAATGAGTAGAATGTACAGTATTTTGGTTTCTCAAATGAAACTTCCGTAGTGTGATATTACTTTATAATATACTTTCTCTACTTTCCATTGTTAGACAGAAGTACATTAACTAAATTTTCTGCCGTAAATAAAATGTAGTCTTCTTCATCCTTCGACCCGACCTGTCTCCCTGTATTTATCTCAGCCAGCAGCTCTGTTTAACATCAATGGTGGGGCTCCTTTGACCTTGGGGGAGGCTGAGTGCGTATTCCCCCTGGTTCTCCCTGGCTCTCTGTGACTGACATGTAGCCTACGTCCCAAATGCCAGCCAATTCCTTACATAATGCACTACTTTTGACCAGAGCTATATGGGTCCTGGTCAAAAGTAGTATACTATATAGGGAATAGTATACAATTTGGGACACTGGCTTAAAGACAGCAGCTTCAGCCCTCCGCTATGGCAGCTGTTGCTAATTGTCTTGGCCCTAGGAGTTGATTCATGTCCAAATCCCTGGTCTTAACACTTCGAATCCCTCTCTCCTCCATCCCTCCCTCCCTTCCTCTCCTCCTCTACCCACCCAACAGGAGCAGCTGGATGTGGCCCTGTCCAAAACCTGCAAGCACTTTGACGTCTCCCACTACACCAGAGTTCAGCTGGCGTACACCGTCCTGGGAAAGAGCCAGGTGAGAGATCCATCCTCTGTCAACAGATATCTGCTCTGACGGCTTCTGTCCTCATCATTTTGTCTTCCATTCCCCACTTTCTCTCCCCCTCTTCCGTCTATATTGTTCTCCCTCCCCGACTCCCCTTTTTTCCCACTACGTTTCTCTCTCTTTCTCTCTCTCGCTCTCTCTCTCCCTCTACCCGTCCAGTGGTGGAAAAGTACCCAATTGTTATACTTGAGTAAAAGTAAAGATACCTTAACTGAATGACTCAAGTAAAAGTGAAAGTCACCCAGTAAAATACTACTTGAGTAAAATTCTAAAAGTATTTGGTTTTAAATATACTACTAAGTATCAAAAGTAAATGTAATCGTGAAAATATACTGAAGTATCAAAGTAAAAGTATAAATAATTTCAAAATCCTTTTATTAAGCAAACCAGATGGCACCATTTTCTTGTTTTTTACATTTACGGATAACCAGGGGCACACTCCAAAACTCAGACATAATTTACAAACAAAGAATTTGTGTTTAGTGAGTCCACCAGATCAGAGGCAGTAGGGATGACCAGGCATGTTCTCTTGATAAGTGTGTGAATTGGACCATTTTCCTGTCCTGCTAAGCATTCAAAATGTAACGAGTACTTTTGGGTGTCAGGGAAAATGTATGGAGTAAAAAGTACATTATTTTCTTTAGGAATGTAGTGAATTAAAAGTAGTCAAAAATGTCAATAGTAAAGTGCAGATAGCCCAAAAAATGACTTAAGTAGTACTTCAAAGTATTTGTACTTAAGTACTTTACAGCACTGCCTGTCTCCCTTACTTCTCTCTCTGTTGATGTGTGGTGATTCATTTCTGAGTCACCCCCCTTTCCTCTGTATTGTACTCCCTGTTTCTCTCTCCTCTATCCCTCTCTCTCCTCTATCCCTCTCTCTCCTCTCTCTCTCTGTCTCTCTGTCTGTCTCTCTGTCTCTCTCTCTCTCTGTGTGTGGATCAGGAGTGATGAGTCATACCTGGGTTAATATTATTCTCCCCATGCTGAGGGAAGTGTCTTGTAGTTTTTACACTGTCTCCTCTCCCCACTACCAACACAGAATCACAGATCTATAATCCCTAGTAAAGCTTTTCCATTATCACCAGTAAAGCTCCCCACCCCACCCAACTGTCTGTGAGATGGTATATTTGTTTTATATGCTTTATTCAGGGGACTGTCAGTGTCTGAACTAAATGCTTTGTTCAAGGGACTGTCAGTGTCTGGACTAAATGCTTTGTTCAGGGGACTGTCAGTGTCTGGACTAAATGCTTTATTCAGGGGACTGTCAGTGTCTGGACTAAATGCTTTGTTCAGGGGACTGTCAGTGTCTGGACTAAATGCTTTGTTCAGGGGACTGTCAGTGTCTGGACTAAATGCTTTGTTCAGGGGACTGTCAGTGTCTGGACTAAATGCTTTGTTCAGGGGACTGTCAGTGTCTGGACTAAATGCTTTGTTCAGGGGACTGTCAGTGTCTGGACTAAATGCTTTGTTCAGGGGACTGTCAGTGTCTGGACTAAATGCTTTGTTCAGGGGACTGTCAGTGTCTGGACTAAATGCTTTGTTCAGGGGACTGTCAGTGTCTGGACTAAATGTTTTATTCAGGGGACTGTCAGTGTCTGGACTAAATGCTTTATTCAGGGGACTGTCCGTGTCTCGACTAAATGCTTTATTCAGGGGACTGTCAGTGTCTGGACTCAATGCTTTATTCAGGGGACTGTCAGTGTGTGGACTAAATGCTTTATTCAGGGGACTGTCAGTGTCTGGACTAAATGCTTTGTTCAGGGGACTGTCAGTGTCTGGACTAAATGCTTTGTTCAGGAGACTGTCAGTGTCTGGCCTAAATGCTTTGTTCAGGGGACCGTTAGTGTCTGGCCTAAATGCTTTGTTCAGGGGACTGTCAGTGTCTGGCCTAAATGCTTTGTTCAGGCGATCGTTAGTGTCTGGCCTAAATGCTTTGTTCAGGGGACCGTCAGTGTCTGGACTAAATGCTTTGTTCAGGGGACTGTCAGTGTCTGGACTAAATGCTTTGTTCAGGGGACTGTCAGTTTCTGGACTAAATGCTTTGTTCAGGGGACTGTCAGTTTCTGGACTAAATGCTTTGTTCAGGGGACTGTCAGTGTCTGGACTAAATGCTTTGTTCAGGGGACTGTCAGTGTCTGGACTAAATGCTTTGTTCAGGGGACTGTCAGTGTCTGGACTAAATGCTTTGTTCAGGGGACTGTCAGTGTCTGGACTAAATGCTTTGTTCAGGGGACTGTCAGTTTCTGGACTAAATGCTTTGTTCAGGGGACTGTCAGTGTCTGGACTAAATGCTTTGTTCAGGGGACTGTCAGTGTCTGGACTAAATGCTTTGTTCAGGGGACTGTCAGTGTCTGGACTAAATGCTTTGTTCAGGGGACTGTCAGTGTCTGGACTAAATGCTTTGTTCAGGGGACTGTTAGTGTCTGGACTAAATGCTTTGTTCAGGGGACCGTTAGTGTCTGGACTAAATGCTTTGTTCAGGGGACTGTCAGTGTCTGGACTAAATGCTTTGTTCAGGGGACTGTCAGTGTCTGGACTAAATGCGCAGCAGGAAATGCAATCTTGTAGTGTATTCAAGGTTTTAAGTATTCTAACGTTTGTCATTTTGATTTGCCGTAACAAAAAATGTATCAACCGCTACAAAAATTAAATATAATCCACATATAATTTGACATGTCTTGTTGCTGCGGGATTCTTTTCTGTGTGTGTCAGTCTGACTCAGTAACTGTGTGAAGGATGAAGTGAAGACCACCCCGCAGCGCTCTCTGGATCGGCCTGCCTTCCTGGGAGACAGATAGCAACTCTGGGAAAGAATTCCTGTTGGCCAATCAAATGTCTATTTACCAACTCATCAAAACAATACATTGTATAATGATGGTGATGAATGAAAGAGGTTAGTTAGAGAAGCCATAAAGAGATTGTCTACCAATTCCCATGCCATGTGTATTTTTCCCATTCACGGAGCTACTCATGTGGAAAACAAAAACATGCTGACGTGATGATTAGTGTCTCTGTATGATTGACAGCCCTCAGCCATGAGGCAAGAGTGGCCCTTAGCATCAGAGACCGCGTCATCTGCAGATCATCAGCTTTTTAGAGTAGGCTATCCACAATCACAATGGTTGTACTCTCCATAATGATAAACACCTTCTTCAAAGTCAGGGCAGTGATACTGAGTAGTGAGAATAGTGCCGGCTCTGAAACTCAAGGACCTATTGTTGGCCTGGCTCAAGGCCCTTTCACGCTTTGTGTGGGTGATTGCACGTACTTTTGTATTTTGTGTCCCGCTCCCTTATCTATGCACACAGAACATTGGTGACTTTAGGGCTTCAAAGCTGAAAGGGTCTCATCATAGCGAGGCCGTGTTCAGTTTGATATAAATAAATGTTCCTTCGGGTGAACAAGCAGCTCTCTGCTCCTCTCCGTGTGGCTCAGCCTTGTGTGCCGCCATTAGCTTAATGAGTCCAGGGTACATGTCCCAAATGACACCCTATTACCTATATAGTGCAAATGTGCTCTCGTCAAAAGTAGTGCACTATATAGGGAATAGGGTGCCATTTGGGACACCGCTCAGCAATACTGTTTACACCTTGTCTTTACGAGTATTGTTGTTTGCATGTCTTTACTTGTATTATTCCATTTGTCTAATGGACTCATCTGTCGGGTGCCTGGTACATTCAGAAGTACTTGTTAGCGAGCGGTTGTGTTTCCATGGTTTCGTCCCAAATGCACACTATTCACTATATAGTGCACTTCTTTTGAACAGAGTATAGGGCTCTGGTCAAGAGGAGTGTGCTATGTAGTGAATAGGCGGTGATTTGGGGAACAACCCATGCAGTTCTTAATCACTTAGAACTGCCTCCAGTTCAGCGGTAAAGACGCCGTCAACCTGCTGATTGGCCAATCTACAGATGCATAACATTCCTCTCTGTGCTATTGTGTTGACGTTGATTAATGATCAGACACTGGGTGAGAAACAAATCACAGAGGAAAAATAAAGCTCTTTATTTAGCACAGTATTTCAAGGAAAATAAGGGCCAGATTTGTCTCTGGGGTTGGTTTAGTTTTTTGATAAAGGGCCGAGGAGCAAACATTGAATGAATCTGTAGTTTGGGCTACATCTCAGATGGAACCCTTTGACTGTGCTGGTGTTCATGCCATGTCACACCACTATCCGTCCCCCGTAATAATCTGTTTCCCTGTGCTTCTCTCCATAGACGGCCATGGACCAAGTCCACATGCACTTCACCCAGGCCATTCACAACACTGTGTTCCAGGTGGTTCTGGGATACGTGGAGCTCTGCGTAGGCACACCGACACCAAGTTCCAGAAGATGCAGTACAGGGACCTCTGCACGGTAAGGATGCTAGCTAGCTACCTTCTCCTATCATCTTACTGTAGCAAGGCCAACCAAGACCGTACCTAGGATTTGTGTCTTCTTAGCACGGCCAACCAAGACCTTACCTAGGATTTGTGTCTTCTTAGCACGGCCAACCAAGACCTTACCTAGGATTTGTGTCTTCTTAGCACGGCCAACCAAGACCGTACCTAGAATTTGTGTCTTCTTAGCACAGCCAACCAAGACCTTACCTAGGATTTGTGTCTTAGCACGGCCAACCAAGACCTTACCTAGGATTTGTGTCTTCTTAGCACGGCCAACCAAGACCTTACCTAGGATTTGTGTCTTCTTAGCACGGCCAACCTTACCTAGGATTTGTGTCTTCTTAGCACAGCCGACCTTACCTAGGATTTGTGTCTTCTTAGCAAGGCCAACCAAGACCTTACCTAGGATTTGTGTCTTCTTAGCACGGCCAACCAAGACCGTACCTAGAATTTGTGTCTTCTTAGCACGGCCAACCAAGACCTTACCTAGGATTTGTGTCTTAGCACGGCCAACCAAGACCTTACCTAGGATTTGTGTCTTCTTAGCACGGCCAACCAAGACCTTACCTAGGATTTGTGTCTTCTTAGCACGGCCAACCTTACCTAGGATTTGTGTCTTCTTAGCACAGCCGACCTAGACCTTACCTAGGATTTGTGTCTTCTTAGCAAGGCCAACCAAGACCTTACCTAGGATTTGTGTATTCTTAGCACGTCCAACCAAGACCTTACCTAGGGTTTACGTGTTATGTTATGTGCAGGGCCAGGTTTTTTTTATCACCATTGTGACTACCTGACCTGGTAAAACTTTGGGTCCTGGTATCAGGCTATGATTGGGGCCAGAGTTTTTCCTGGTCAGGTCCCATTACCACAAAGAAAGGATTTCCTTGTTTGAAGTTCAGGTGACCAAGGAAAAACATCAGCCTCTATTATGTAATATCTAGGTGACGATTTAATACTGTATCTTTAATAAGCTATCGGTCTGGTGCAGTAAACAAACATAGCGTCAATCTGTGGTGGAGTACAGCCTTGGACAGACTTGGAGAAGATCTTATAAGCTTGGCTAGATGCCCACTAAGGGAATTACCATATATTGTGTTGTTTATTAAAGAGCTAAAATAAAGGATTTAGGTCACACCAGTAGAAATCCCTGCTACTCCGTTGACTTGATAAACACTCAGACACACGACTCCCCGAGTGCTCATATTGTACTCTAACCAAGCAGGAAATGTCCCTCCTCTGAGAGAGAGGGGGATGGAGAGAATGAGACAGACACATTCATTTTCTCAGTCCGTAGAGAGGCGTTCTCAATCATAGACCTTTTTTATGAGATAAATAATCGTATTTAAGTGGACGAGGAATGGGCTCTTTTGAAAAGCAGCTGCTGCGTAGTGGTGGTCTTATTTGACCAAATGCGCTCTCTCTCTCGCTCGCTCTCTCTCTCTGCCCAGAGCTTTGGTTGGGTCCAGACACCCAAATCACATTTGCATGCTCATATAAAGCGCCTGCAATCAGCAGGGCCATGCATCACAATCCTACCGAGTGAGTTGTCTTTTCTTCCTGAGCCTTTAATTACCTTGCTGATAGCTGAGTGGGGGAATCAAACACCGTCACTCCCCCTGTGTTGTTGTTTCTACCTTGACCACTAGATGGCGGAGCAGCTGTGGTTTGTATGAGATCTGGGACACCTATGGGGAGAAGCACCAGAAATGTGGGCTGGAGGCTTAATCAAGACAGGTTGAAGGACTAGGGCTTCTTCTTGACTCTGTGCTTTAGAGCCTGGATTTATTAAAGGTGTTTCTGAGGATGGGAAGATCACAATATCAGTCCTTTCCGTGGCAGAAAACTAGTTCTGCTTCTAGTTCAATATTCTTAAACTATCCTCAAGTCTTAAACTATCCTCAAGTCTTAAACTATCCTCAAGTCTTAAACTATCCTCAAGTCTTAAACTATCCTCAAGTCTTAGACTATCCTCAAGTCTTAAACAATCCTCAAGTCTTAAACTATCCTTAAGTCTTAGACTATCCTCAAGTCTTAAACTATCCTCAAGTCTTAAACTATCCTCAAATCTACAAGGAGCACAGTGCATAGTTTAAGTTTGCCTCACCAAGTATTGAAGCAGAGCTTCTAGATTTAAGTAGAAATGACTTTCACTCTCCCTCCTCACCGGGTGGGTTAGGGAGAGGGATTCATTCTGTTAAAGGCATTGAGCTGTAACAGGCGGCTGAGGCATTGAGCTGTAACAGGCGGCTGAGGCATTGAGCTGTAACAGGCCGCTGAGCCATTGAGCTGTAACAGGCCGCTGAGGCATTGAGCTGTAACATGCCGCTGAGCCATTGAGCTGTAACAGGCCGCTGAGGCATTGAGCTGTAACAGGCTGCTGAGGCATTGAGCTGTAACATGCCACTGAGGCATTGAGCTGTAACAGGCCACTGAGGCATTGAGCTGTAACAGGCCGCTGAGCCATTGAGCTGTAACAGGCTGCTGAGCCATTGAGCTGTAACAGGCCGCTTAGCCATTGAGCTGTAACAGGCCGCTGAGCCATTGAGCTGTAACAGGCCGCTGAGCCATTGAGCTGTAACAGGCCGCTCAGGCATTGAGCTGTAACAGGCTGCTGAGGCATTGAGCTGTAACAGGCCGCTGAGGCATTGAGCTGTAACAGGCTGCTGAGGCATTGAGCTGTAACAGGCCGCTGAGCCATTGAGCTGTAACAGGCCGCTGAGGCATTGAGCTGTAACAGGCCGCTGAGGCATTGAGCTGTAACAGGCCGCTGAGGCATTGAGCTGAAACAGGCGGCTGAGGCATTGAGCTGTAACAGGCATTGAGCTGTAACAGGCCGCTGAGCCATTGAGCTGTAACAGGCCATTGAGCTGTAACAGGCCACTGAGGCATTGAGCTGTAACAGGCCTGTCACGATCGTCTGTTGAAGAGGGAGTGGACCAAAGCGCAGCGTGGTAAGTGTTCATGTTTTCTTTATTAAAACTGAACACTGAGACAAAATAACCAAAAATAGAACACCACGAAACAGTTCTGTCAGCTGAAGACACAAAAACAGAAAACAACTACCCACAAAAACCATGTGGGAAAAAGCTACCTAAGTATGGTTCTCAATCAGAGACAACGATAGACAGCTGCCTCGGATTGAGAACCACAACCGGCCAAACAACAAAGAAATACAAAACATAGAACATGAACATAGAATGCCCACCCAAATCACACCCTGACCAAACCAAAATAGAGACATAAAAAGCTCTCTACGGTCAGGGCGTGACAAGGCAGCTGAGCCATTCACCTGTAACA